>NC_056736.1:417955115-418320115 GCF_019279795.1 Protopterus annectens | reverse complement strand
TGAAATGTGGATGTGCTAACCCCCTAACTTTACCAGCTGTCTTAATTTTAAGGAATTGCTTGTACACTAATAAGTCTCTTGAGACCAGACCAGAGGTATGTGTGTTTCCAATAATTATTGTCAGAACAATTCTGTGTTGTCTAGTTTAAGGTATAAATCAGCACATCTAAAGTCTGTGTTAAACTTCTTTAATATAAAACATAATCCTCCGTGATGCAAACATGGATACAGTGAGTTTTAGATTTGGTAAACTCCATGTGGCGGAGCGCAATCACGTGCACTCACATAAGTAGCTGGAATTTATGCTAATGAAGTGAAACAATATGGTGGAGCGATCCAACAACCTTTAACACAACTGTGTAGACTCCTTATCTGTGTTAGTAGTGTATGTGGAAATTTTCCACATACAGGAATCTACACAGAAGCATGGGCATGTAAAAGTCCAGAAATATGGACAGAATGCCCATGAAAAGGTGACAGCACACATATAATTGGTGTCTGTGGATGTCCGAAAGCATTAGGGGGTGTGTCAGATTGGTATAAATTTAAAATATTTTTCTATCTCATGTTTGCACAATGCACCACTTGCCACAAATGTTTTTTAATATGAAGAACAAAACCATCATTTAAAAGAGGAGTATAAAGTAGTGTCACATAGGTAAAGTAATACCCTGCCTTGTGTCTTTAAAAATGTGCTCCCCTGGTGTTGCCCAGCTTACACTGCTACTAACTATGTAGAATCCAGCCTGTCAGCATGGTTATTATGCAAATGAGTGCAAAAATCAGCAGATTTGTTGAATCACGAAATACAGGTACCGTGTAGGGATGTTGACTTCATGTAAGATGCTACGTGGTGTTTATGTTTCCAATGGATATCAATGACATCACAGGTGAGTGTCAGGTCACTTTGTATGTTTTTTGGTGTATTGCAGCTGTTTGGGCAGTGCCCTGCTTGCTGCAAATGCTTTTGGCGATGCATAGCTTGTTTGCTTGATGAGACCACCCATGTATCAAACGTGAGGTAGACATCCAAAAATAGACATCAGATGTATTCAGTTAATATTGCTGAGCACTGCTGGGCATTGCACAAATGCAGTAAGCATAACTGCACTCTGCTAATAGTCTCCAGTTATGAAAATTTTCCTAACTATGTCTGTGGCTACAGGTGTTAGGTATTTAACTGGAGTGCAGATGGTCCTGGGTTCAAGTGCAGAGTATGGCAACTTTTCTCATATGGTTCTGAAGTTGCAGCTTACAGAACTGAAGTGTAACTTGCAATAATTAGCATTTTCTGTATGTTTCATGACAACAGGGATGAAAATATAAAACTTTTATATGGCTTGCCTTAAGTACACACAGCGCACTACTGCACACTCAAGTAGGACCTTTAAATCATGTTAATTATATCCTAAGATGGTGAATTCCATCTTAATTAGCCAATCCCACATGGTGGACCTACTCAATAAATGTATAAAGCATGCATACAGCCTACATTTTGATTTCCCTCGGTACTTCCAGATCATTGGAGTAGAGACTTGGAAATGTTAAGTAGGATAATGCTAAGGGTGGCTGCAGCTATTCAACATCTGTATGTGCTGGAGGCTGAAGTCAATGCTGCTGATGCTGCTGCTGACAAGAGGCCTAGGCTGAGAAGGAAAAGAGTGTTTGGTTCCAGGGTAACCTTCCAGGTGCTACATGAGCTGGGGATTGTAGAGTGCTACAGGGTGGACAGATACATATTACAAGAACTCTGTCAGCTCTGCTGCCCTCAACTCAGAGCCAGAGCCAACCAAAGGGAACCCATCCCAGTGGAAACTAAGGTACGTGTAGCCCTTAGGATATTAGCTACAGGTCCTTTTCAAAGTCCAACTGGGGCATGATGGGGGTGTCACAGGCTTTAGCATCCAGGATACCCCACCACTTCCTGGATGTGATGCTCCTACATGCCAGTGAGCACATATCTTTTCCCCTTTCCTCTGAGGAGAGGGCTAGCTATATGCTACAGTTCTACCATGTAGCGCACTACCCTGAAATACTGGGTGCCATAGATTGCACTCATGTACACATCAAGGCACCACCTGGTGACCCGCCGGATACCACTCCATCAACTGCCAAGTCATGTGCAATGGCCAGGGTATTATCTTGAATGTGTGTTCTTGCAACTCTTGCAGTTGTCATAACTCCCATATCTGGCACACATCACAGTTATATAAGATGTTTGCTAGGGGGGCATCCCACAGGGCCATTTACTGGGGGATGATCTCTATGCCCTGGAACCCTGGATGATGACATCCATCAGAAATGCAGACACACCTACAGAAGAACACCATAATGAAGCAGATGCACAAACTAGGAACATTACAGAGCATGTGTTTGGGCTTTTGAAGTCACAGTTCCAGTGCCTAGATATATCCGGTGGAGCCTACCACCAGCTGCTGTCCCTGTAGGCAGATGTAGGCATGCTCAGTATGCCCTTGCTTTGGCTAAGAGACAACTCATACAACATTCACTGACCACTTAGGGACATAGGAACTAATACCTTTCTCCTACTCACATACATATATTGAAAATTATGCCAGGCTACTTACACAACCTGTACCTATCCACGTATTGGCTGTGCACTGCTGGCATCAGACAGAGTCATCCCTGAACTACAGTTGTGTCAACTGCTGCATGTGCAAGGTAGGTCCTTACCCTACACTGTAGCCTTGCAGAGTATTATGATATATCCTTTGTATCTACGAACTTGGAACTTGGAACAGTATGCAAATAAACAGTGGTGCATTTATATAGAAATAAAATTAAAATGTGACTCCTGAATCTATTTTACTAGTATGTTTCCATTTGAAATTAGTAGGACTCATGCATGAAACATTCATAAAGTCCTACTCCAGCACATCACTGGTGCATCAGTCAAGACAAAAGTTAGAAAGTGAGGCTACACATTGTAGCATCTGACTTCAGACTGTATGCTAACAGTAGATGTGGTTTGTTCTCCCACCCCCTCCAAAACAGAAGTGTCCCCTTGTAACTGTCATAACAGTAACTCATCTATGCTAGTCCCAAACCCTTGGTATATGGATGTTTGTCACAGTCCTTATACCCCCACATTTCCAGAAGAATACTATAGATTTGATCATACATTGTATGTGTTACGTAACTCATGTATAGCAGTGTACATTGTTATGCAGGTGGTTGTGTGATGAATGATCCCTGTTCTGGCAAGCTGCTTCTGTGGCCAAAAGGGGTCTATATCATAATCTTGAAGTCTGACAATATCGAATATGATATTGTCGACACAAGATTACCGAAAGTGCACTACATCGAATGTTTAAAGATCAGGGGAGTTGGTGGGGGGTGTGGGGTGTGGGGTGTGTGGTGGGGGGGTGCTTGCGTGTGCACACCCCTTAGGTTTTTTGTTGTGATATTTTTTATTTAATTTTGATTGTTTAAGTTTTGTTTTAAATAAATTTCAATCTTTATACATTTGTTTTTTTTTTTGTACTATTAGTATTTAGAGATTATAGGACTAAGGCAGCCATCCTATCTGCCATCCTATCTGATGAAGCGCTAATGCTGTTGAGATCCTGTGGAGTGATTGGGATTTGGATGTGCAATAAGTTGCTGATGTTTGACCATGTTTTCATAGCCATAGTGTTATCAGTTGTGTTGTATGCTTTGTTATCATTGTGTGTGTACACATCAGTTTATGTGCTTTTTCATATATATTATCCAGTTTATATGGTTTGCAGCACTTGTAGCAATGCAGCATGGCTAAATGGAGAATAGTCTGTGAACCTGACACTGGGAGACTGACTATAGGAAGACAAGTAATACATCATTTAAATTATTGACATTCAATTGAGAACCCCAGCCTATGGAAGATATAGGAGGGGGCTGTAGTAACAGGTATATACAACATAATAATAAGCCTCAGATGTGAGCAATGCACCTGAGCAGCACTTAACTTGGCAACAAACAGGTAAAAAAAAAAAAAAAAATGCACGCACGCATGCGTATACGATAGTTCTATAGAGCACATGCTTCTTGCGCTTATCTCTCTCTCTCTCTCTCTTATATCTCTTATATATATATATATATATATATATATATTATATATATATATATATATATATATATATATATATATATATATATATTATATATATATATATATATATATATATATATATATATAGCTTGATGATTGATGGATAGTATATTGTCAGTTGTGTCAGTTGTGTAATGAATGTAATATGTATTACGATCTTCATTTTATTTGTTCCCATCCATGCAAAACACAGGCAATGTTTGGGGCATGCTACACAGCCACCATTTTCAAATGATGCAAAGTCCAATAGTGTGCATTCTTGGTATCTGTCATAACTAGAATTAGTAGAAAATGGCATTATACATTGATCTTTCAACTGCATTGGACATGGCTGTTGTTCAGCGAGAGTTACTGAGATTTTGGTCTCAAAGGTGGGGTGTGCAGGAGTCCAAATTGTTTGTTGTAGTCCTAGTGAATGATTATGGTCCCCAGCTGTTGCAGGAGCACTATCATGGATCAGGTTACAAATCACATGCATGGAATACTTTAGCCTGGGATCTGTCCAGTGTTACTGGTATCCCCAGCACTGGTGAACAGTGTAGGAATCACTACTGAGACCGCAGGATGAGGAAGAGGGATATCCTCGACTGTTGGATCGAGCAATGCATGACTGATGGCACTCCACAGCTGTGTAAGTATCACTTACAGGCACTGCTTGTAGAAGGTAGCAGCTGCATATGTTCATTATTGGTGTTTTTAATGGTATTCTGTTGTGTTCTGTTTTTCCCACAGCTAATGCAGAACGGCCACTGAATGTGCAAACCTGTGAGGATAAAATGAGGAGGATGAGCGACACAAGTGGTATGTCTGCTTCCAAACAGTACTATCATTTTAGATTATGAGCAAATACAGCTTATTGTGGTAAACACTTGTATCACATTGAGTATGCATTTGTCCATTGTAAAGCAAAAGCACATTAGTATGTTAGTTAGAACAACAGTCTAGTATTATAGAGCATTCAGGGGTGGTAATTTAGAAAACCACACATCCAAAGTATATAATACTTGTTTAAGTTAACATAAATTAAATGTGCAATGCAAAGTATGACCTATAAACCAGGGACAACAGGAGCATGCTGCAGATTGTTATCATTATAACACTAAGACTGTATTTATAAAGAGTAAAAGGAAACAGTGCTTGCATTATTCTGTATTCCAAAGGAAAGATATAGTATTACAATAAACACTGTTTGTGGGTTCAAATACTACACTCTCCATATTTAAAATTAACTCTTTAGAATACTGGTTTAGGTTATCATCAATAAAAGTTCAGTAGTGTTATATATTCATAATGATAGCATTAGAAGTGCAGACCTCTATAGCTCTTGTTCGTATGGCCTGCTGTCATATATAATCAGTGTACATGGAACATGCATACGTGCAATATATGCCCCGATGAATGATTGCCGGATCTGGTATGATGTGACTATAGTGTGTCTTTGTTAGCAGCAGAGCAGTATTCAAACTAATAAAGGTATTTATTAACATTTGGTATTGTTGAAAGTAAAATGTATCAGAATATTGTACATTATTTGTAGAAAGTTTTGTATATTATCTGTGAGGTTACTAGTTTTATTTCTTTTTTCTCTCACCCCACACCTTCTCTTCATTTGTTTTTTATGTATTTCTTATTTTTTATTATTATTTCTATTGTTATTATTATATGATGTATATAATCATATTTTTCTTTATCATATTTTTCTATTACCTATGGTTTGTTTATCATGTATAATTTTCTATTGTTTTTCTAAGTACCATTTCATTTCATATTATTTTTCATTGTATTTTTAATTCTATTATTTATTATTGTTATATGAATTTATTATCTGTTTACATTTTTTAATGTTTATTCTGTCCATCATTTTGTGTTATGTTTTATTTCATTATGGAATTTTAATTGTATTTATGTTATCGCTACAGCATGGCAGGGTAGGCTGGTTTTCAGTGGTCTGGCTACACTCCATCCACTGGCTCTAGCACCAAGGCCCAGGACTTCTGGGCTGCAGCCTGGCAGCAAACCCCCCTGCTGCCCCTGCCCTATATGGACCCTCAGGTAGTTCTGCCACAGAATATAGGCCTGTGGTTCTTTCTGGGAGTAGGGCAGAGGGGGTGACTTTGTCACCCGAGCTGAACTGCCAGCTCTGGTGCATAGGATTGTGCACCACACAATTGGTGCATGCCTAAGCCAAGTGGTGACACAGCTCTCCATCATCATCCTGAATAAAACAAGGACACACAGACATCAGATACTGGAGCCACTGGTGCAGTGAGGTGACAGTGATGACAGTTCAGTTGGTGAGGACTCAATTCTCACTGCCACCAAACATGACATCCATTGATTTGTGAGGCCCCCACCTCCAATCCAACCAATGTTGTGTTCTTCACTGACCCTGTCTCTTGTCTTGTATGTGTTGTCTTTCTGCAAATGCCTCCTCACCTTCCCAATGTGCCTTGCCCCCAGACTTGCCTACATCTCTTCCCCAAAATTCCACTCTCTCCTTAAAAAAAAGGGCACCTGTCCCAAAAACATTTTGTCCCATACATAATTCTCCATTTTGTACATGTGTCCACTTGACACTTCACTCCACTTCAAAGTGGTGAAATGAGGAGCAATCAGGGGGAAAAACAAAGTGAGAGGAAGGCAGGAATGTGCAAGAAGGGTGTAGTTAAGAACCATAGCTATGCATTTCTTCAACAGTAACAACTGGGCATATGGGCAGTTAGCTGAATTTGGGCTGTCACTTCCAGAGAGAGTGGTGACAACAACATAATTGCATTGTGAAGCCAATTGGACCAAATTAAGTTTTTGAAGTAGACATGTATGAAATGGAGAGCTATGTATGGGAAAGGAATTGGAGGGGGGGCAGGTGCCCCCCACCTTTTTTTTTGTTTTGTTTTTTAAGGAGATAGTGGAATGTTGGAACGTTAGCGATGGGACATAGGAACATCCTGGCAGGCAAGCTGGAAAGGTGAGGAAGCATTTGCAGACAGACAATACACTGAAGGACACAACGGGGATGAACACCTTGGTTGGGGTGGGGATGGGGGGTTTGGGGTCCCATGGATGTCCGTATGGTAACACTGTGACTCGAGTCCTCAACCATTGGACTGTCAGCACTGTCTCATCACTGCACCTATGGTTGATCTGTCATACCAGGATGGAAAGCAGGCTCTCCATCCAGAGTAGGTGTGTGCCCACAGTCTGAAGCACAGTCCTACTCACCACAGCTGGCAACTCCACTTGGGTGATGTATGCACCCCCTCTGCCTCTGGTCCCAGAGGGAAACACAGGCCTGGCCCCAGGGGGGAGAACTACCTGAGGGTCCAGGTAGGGCAGGGGCAGCAGTGGGGTGCCACCAGACTGCAGCCCAGAAGTGCTGGGCCTTGGTGCTTCAGCTGGTGGAGCGAGTGTAGGCAGATCACTGGGAACATTCCTACGTTGCTGTAGTAATAACATGAATAAAATTCAAAACAAAAATTAAATAAAACATAAAACAAATTAAATGAAAAAATAAAGAATAATAAAGCAGTATAAAAAGTTTCAAATATAATTGCAAACAAAATGATAAATCATAAAAATGAAAAAGCATTTAATAACAAAGAAATATGAAATTATATATAATAAACAAAACATAAGCTGTAATACCAAATAATATAATTAAAAAATATGATTATATAAATAATAATAATAACAATACACATAATAAAAATAAGAAATCCATTAATAGACAAAAGAAGGAGTGGGGTGAAGGAAAAAAGAGGAATATTAGTAACTTCACAGATATTATACCATGACCCCCCCAAAACGTGCACGCTGATTGGCCAGCGTGCCCGTTGTAAATCGAGTTATACTAATGGAAAAAGGTCCGGTCGCCCGGACTTTTTTCCATTAGTATAACTCGTTTTTTTAAAACACTGTCTCGCTATGTTAAATGGGTTTAACATAGCGAGACAGCTTTAAAATAAGCAACGGAGATCTCCGTTGCTTATTTTAAAGCTGTCTCTCTATGTTAAACCCATTTAACATAGCGAGACAGTGTTTTAAAAGCAATGGAGAAGCAAGATCTCCGTTGCTTTTTTTTGTCGCTATGTTAAATGAGTTTAACACAGCGAGACAGTTTTAAAATAAGCAACGGAGATGTCCGTTGCTTATTTTAAAACTGTCTCGCTATGTTAAACTCATTTAACATAGCGAGATTAAAGCAACGGAGATCTTGCTTTCTCCGTTTTCCCACAGCTCTGATGTACTGCGCAGGCACGCAGTACATCAGAACTGCCGCAGATGCCAGACATCTGCGGAAGGGCAGTAAACAGGCATTATACTATGCCATTATTTAAGAAAAGTAATAGTTTCTTTTCTTAAATAATGTCATGGTATAATAGCAATAACCCATTTCTGGGTGTGGCTAGTGCTAAATTTACCCACGGTTGGCTTTGTTTGGTCCTGAAGCCCTCGGGACCAAACCACGCCAACCGTGGGTAAATTTAGCATTACCCACACCCAGGCGTGGGTTATTGCTATAATATACAAAGCTTTCTACAGTTAATGAATTCTATTTTGTTACATTCTACTGTTAATAATACCATCTGCTAAGAATTTTTTTATTACTTGGAATAAATGTACAATGATTACACATGACAGCAGGCCATTCAAGCCACAGGTCTGGAGGTCTGCACTTCAGTGCTGTAATGATGATTACTTAACAGTACTGTACTTTTTATTGATGACAAGCAAAAGCAGTATTATAAATAGCTGAGTTTAACATTTGAGAAGTGTGGTATTAGTACCCACAAGCAGTAACTACTGTAATACTGTACTTTTCCTTCGTGATACAATATAATTCAAGCACTCTTTTCCTTTACACTTTATAGACTCATGTTCACTGTTCTCTGAGAATGTGCAGCTGCTGCTTTGTGTTACAGACCATACCTACCTTTTAGAGCAGGATATCTTCACATATCATAAATAAATGGGTGTACAATGACCTATAACTAGGAACATTTTTTAAATATTGCTGTTACACACATGGATAGCTGCATAGGATTTGTGTTAACATACATTTTGACACTCATTGTTTATTGAGTTCAATATAAATTACTTGCCAGACAGCCATGAATCCTACAATGAACAGGCCAAAACAGTGATTCTTAAATGTGGTATTCAGCAGAAATAAGTACAGTTCAAAGCTATCCTACAGAGTAATTCATGCATACCTGATTTTACAGTTCAGATATGCATTCCCAAATTCATACAACTGTATGATGTAGCAAATACTCTGTCTATCACTGTTAAGGCTGCAATAATAGTACTTTATATAATTACGCTTACTTACAATATGCTTCTTGCATCAAGGCCAAATGCCTCACATGGGACCTCACATTCAAGGTCCTCTCTTCTGCAGCTCTAGAAAAAAAGGGAAAAGGAAAAAGCATTATGAATACCTGTTTCTACCATATTCAGCTTGAATATTTTCAAGCACTAAATGTAAATCATACACACACATCTCTGGGGTGTTCGCAGCCGAAGACTCCCTCATTCAACAATCAAGGGTATCCATTTTCCTGTGGTGGAGGTCATCATAATGGTGGTGATATTGTTCCCTAGTGTGGGGGATACAGGTTGCACTGGTAAGGTCCCTTGCCAAACTATACCAGGCTTCAGATTTATATTGTGGGCAAGTATAGTTCTCCTTCATCAACCAGGGCCCATGATCCTTAACCAGGAGCCCAATAAAGATCTTGGACTCTTGGACACTCCAGCTCTGTGATCTGAAATGCTCACCCTCTCCAACGCCTGACATAGCTGCACAAGGTCGAGTTCAATCTCTAAAGTACACTTCCCGATGATTCACCTTTAAAAAACATGTGTTCCTGCCAGGTGAGCTTACTTTAAATGCACACTGCGTGCATTTTGATACATTCAAAGAGCTACGTACCACTTACTGTTGAGAAAACACAGTAAACAAGTGCATTGGTTTGTGCGAGGCTAAGCAGCATGCACATTTTTCAAATATATCTGAAAATAACTTACAACCAATGCTGTTCCACAGTTATATCCTTACAGTACCACTTTATTTGCATAAGCTGCAGTGTTGCAACAGTATAAATAAAGTTTGCATACCCTGGAATAAAACCTAGGATTATCTGCACTCCAGTCCAACACTCTATGCATGTCACCACAGGATTTGTTACCTGTAGTCATGTATTTTAGTATTAATTGTTAAGTTCATAGTATGCGCATATAGCAGCCTCCCTTTCCGGATTCATGCAATGCCCAGCAGTGCTGTGCAATAGCAATTGAAAGCATCCAGTTTCCATTTTTGAATATCTGGGTCATGTCTGATACATGGGTGGTCATGTCTGATACATGGGTGGTCATGTCTGATACATGGGTGGTCATGTCTGATACATGGGTGGTCTTGTTGTGCAAATGAGGTAAGCATAATCAAATGCCATGGCATACATAAAGAAAAGTACAGTTGTGTACTCGTACCATAAATGTAGATGTTCGAGTGTGTTCACTGTTGCAGTCATCACTGTAGGGTTCTTCCTGCCAGCAGCAGCCCCCGATCAGCCAGAATCCCAAAGTCTGGATCGGGCGCCAGCTGAGGTCGCATTTATCCTGACGTCAATGCGCCGGAAGGTATAAAGACCACAGCTGACGCCATTTCCCCAGCTTTTCTTGCCCCAGATGTCAGGTGTCCAGAAAGAAAAGGCTAAAATAGAAACCATGCCCAAAACCTCAGCAGCCAAAATACCTCATAACAGACAATACTCAAGGAAAAAACAAAAGAGGGGATAGGCAGGAGGGTAACCTGGACTGCAACAGTGAACACACTCGAACATCTACATTTATGGTAAAAGTACACAACTGTACTATGTCCTTCGTGGTTCACTGTTGCAGTCATCACTGTAGGGTTGAGTCCCAAAGCTAAGAAAGGGTGGCTGGAGGAGAAACAGAGGGAGCGGTCACAAAACCTTGCAAAACCACAGAAGCAAAACCTGCCCTGGATTTAGAATAGAGAGGGAGGTTGTAATGCTTAGAAAAAGTATGTACAGAACCCCAAGTAGCAGCTTCCAAAATATCCTTGGTAGGAACCTCACAAAGAAAAGCTGCTGAAGTAGCAGTAGCCCGGGTAGAATGAGTCATAACATTAACAGGAACCGGATTGCCATGATAAGAGTAACAGAACTTGATGCAATGGGCAATCCACATGGAAATGGTTTGCTTAGTGATTGCTTTCCCTTGAACAGTAGGAGCTAAACAATAAACAACTGATCAGATTTCCGGAATATCTTGGTCCTGTCCAGGTATAGACAAAGCTGTCTGTGCACGTCTAGAGAGTGCAAAAGACTTTCTTCCTCACTTTGAGGATTAGGATAAAAGGTAGGCAAATGAATAGACTGATTCAAGGCCACTGCCGAAACCACTTTGGGCATAAATGTGGGATTAGTCCATAGAGATACTCTGTCCTGATGAAAAATAAGGAAGGGTTCCACAGCCATGAGTGCTTGCAATTCCAAAATTCTTCTAGCAGAGGTAATAGCTAAAAGAAAAGCAGTTTTCCAAGACAAAAAATGTTAAATCCGTGGAAGCTGCAGGCTCAAAAAGAGACAAAGATAATTTCTCCAAAACATAGTTAAAATCCCAAGTGGGAACAGGAGCCCTTATAGGGGGCCGAATATTCTTAGCCCCTCTAAGAAATTGTTTAAGTAATGGATGAGAAAAAATCAGGGGATCCGTATCGTAATGTGCAGAAATAGCAGAAGCATGAAGCTTAACAGATGAAAAAGATAGGCCCATATGTAATAACTCTGTCAGATACTGTAAAATCAGTGGAATGTTCAGAACAGAAGAATCACCACCCTGGACTTGACTCCAGGAGCAAAATCTTTTCCATTTTCCCGCATAAGATTTTCTAGTGCTGGGCCGTCTAGCTTCAAGGATTACATCCAATACCTGTTTGGAAAGGGCAGAGGTGTTTACAAACCCTGGATCTGCCAGGCAGCTAGATGCAGAGTCTCGACATGACTGTGCAGTATCCGGCCATTCCGTTGAGACAGTAGATGAGGGATTTGAGGCAGAATCCAGGGAGGCTCCTGAACCAAGTTCATCAGAGTGGAATACCAGAATTGCCGAGGCCAATTGGGAGCCAGTAGAATCATGTGCGGTCTGTCCTGTTTTATCTTCAGAAGTACCCGAGGTAGAAGAGGAAAGGGAGGAAAAGCATATACTGAGAGGTATTTCCAACTGAATGAGAGGGCATCCACTTTCCATGCTAGTTTGTGGTAGGTCCTTGTGCAGAATGTTGGAAGTTGATGATTCTGAGCGGATGCAAAGAGATCTATGTCCAGACATCCCCAAGCCTTTATAATTATCCTGAATATCCGAACATCCAACATCCATTCGTGTGGATCTGAAATGTGTCTGCTCAATGCGTCTGCCAGAGTGTTATCTTTCCCTGGCAGGAATTGCGTCTGTAAGTTGACACTGCAGGTCAGAGCAGTGTACCAGAGATTCATGGCTAATCTGCACAGGGGGTAAGAGTGAGAGCCCCCCTGCTTGTTGATGTACCACATCACTGTAGTGTTGTCTGTCTGTATCAACAATTGTCCTGGTAGAAGAAAGTCCCTGAAGGCAATCAGGGCATTCTGTACAGCTAGCATCTCCTTCAAATTTATGTGCAGGTGCGTTTGCTCCTTCGTCCAAACACCCTGAAGACATCTCCCATGCATGTGGGCTCACCATGCATAATCTGAAGCATACGTTGTCAGAACTTGGTTGGTCGGCGGAGGACAAAAAGGCTTCCCCTTGTTCTGTAGACTGGCTTCGGCCCACCAAAGAAACTTTCACTGGAGACAAAGCAAAATCGTAACCACTGTTTCCAAACTGTGGTAATGCTGAGACCAGACACTCTTGAGGTACCACTGCAGTTTCCTCATATGCAGCCTTGCATATGGTATTAGCAGAATGTAGGAGGCCATGTAACCCAAAGCCTGCAGAATTTTTCTTGCAGTCAGCTATTTCATTGAAGCCAGGTGTCGGAAAAAAGAAGCCAGATGCACCTTTCTGTCTGGTGTCAAGGAAGCCATCTGGGTCGAAGTACTCAGAAGAGCATCCAAGAAAGTAAGCTGTTGTGTGGGTACCAGGTTTGATTTCTTTAGATTCACTGTGAAACTGAGGCACTGAAGAAGATGCTGCACAAAGGCTAGATGCCGAAGTAGAGTGTCTTTGTTGTCCGCTTGAAGAAGACAGTCGTCCAGATAAGGGTAAATTTGAATCCCCTTCTGTCTGCAAAATGACATTACTGGTGCCAGGCACTTCGTAAAGACCCTGGGCGCAGTAGATAAGCCAAAGGGCAGCACAGAGAACTGGGAATGTTTCGAGCCTGCTTTGAAATGCAGATACCTTCTGCACTCTTGCCTTATAGGAATATGTAGGTAAGCTTCTTTTAAGTCCAAAGTCACCATCCAAGCATTCTTGCTCAACATAAGCAGCAGCTGCTGCAGAGTGAGCATCTTGAATTTTGGTATATCTAGGAAGGTGTTTAGTACAGAGAGGTCCAGGATTGGTCTCCACGAATTTTCCTTCCTGGGAACCAGGAAAAGTCTGGAATAAAAACCTTGCCCTATTTCTAAATTTGGCACCAATTCTATGGCCCTCATAGCCAGGAGGGACTAAACCTGCCGTTGTGCCTCTACCCACTGATGATTTGTCAGGTCTGGCCAACCGTTCGGTTTTGGCAAGGTGTGGAAATGAAATCTGTAACCTCTTGAGACTATGTCCAGAACCCATTTGTCCCGGGTTATGTGGTTACAATTTTGATAAAAAAGAGAAATCCTTCCCCCCAAAGGAGCTTCCAGGAGAGGAGCCCCTGGAACCAGAAAGGGAGAGTCATAAAGACTGTTTTCGGTAGGGTTGAGACTTATCATCACCTCCCTTGGGAGAGGGGGCACTCCACTGCCTATTCCTAAAATGGGACTGTGACTGTCCCCTACCTCTGGAACGCCTGAATCTGCCTCTCTGAGACCTGTCCGAGCCCGGAAAGGACCAAGGTTTAGTTGGCCAGTGTCTGCTAAATCTAGGAGGTTGCACCTGTAGAAAATCCTTAACCGTCTGCATAAATTTAGCTTTGTCTTCCATTTTCTTCAATACCTCTTCAGCTTTGTATCCAAACAGAACATCGTGCTGCAAAGGGGCATCCAAAAGTTTGGCTTTAATTTGATCCGGCAAGCTTTGATCCCTTAACCAAGCATGTCATCTAATAACAGCGCCAGTTGTTGCAGCCCTACAAGAAGCTTCCAAAGAATCAAAACCACAATGCAGGGTATGTTTACCCACTTGTTCAATAGCATGCAAAAAGTCCTGTAACTCCTGATTATCCACGCCAATAGACACAGCTGACATCTTTTGTTGAAATACAGACAAAAGGTATTGCTGATACTTCAGCATATGAAATTGACAGTTCAAAGCCCTAATAGACAATGTAGCAGAAGTATAAACCTTTTTACCCCATCTCTCCAAAGCCCTGGACTCTCGGTCAAAGAGAATAGGATTTTTAGCAGAGGCCACTTTAACACCCTTAGGACCCTGAGAAATTGTTTCCAGATCAGGCGAAAGATTTTTAAAAAGAAATTTATGAGAATCTGGAACCCTATAATACCTATCCGGTTTGGCCGGAGTAGGGGGAAAAAGAATCAGGAGAGAGAGAAGCTTCCGAAAAAACATCATCAACAATGTCCAATACAGGGGAAATAGCCAGAGGCTTATGCTGTGGGAGAAGAAGAAAATCCCTAAGTCTTTTCTTGGATTCAGAGAATTCCTGCCCTTCCCAGTGAAAATGCACCCTCATATCATGCAAAGTTTCACCAAAAGAATAATCCTCAGGAGGAGAGGCGGAAGGAAAGGAATCTTCAGCATCAGAATCCTCATAAAGAGGAAAAGAATAATCCTGCTCAAGGGAAGAAGCAGAAGAAACAGAAATTTGGTCTGAAGAATTATAATCGGACTGTAATCTAGGCTTCTTGTCAGGAGGGGGATGAGAACCCCTGATCATAGTTAAGAGATCTTCAGCCATCCTAAGCATCTGCCTCTGAGGCCTAGGACCCTGATCAAAAGGTGCCTGTGCTAGCCACTTCACTTTAGCTGGAGCCTTAGACTTTGATTTAGCATGTAAACCTGAATTCACATTTACAGGAAGCTGTGAAGGCCTGAGAACTCCCTCAGAAGCCGGTACCTGCCTACCGGCTCCGGACCCAACTGAGGGAGCAGTATCCAAAGGTCCAGTCCCTGGCAATTCTGAAGACCCCATCAGCTCCACACCGGAGTTGGTACAGGCAATTGGTTCAAAAGAGGTGGACGACAGGGGCTGCAAAGGTGCCTCACTGAGACCGATGAATCAGCAACTGGAAATAACTGAGTAACAGCCTTTGCTGTGGACCTCGGAGGCCTGTCAGCATTCCTGCGCCTCTTACACACCCCAGAAGCTGGAAAAGAATCTGAAGACATGTTATAATCAAATCTTTTTCCAAAATAGTAAAAGGCAAAGTTATATCTACGCCTAATAGTACGCTGATTAAATCTAGCACAAAACACATAATTAGCAACGTCGTGGTCAGGACCCAGGCAGGGAATACAGTAAGAGTGAAAATCCCTATGAGGTATTTGCTTCCCACAAGAAATACAATTATTAACTTTTTCTGACATCTGACTGGAGCAAGAAAAAGACCTCCCCAATGGGGCACTTATCTGTAACAAACGAAAATCCTGGGGTTAGATCCAAAAACAAACAGGAACAGGCTGACTGGCATCAGAGAACTGCAAAGGGCACCGTGTGGCAAGAAAGACTGGGGAAATGGCATCAGCTGAGGTCTTTATACCTTCTGGCGCATTGACGTCAGCATAAATGTGACCTCAGCTGGCACCCGATCCAGACTTTGGGATTCTGGCCGATTGGGGGCTGCTGCTGGCAGGAAGAACCCTACAGTGATGACTGCAACAGTGAACCACGAAGGACATCTGACAGGGAATATTCACAAATGAAAGACTGGCATGTTTTACGATACAATTTATTTGCATCTCTTCTTAGCTTTTTCTTTAAAACATTAAGATGTAAATATTGAAAAGCACATAATAGTGCATAATGTTTTATACATGATTATTAAATATCTTCATGGCACTTATACTCTAAAAAGTTTGGTTTAGTGTTTAGCACAGTAATTAGGCAGCGCAGTTTTCCTTAAAGGTATCGGCATGCCTGTAAATGTAAAATGCTTTATAATTACATTTAAATCATTCATGTCTTCCTAAAGGATAGCAGCATTTATTGTACATAAAACACACACATCTGAGAAGGACTAGGTACTATGCTTTCATAATAAATACTTCCATAAGTGTTAATTGTTAATAAATAAAAGTTGTTTTTTTGCATAAATAATTTGTTCTTGTGGTACTGACTACTCTTTATACTCTTCTTTCAGTTTATTTCAAGGGATATAAAATGATAATAATGTTACTAAGCAAGTCTATCAGATCTGTAGAGTAACCAAAAAGCAGTACACAAATAAGACTGGTGACTTACTTCAGAAATGGTTACAATTAATATTTAAATGCACAATTTAACCACCACAGTTTTTCATAGGATCACAGGATCATAGGAAGTTGCTAGGCTTATGGCCTGGGGGCCATTCCAAGCCTAGCCAAAATTAACCTTATTACCACGATCAGCACCTATTGTCCCTGTCCAAGAGGGACACAGGTGGAACTCTCAGGGTGAATTTACGTTTACCCAACCAATCGTCTAGACTGCGCTTGAAGAGGGCCAATGAGGTGCTCTATTTGATATGAAGTGGGAGTCTGTTCCAAAGGTGTGATAACCTCTAGGAGACAAATCTGTCCCTCCAGCAGGTTCCATTGATGTCACATACTGGGTTTAAGTCCTTAGAGCGAGTAACCTGTATGCCATTTGACTTGTGGATGTACAACATTTCCAATAAAGCAGGGTCAGAGATCACCTTATATGCAAGGCTGAGATTGCCTCTGAGTACTCTGTAAAAAATAGAATAAAGTGACAGTGATTTCAGCTGGGCCACATAGGATAGCCTCTGAAGACCTTGATTTTTCCTTGTGAGGAATCTATGTGGTCTCTTCAATTGCTGCAGGTGCTTTGAAAGGTACAAACCAATAGGGCCGTTGTGCTCAATTATTGGCCTAATAAGCGAAGAGTACAAGGAGGTGATAACTTCTCCTTTTGTTGAGGCAATGTTCTTACTTATGAGATGAGCCATATAGAATGCTCTTCTTACCACTGTGGAAACATGGTGATTAAATTCAAGGTTGCTGTCAATCTGATTGCCCAGCTCTCTCACAACTGAGTGTGTACTTAGGATATTGCCACTGATGTGTAATTTGTAGGAACATCGCTCTTACCAAAAGGGATGATAACACATTTTTTGCATTGAGTCTGAGGCCATGACTTTGGCACCAGTCATTTGCTTGTGTAAGACCTTCTTGAAGGATGTTGATATTGTTTGGAGATTCTATGACTGCACCCAGTTTGCAGTCATCAGCAAACTTTGTCAGCCACAGTTCCTTGGTTTTAGCTTGTACTTCAGAGAAATAGATTCTAAACAGTAGTGGTCGCATGACCGAGCCGTGTGGAATGCTACTGGATATGGGTCTGCTGTTGGAGGTGAATTTCCCTATTTTGACTGTATGGATTCTATCAGTGAGTCAGTTCGCAACCAACCTTACAGTATAAGGGTTGATTTCTAGCTGGGAGACTTTGTCAATGATGTCTGAGTGAGGGATAGTGTGAAATGCCTTTGCTAGATCTAGGTAGGCTGTATGCACAGACATCCCCTCATCCTGGGCCCTGGTGACTGTCTCGAAGAAGGACACCAGGTTTACCAAGCATGATCTCCCCTTGACAAAGTGGGTAGGATCTAGTGTTTGGAGATTACCTATACGTTTGTTGATAAGGTCCATGATAATTCTCTTCGTGGCCTTGTGGATAAGGCTAGTAAGGTTAATAGATCTGTTGTTCCTGTGGTCAGTAGAAACACCAACTTTATGCAAGGGGATATTTTTTTCATTATTAGTGTACTTTTAGATTCTTTCTTCCCTTACTTGCATTATTTTATACCAACATGCTTATTCCCTGGAGGACAGGTCACCTTGCTCTGCTTCTCATGCCTTCTCCTAGCATTTGCATACCATATAATGACTTGGTTCAGAGTGATATTAGGCATGATAGCCGTTATGCAATTAAATTAAAGCTGCTCTCATACATGTACTGTGGATATGTATATAGGACTGTTGTTATTTTAGTACAACTGATTCGCATTGCCCCATTTAACAGTGGGTGTTTCCCATAATGAACTGAGCTGTACGCAGTTGTAGTATAAGATATTGAACTGTTCACATTGTTTATGCTATGTTACCACATCATTTGTAATAAAATTGGCTGTTTATCAATACCCATACTGAATCCTGATTTGTTGTGATGGTTACTACTAGAAACTGTTCATCAGACAATAGCCAACATTATATTTGGCTCTTTGGCAGGCTAAGGACTCCTGCTGTCCTACTGAAACCAATCTTTAAGGGAATTATTTGCCCTGTAGTACTTTAGTGCCATGTCACGCCATCCACTGTATCATACCTGCAGCTGCATAAAATTACTGAAACGTATGAATTAATGTTAAGTGATCTGATCATGCAACACATTCTGTACTTTGTTCAAGATGCAAATTAAAGGTATTGTGCTAATATAGTTACAGCACAGTTTGGCTGCTACATAGGAAGAGGAAGAAAGGCAGCTTTGTTAAAACATCAAATAACTGCCATCTGGCATGTAAAGTATCCATATGACAATTACAGTAAGTTATATTTTATGTGAACATAACAGAAATTCTTTTTGTAGTTTGACCTAAATAGCAGGACACTTTTAAGTTCTTACATGTGTTTCAGTGTAGGTGATATATAAACAGTATGTAGAGACTGAATGACAAATAATTATTCAGTGACAGACTGTTGTGCCATAATGCTTATTTCTTTTCCAGTGTTTGGTGGAATAAACAGTGTAGCACACATGGAGAATGGCAAACTAATTTGATGTACTGTGTATTTGGAAAACAGCATAATTCTATCTTCAAACACATTGTTCTGTGATGCCCAAGGGTGGGAAGCATACAACAGCAAGTAGAGGGTGTATTAAAGGTACTGTACCAGTAACTGGTGTGTAATGTTTATTTATTTGCAAAATATTTGTGCAGTAGACCACAACAATGGAAATGCTCTGTATAATATATATTACTGCAGGGCTATGAAAATTTGCTTTGCACTTTGTAGTGATAGGGAAGCAGGTTAAATAATTTTAACATGATTTCACAAAGCAGTATTTGGCATTGTACTTGTTGTTTGTCTTTTCGGCTTTTCCCGGTTAGGGGTCGCCACAGCAGAACTCAGGTCTGCTAATGATTGGCAGTTGATTTTTATGGTGCTGAGTTGACAGCCCGATGCCCAACCTTCAGCAAAGGCATGCCCATTCACACATGTCTTTCGGAGGCCACTTAACCGCGGGGAGGACATGCAGACTCCACACAGAAGGCACTCCAGCCAAGAATCGAACAGGAGAACCTCTTGCTGTGAGGCAACAACGCTATCACTGCACCACCACAGCTTTTGGTTAAAAATACTGCATATATATTGTTAATGAGGAAGGAAAGGACAGTGACTTTAGTTTTGCATCAGTGTTTTCCAGAAGCTGGACAACTACTCAGTAAAACAGCCAGGTAGGTTATGCTACATGAGAAGTGTATTACTGAAGCAGGTTGGAGGCATGTGTGATAGCATTCATATTTTCCCATGGCTGTTGGCCATTGGAGCAAAACCATCTCCCATCTGCCAGGATGAGGACGCCATCATCAACCATTAACTCTGACCCTGCCCCCCTCAGCCTCTCCAGTAACACTGGTCATCTGGGTCATAGTCATGGCTTCATCCCTCTCTGTCATGTGGTTGGCACTTTTTACCTTGATGTCTCTATCAGGGTAAGAATATCCTTATATCCTTTATTGATTATCTTCTAGGCTGTCTCATCCACTTTCAGGAATGTCTTGATCTCACTATAGTCTTCCATAGTCAGACCTATCTTATTATATAGTGCTCCTTTCAGGTTGTAGTTATCTAAACACTTTACTGCACCTAAAAAAAACAAAGATTTATAACCAAAAAGATATCTGACATAATCATTCTAAGCTACCCTCAGTATATTAAAAGCCCATTGCCTCTCCTCCATATTGTATAGCCTGCTGAGATGTGACCCCTGTTCATCCTCGTGTGTAGCAAAAAATTCTGCCCTTTTCAGTTTCCTTCTTCTTCATAAAGTTGGCAATTTGTTTAATTTATTTATTTTTTGTCCCTACTGCCTGTCAACCATCAGCCCCTTACTATCTATATGGCTCATTAATCCCTGCTGGGTGACAGCCATTTTTAGCTCATTTATTCCTACAGGGCATGAACCACTCATGTGGTTGTCGTCCAGGTATCTAACATTACCTTTTTGTTTTGGCCTTCTCACATATCCCTATATTGCACACGGCCATTACCTCATGTGATTTAATAGTCCACACCTCCACATATCTCTCAAATGAAATCCTACCCTCTTACAGACAACATGCCTGCATAATCTAGACTTTTCCAATGTTTCAACTATGAAAAAGTACCAGAGAACATGTCACACACCAGGCCCATGCTGTGATGAGAGAGCTGCCACAGACCACTCAATGTACCCCCATGCTCAGCCCCTCCAGTTTCTTAGCCTATAATCAAATTCCAGTCATCAGGGTCACAGTCCGTGCTGCATCCATCTATGCCACGCTATAAAACTAGCAATCTTACCTGTTATAAATACCTTAAGCTACATCGCAGAATTAATAACACCTACTGGTGAGATCATTTCCTGACACAGTACATCCATTGTCTTTCAAATGGACTCCCTTTACATGTTAAACATTGAAACTCCTTAGCTGTCTTCAAAACCAGCCTGGATAATTGCATAAGAAACTATAAAATTATGCCAGGAAATGGGGTTAATAATCTTTTAATCAGAGAAACCCACCATGGTGGGCAATAATCATTTAACCAGGAATAACAAGCATACTTATTGTATTACTTTGCTAAACTAACTCAACTTCCAGATAGTTGTCTGACCTTAATCGTAGTAACTATATATGGAGCTATGACTCTATCAGTAGTTCAGAGTAAGGTGCATTTTCAGTAATCTTCAGAGAAGCCATATAAACAGAGAGAGAGAGAGACAGAAAGACAGAGAAAGAGAGGGGGAGAGGGGACAAAACTAGAAGTTAATGGGCAATATCTTGAAGAAAGGAGGCATAGGAAAGCTATTGTAGAAACATTTAACTACCACAAGAGAGTCCAAAAGAATCCATCTGGATACAGAAAATTCTTGAAGACTTACAAGAAGAAAAAAAAAACAGTTTTCTTACAGGAGGTATGGGAGATGTTGTTAAGAACATAATATGTGAAGGAATTGATGGCATATGTAATTAGTATAAAATCATAATTGTTTCTAATCCATTTTAATGGGAGTTATTGTATTTTCTTAAAAATGTTGGAGGATGGATGGCGGGTTAAGAGAAGAATATGTTATATGGAAAAAAGTAAGAAAAGAGGTTAAGTCTTGAATTTTACCATAATAAATATCTCATTACATATACTCTGAAAGAAAAAAAAATGATGCAAATATTTTGATCACATGTTGTACTGTTTGAAACAAGGGCTAGAATCTTTATTTGTTGAGACTTAATAATATTTAATTTGTGGTTCAAACATTCAGGTTAATAATTTATCTGATGTGTAAACATTTCCAATTGACAGTATTATTTATAATAGTTCTGCTATATGTAATACAGTACCAAATATAACTGATTTCCTTCTAAACATTTTTAAATAGCTTTTCAGGGTTGGCTATGACTTGTTTTACCTCGCAGTGATAAGAAGTAAAACTTCACATTATATTCCCTCAGAACATTAGTCATTTGGTAACTGGTTTAGAACAAAATCAGTGGTCATAAAGATAAATATCACTAAAGGTTGTGCAATTGGGAGCCAGTTTTATTTTGTATCATTTTCATAAACTTACTGTGTAGTATAACACATTACCTGTTATAATTTTAAATATATCTGCAAACTCTGTATGAACCAGCCATGATAACTCTGTGCAACAAAAGTAACTAAGTCTAATTAAAATTAAAAGAGTGAAATTAACAAAATAATGTATAGTGTTGAATTTCAGAAAATATTTAACATAATCCAAATCAAAAAAGAAATTAAGCAAATTACTATAAATGGTATGAAATATACATACTGACATATTTATATTAATGAATAATGCTATTTATACTTATGAATACTTTGTTACTGACATTTTTATACACATTAAAAATATTTTTCTATTCTTGATTAATCAATATCAAAAATTTCTTTCTTTCCTGAATTTTTAAATTAAAAGTTATCAATCAAATTGTGCGTTATCAGGCATGTATAAAATTAACATAACTACAAATTTCAAATTTATCGTGGAAAAAAAGCCTGAAAAAGCAAAAACAGAAAAATCAAAGCTAGGCACAAAATAATGACACACATTAAAAAAAAGCAAAAAATTGCTTTTATTTTTACACCAAAAAAAAAACACCACCAATATATACAATACACCAGACCAATCACAGCAATACATAATGTATACCACCACAGTCTCATCTAATTGGAGGAGCTGGCCAGGCTCTAAAATAATCAAATAACTAGATGAACAAACACCAAACATGGTATTTTACTTTTGGGGAATCTCATGATAACATGAACAAACTTTCTAGCAACCAGCACATGTACAAACAAGCTTGTAAACTTTTATTGTTATTGCCATCTTGAAAAAATAAGAATGAATTTATTGGAGTTTGGAAAGCTTAGAACAGAACATATGGCCAGATAATATATATATATATATATATATATATATTATATATATATATATATATATATATATATATATATATATATTATATATATAATATTGTATATATATATATAATGTAGAATATATGCATGAAGTTGTATATATGAAAAATGTGTACAAAAAAAAAATATAATAAAGCTGTTTAACTTTTTCCTTAAAATTCAGTTTAAAAAAAAATTAAAAAATAAAATTTTTTAATGATCCAGTCATGGTTGTTATAATAGTATCCAAACTGTCAAAATGAGTTCAAACATGGATGTTTAAAATTGCTTAAATGTTTGTGTAAGGAGTAGTTCATGTAAGGAGATTTAAAAGGGCATCGATAATTTATGTGAGGTTTAGAGAGATATTTAATGAGATGAGTCTGGACATTTCATATTGTAGGTTCCATCCTTTGTATTTCTCATCATTGGTTTTCTCAACAGAGGACATGACTTCATTCTGGCGAAATATAACATGACTGATGATTTGATGTGTCTTATAACTGACTAAATAACTGACATTCAAATAACAGATTCATGAGTCTGAAACTACAACAGACAGAACTTCAAAGAAATAAACTAGATGAAACTCAAATGTCATTGACCTGTTTCTGACACTCATTATTATTTTATTTTCTTTTAAATTTATTTTTAAAACTTTTTTTTTGACTTTTTTGGTAGAAGTAAAAAAATTCATGGAGGTAAAATTTATTTTTTGCATATAATTTGAGCAGAATATATATCAGCATGAAATTATAAGCTAATATATAACATTAACAAATCTTTTTCAAAACAAATTTTTGACATATTTTTTGTGACAATTATTTGATTATTATTTTTTGACAATAACCCATATTATAACAACCATTATTGACTTGGTGTTAATTTATGGTATGGTTTATACTATTATTATGGTATAAATTGATGATAAAAATGAAATGTGGTGATATTGTAAATCATGTGATATACACATCCAGGAGTGGGTAATTGCTACTATAGAAAAACAAAAAACAAAAGTAAAAAAAAAAAAAAACAAAAAAACAAAAAAAGAACCACAAAAGACACTTGTTTAATAAACACTAAACAATTTTAACAATTCTTTTAAATTCAAACATCTTTCAAATCATATGAGATAATTTAAATTTAATTATATTTATTAATTAACAAATTATTTTTAATAAAATAATTAAAATAGCTAAACAAATTGATTAAAAAATTAATTAAAAAATATAAAACATATGCATTACAATTAAAACAATTAGTAAAACCACAGTCAAAAACAGTATAAAAATATTATAAATAACAATAAAAAAATTTAAAAATAACTTTAAAAAAACAGCAACAAAAAAAAAAAAATCAAATAAAGAAGATAAATAACTCTTAAAAAAGCATTAACATAATTAATTAGTTATTTAAGTCTTACAGTAGCATATAGTTAATTAATGTATTAACTTCTTACAAGGGTCTTCTTCTTAGGCAACTTTGGAGATAGACAAATTAATGTGGCAAATAAGAACAACAACAATATGATACACCAGGCCTCAATGAACATCATAATATTATTAAATGCATTCTTTAAATTTTTAAATGGTTGAGGGATGAAATAAAATTAATGTTGGTTTACTTTTATATGTTTATATTTATTCTTATATATATATATATATATATATATATATATATATGTGTATATATATTTTCTTTTTATTTATTTAATATATTTTTATATATAATACATATATTTTTTAGTTTATTACACAACTTTTTTATTTTATTGTTACACTTCTTATTAAGTAATTTAGAGATGTTTATTATTAATTTACTTTGGTATGACGTTATGGTCAATAAGATCTGTAAGAAGAAATAGTTCTTAACATCTATAGACATTTACAAGTATTAGAGTTATTAATGAACTAAATGCTACTGAAAGACTTTAATCGGATCTATGTTATCCTAATTTTTTTGACAAGCTCAGTTTAGTTTCTTGTTGCTGCTGTTTTTAAAGTTATTTTTTAACTTATGGTTAGTATCTCTTATACTGTTTCAGACTGTGGTTTTGCATAACACTATAATACTATTTGGTGTTGTAATTATGTATCCTTTCCCTTTTTTGAAAGTGGTTTTATTATTTGTAATTAATCAATTAATCAATTTGTTTAGCTATCTGATAAATGTATAAAAACACAGTTAAATTGATTTTATGGTATCTGATGAAGGTGAAGCATTGTCTCCACCGAAAGCGCTCACTAAACAAGTGTTTATCTTTAGTTACCGGCCCTTATCGGTTGTCTTTCTTGCTTGCTTAATTGCTACTATACAATGACATTATTTAAGAAATAAATTACTTACTTTTTTTAAATAATATCTTTGTATAATTGTGCTATAGTGTTCCTTTACATTCTTCCATGTTTATTGATGTACTGTGCATATATAAGGGACTTTGTTCCCACACTTGCATAGTATATCAGTGCTGTTCAAAAGATACAACAGAGAAAAGAGAAACTCCATTGCTGTTTTATATGTTTTTTTTTTCATTTTTTCCTGCCATTATCAACTTTTATTGCAAGAAACCTGGACAAAAAATAATGGGGGGGGGGTGTCAAAGGTCCAAAAATAAGGATAGATTTTAAATATTGCTCTTATAAATTTATAAACTAGCTGAAATAAGACATTTAGTGCTAGAGTGCATTTTCTGAATGATATAAAGCGTAAACCTCCAATATTGCCAGAAATTCCCCATACAAAACTGTGGGCTGATCTCATAAACCTAAGCAAAATGTACATGGTTGTGTAGACATTGCTATCTGTTCTTTGTATTCATGAATCACCCTGTTGAAGTGCTGCACAGTCTTCCAACACAAACAAGTGCAGCACTGCAAAGGGCTGTAGACATGTGGAATGCTAATGAGGCATTCTTGGAGAAAGGCATATGCTAATTAGCCATATGCTCTCTCCTCGGAACCAGCTCCAGGAAGTCATCCGTACGGCTGAACTATTCTAGAAAGCATGACCATCTGTACCATATCATGGTATGCATGCATGACATTGATTGTGGGGGAGGTGGGTAAACCACAGGACACCAGGGCTTACACTGAATTGCCAGGCATAGCTCATTGATAATGGGATGAGTCTAATTTATCAACAGCTATAGATGTTTCTTCTTGTATACAGTCATCTAATTTGATGAAAGTACAGAGATAGGTTGTGATGGAAAGGAAAACACTAGTTGTGAGATATTCAACTTATTATAACAATGTATAATTGAATATTAAGATCTGTTTATTTTTTGCTTACAATATGCTATAGTTAATATGAAAGCAAATGGAAGTTCCATGCAAACCTTATTCATTAATATAGGATTTGTAGAAGACATGAAATGGCAAGGACACAGAAATCCATTTAAAACTTCCCAACAAAGAGATATAGCTGAAGTGTTCTGGGCTATTAGTTGAAAGACAGTCAGCAGCAGCTCTTTGCTGGCAAAGAATTCCCATTAGTAGCTATGTTACTGGAGCATATTATCAGCTGTTTCTGCATGATTCCAACAAACACCATTTGCCAAATGAATTACAATATAACCAGTTGAAAAGCACATTTTTATGAATCATTTAAATATAAGTGATATAAACTACAACTCCTTACCAATTAAATATACTGAGTGAAGATCTGAATATTTTTTTTCTATTTAATTCTAATTTCTAAAGAGCAGTGTGATCTGAGCCAGTATATTTCGGTAGCAGAGGGCATGCAATGGGAAGAAAAGTATCCTTCAGGGAATAGGGTGCAAAGTGGCATGCCTCCAGCCAAGCAAAAAAAAAAAAAGAAGAAAAAGTGTATTAAATACATTTGTTTCTGAATTATTTAATGGATGCAGCATTCTCTTGCATAATATATCTGTAGTCTAATACTATGATCTTGACTTTTGTTTCATTGTAGTAAGGTATATTTGATCTTTTCTGTTCCCACTGCTTTTAACATGACCTCTGTCTGTAGCATGACTGTGTCAAGTTTGTGTGGTGTTTCCTTAGAAAGTAAATACAGATAATATAATTTTGATATTGGGTATGTTTAATTGAAAATATTCTTAGACAGTTGGTAAAACTGAAATAAGCATTATACTTTTACATTTATACATGGTAAAATTCAGTTTTTTTAACATATAGTACTATGTCCAGCAGGAAAATGATTGTCTGTGGGACCTGGGTATTCAAGCTCCTATGCAGAGGAGGAAAAATGTCCACGAATAAAATACCCTAGGGAAGCCAAGAATAAATGGATGACCAGGTAGACTGCCTTAATAAAGGTACGGTGGGATGTCGGTGAAGAAACCGGGCTACCGGTAAAGCCTTGAGAAAGGCTGTGCGTACCCGGGCGCTTGTGGTTGAAGGCTGGTGATTCTACTTCTGGTACTTTTTGCTTCAATAAAGTACGACCTTCTAGAATCTGAACTTCAACTATGTTGATTTTTTGCCACCACGGCGAGCAGAGCTCCTTAGCTGAGCCACATTTACATTGTTTTTGCCTGATTTTTCTGTGTGTTTCATCTTTGATTTCTAGCTGTCACACTATCGGTTCCTCTCAGCAGGCGACCTGACCAGCCGGAACTATGACCTGTATACAAAGCCTTTCCAAAGGCTTCACTCAGCCTTCAACCACAAGCGCTCGGGTACACACAGCCTTTCTCAAGGCTTTACCGGTATCCCAGTTTCTTTACCGACATCCCACCGTACCTTTATTAAGGCAGCCTACCTGGTCATCCGTTTATTCTTGGCTTCCCTAGGGTATTTTATTCGTGAACATATAGTACTATATAAATGAAACGACCCCACACAGAATTCAATACTCTATACCACCTGTCATCATCCTGACTGTAATGAAAGCAATATGTCATAGAACCTAGTTAATAGACTAAAAAGTGCATCTGGCTGAAGGTGTGCAAAGAATGCTATGTTGAGTATGATTGCTAATAGGTGCTCTGTCTTCATTCTTATTAATGTGCATGTTTAGAAATGAGGACTTAATAAAATCTTTGGTTGATCAAACAACTTGAATTGTCACTCACAGTAGAGTGGACACTTCCATACTGAATGATTGGAGTCCCCTGGCTGATAGAATAAGTGGAAAAAGTCTGTTAATAACACTTTCTGAATGTGTTGTGTATGTAACTTTGTATGCTTACATTACTAACTGCATAATATGATTTTTAAGGAATGTTTTCTAAAAGCTTTCCAACTCTGCTTTGTGACACTGCAATATCTTTCACCAGCTATTTATTAAGTTATATGGTTTCTGTCTGTGTAGCAATTTTTGCATTTTGCTAGCTATTACTACATTAAGGAAATGACTTTGAAACAGCCATTATTTTATGAGTTTTGACTTTTCAGAATGTGTTTTGTGCTTTGTGTTATGAAATGAAGTGTGGTCTCTAATTGTAACTAACATCTAATATTTAGGTATATTTGAGTCTTTTATTTTGTAGTGTGAGTTTCACTTGTCTTAAAATACAAACGAATAATTTTAATGGTTTAATAGTACGTCTATCTTTCAATCTCTCTCTCTCTCTCTCTCTTTATATATATATATATATATATATAGAGAGAGAGAGAGGGATATTTAGATATATAGATATGATTTTAATACTTTTGAACAAAATGCTCAAAAGTCACATCTGTTTGTAGACATAGTTTGGTCAACGGTAACAGATGATTTTCCTTAGCAACAGTACTGCATCATTCTAAATGTACGTTCAAAACTTGTAAAACTTTTCCTGCATGTAATCTCCTTTGTGAATGGCCACTAGCACCCCCTGAACCAACCCCCCCTCCTACACTCCTGCCCATATTTAATTTTAATTTTACAATACACTCTTTTTGCCTGCAGCATCTTCTCCTTGCAACTACTTAAGGCTCAAGCGATTATTTTTGTACTGGTTGCAGTGATCTGGCCTGGCACAAAGGTTACAAGTCTTGTAGAACACTTCTTGCCCATACGCCCAGAAATTTTACTTTCATTCTTTACTCCTAGCATATCTTGTGGCATTTAAAATCCTTTCCTGGCATTGCACACCATCTTTCTGATCCATCTCCCGACTTCCAGAAAAGGATAGGTCCGAGTGGTGTGCTAGAGCCAATTTTTAAGATTTTATCTTCAGCGATTATATCTTACACGTTTTGATTGTTTTATGTTTGCTTGTTTTTGCCTCACTTGTATAACATTAGTCTACTAAACTGTTAGGCATCAAACTAAGGCTAAGCAGTGTACAGTGTTAGTGGTCATCACTGCGAATGTTTCATTAATGGTGTTTAGCATAATGTAGTCTAATTGTAAATGTTCTAAAACACTGCACTGTGTAAAAATTTGGTTACTATATAATGGATTGCATTTCTAGCTAACACTCTTTACAATCTAGATTTGACTGCTACAGGCATTACGGACTTTTGCTTATTTAAAAAAATGCTAGTAGATTTACCTCTTAGTTTACTGTCTTGGACAATCAAGGCTGTGCTGAGCACTGAAACCAGGTTGTTTATTTGGTGTTCCATCTGCTCATTGTTATCACTGAGTTGAAAAGAGCATCTAACTATCTTAATTAACCTGACTAAAGTGCCTAGTTGCTTGCAATAACTTTATTACTTTACTTTTACTGTTCTACTTTTTCCACTGTACCACAAGGTCTGCTAGTGTAGCCTAGATTACAGTTTACATCCTTTGTTATGTTTCTACATTTAAGAGTAACTGCATTACAGCAAGCTAGATCTTTATTGTTGAACTTAGAGATTGCAACACCATCATTGAATGGTTAAACTGAAAACTTCTACTGATGTTATACTGTCTTCAACTTTCTCCTATACACTTAATTCAAATGTTATTTCTTGATATAACTCTCTAGTCTCCGAGTGACTCAACTTCTTCGCCCCTATCCATTGTACTCTGAATACTACCATTCTCTCACCCCTCCTTATAACCCACTGCCTTTCTAATCCCCCATCCCTTAATACTTCCTGGTGGCTCTTTTTCTCACTAGAACTAACAACTGTTTCTTTTTATTCCTACTCTCACAGTCTTCCTCACCCTATCGTCTTTTTGTCTCTTGCTGATATCTTACAGCATTCCATTTCATTGTTGGTTACTCGTATCTAACTACCTTCATTATCCTTTTCTCCTAGGCTGTAAACCTGACTCATTGCATGGAGATGAACTCCGTATAGCCAATCCAAAGCAAAACATATCCAACTAAAGCCGGTTTCCTCAGCAACAATATTGCATCACTTTAAATGTATGTTCGAAACCTATAAAACATTTCCTGCATGTAATCTCCTTTGTGAACAGCCACTAGCACACCACTGTACCAAATCCACCTGCTACACTCCTGCCCATATTTAATTTTAATTTTACAAATACATTCTATTTGCTGGCAGTATCTTCTCCTTGTAGCTACTTATGGCTCCAGTGATTGTTTATTTTTGCACTTGTTCCAGTGAACTGGACCAGCCCGCTCCATTTGCCTTCGTTATGCTTGGGCTTACTCCTCTACCCTACTCCCATTCCTACCCACCCCCACTTTCATTACATTTATAGCTATTCATCTCCTTTCCCCTTCCTCTAGTACTTCCCATTCCTCCATCTCACCACCAATTACACTCTCTCCTCCTACCACTTTTCCACCCAACATACCTACATCTGTCACCACCCATGCTTACTGTACCTTCCCACTCATCTCCCTCTAACCCAACCAATCAGTAACTCACATCACCCTTCCCCAAACAACACCCTATTATTACTCTTCCCTCCAACACACCTACTTTCCTATATTATCTACATTCTACTCTAATCTCTCCACCCCCACTTCCCTATATACACCACAGGTCTCTCTCTCTCTCTCTGTCTCTCTCTAACACCCCCTTCTCTAATCTACCTCCATCCCATCACTTAGTAGTTTCCCTCATCCTGCCATCTCATCCCACTTGCTATCTTCACTCTTCTCAAAATCACCTTCTACACACCTCTACTCTGACCTTTCCTTATTTGCTCACTTTTCATATCACTTTACCTATCACACTCACTCAAATGAACTCCAGCACTCATTCCTTACTCTACACTCACCTGGTACACTCCCTTATATTATTAGCCCCCCAACCTAACATGTACTTTCCTTTTCTCTCTACTTCACTACTTCTTCTCTTATGCTACATCCCCTCCTATCACTCCAGCATAGGTCCTCAGCAGTCTCCACCTACCTCCACTCACAATAGGTTCATAGGTTCATAGGTAGGTTCTAGGCTATTGGCTCTAGGGCCTATATAAGCCTAGCCAAAAAGATACAGTGGCTTTTGCCACCCAAGAAACTTATTTTCTTGTGCCCCTGTTGAGCAGAACCACAAAGGTGATCCACAGGGTGAATTTCCTATTTCCCATCCAATCAAGATTTTTCTTGAAGAGTGCTTATGAGGAGCTTTATTTGATATAGATAGGTAGTTTGTTCCACAGTATTTCCAGAGCATGTTCTGTTTATTGTGGTGACAAGGTTTAGGTCCCTAGAACATGTAGCTCAGAGGGATTGGGATTTCTTTAAGTGGAGCATGTCCAACAGCTCTGGGTTTGACATAGCTTTGTATGTTAGGCAGAGATCTCCTCTGAGTAGGTGATATGCGCCGAAGTAAAGCTGGAGTTTTTTGAGACGGTCTGCGTAGGGCATCTGTTTGAGACCAGTATTCCTCTTTGTGAGGTATTTCTGTGGCCTTTCCAGTTGCTGTAGATGTCTTGTGAGGTACATTCCAAAAGGCAAAATGGGCGTTGTACTCTTTAATGGGTCTAATAAGTGATGAGTAGAGGGGAACAATGACCTCTTTTTCCTGGATGAGTAACCTTTTCTGATGAGATGTGCCACATAGAAGGATTTTTTAACTACTGTGGTGATGTGATTATCAAAGGAGAGACTAATGTCCACCTGTGTCCCAAGGTCTCTTATCACACTTTTGGTGTTAAGTAGACTATCACCTATGTGGTAGCTAATGGGTACAGAGTTTTTACCAAAGGGGATGACAATGCACTTTTTGGAATTGAGCTTGAGGCCATGGCTTTGACATCAGGCATCTGTCTCCATGAGGGCCTTTTGTAGGATGTCCACATCGTTTGGAGTTTCGATTATGGCTCCTAGTTTGCAGTCATCTGCGAACTTTGTTAGCCAAAGACCTTCTGTGTTAGCCTGTACTTCAGAAAAGTAGATACCAAACAGGAGAGGACCCAGGACTGAACCCTGTGGTACTCCACTTGTCACAGGTCTGAAGATAGATTTGGAGTCTGCTACTTTCACAGTGCGGGTTCTGTCTGTGAGACAGTCGGCAACCCATCTTGTGACATAGGGATTTATACCTAGTTTAGTGCGTTTATCTATAATTCCAGAGTGGAGGATGGTGTTGAAAGCCTTGGCGAGATCTAGCTAGGCTGTGTGAACCACCTTACCCTCGTCTATGGCTTTGGTGACTGCTTCAAAGTCTATCAGGTTTAGGAGTCATGATCTGCCTTTTACAAACCCAAACTGGGTGGCGTCCAGAGTTTGGATATTACCAATGTCTTTGTTTATAAGTTCCATGATGATACGTTCCATGGCCTTGCAGACCAGGCTCATTCGGCTAATGGGGCAGTAGTTCCTGGGGTCTGTGGTTGCTCCACCTTTGTGGAATGGGATAACCACTGCTGTGCACCATTCAGTGGGCACAAAGCCTGAGGTGAGGCTATGACTGAACATGGTGCTTAGGTGGGCTGCCAGTTCATTCTGCAGTTCATGTAGAACACAGCCTGGGATGTTGTCAGGTCCCATGAATGCTGTGTTCTTGGCTTTGGAGAGTGTGTTTTTTACCTTTGCAATCATGACTACAGGAACTTTGCATTCTTCCGATATAGAGATGGGCCATTTAGGGGGTGAGGGGGGGTTAAGTTAGCACTGAACCTATTTTCCAGAATGTTGGCAATATCAGTTGGTTCTGTATATTTAGTGCCATTGTGCTGTAACTCAGAGCAGATCTGAGTGTTGCCATTAAGATTCTTGACATAGCTAAAGAATGCTTTGTGGTTGTCTTTAAAATCAGTGGTGATTTTGTTTTCATAACTAGCTTTGGAAGATTTTATGAGGGATCTCAGCTTTTTACTAAGGCTTACCAGGGAGTTCCTCCAATCATGGGATTTTACTCATTTTTGCAACAGTTTCTTTCTTCTGGTGTACAGTTTGTTTATGGCAGGGGACCACCAGATTGGCTTCCTTTTTTTTTTTTTTGAGGATAGCATCTTGGTTCTGTTAGGGATAGCACGATCCATGCACTTGTGTAAGTGCTTCTAAAGTGCATTTGTGTAGAATTCAGCAGTCGTACCTCTATTGTCCGTCTGCATGGGTGTTGTGAAGTTTGCCACTTCTGTCTTAATAAGCGTGAAGTTGGCTTTGTAGAAATTTTTTACAGTGGTTTCCCTAATGGGAGGTGGGGGCTGGATGTGGATGTCTAGGGTGATTAGCTTGTAGTCAGATCTGACCAACGAGGAACTGACCTCTGGTGTGGAACACTGGTCGCCCTTGCTGGTAATGACCAGGTCTAGGATATTGCTTCCCCTGGTGGGGGTGTGGATAAGTTGATCCAAGATGTTGGAATTTATGAATTCTGGAAAACGTTGAGCAAAAGAGTTGGTACATGAGTAGTTTTCCCAATTAATGATGTGGTAGTTGAAATCGCCCATTATTAGGGTGTTGGGTTGTACCCTAATATTTTCTAGTGTATCACGAAATGAGGAGTGGGAATCCTGGGGCATGGTGGGTATCTGTAGCAAGTTACAATTTGGATTGTGGTCTTGCCCAGAGTTAGTTGCACTTGGATAATCTTGGATGCATTATGCTGAGCGACTAGCCTAGAGGTGTGGATATCCTTAATGAATATGGACACGCCTCCACCTTTAGTGTTTCAGTCCAGGTTAGGTGGCCGAAAGGTGTGGTATAAATTATAGCCTGGTAATGCAGGGGTGCTGTCTGGAGCCTTGAACCAGGTCTCTGTCACTGCACAGATGTCGATGTTCTCCATTTTAAGGAGTGCCTCAAGTGAGTGCATTTTGAGATTTAGACTTCTAGCATTGAGTAGCATTACCCTCGGATTTTGCTTGCTTGTACCTGTTAAGGTAGTGAATTTGTCATTTGAACCTTGCCTAAAAAAGGCACTATAGGGGTGGTAAGAGCCTTAGCCAGTATCTGGAATCCCAAGGGCGACAGGTGCAGCCCATCTCTGGCAAAGCATCGTGGTCTGTCGGTCATGTCATCCCAGGTAGACAGATACTGGATTCCCCTTAGAATGACACCAGTAGCTTAGCCAGTTGTTGAAGTCAATCACTTTGTCCTTGTACTGCGGTATCACTGTGGGTGATGGCAGGATGCTACTCAGGGCTAGGGTTATACCTGACTGGGCTACAAGTTTGGAGAGCTCCTTCATGTCTGTTTTCATGTAGTCCAGGGAGGTACATTTCAGGTAATTCACACCAACATGGACAATGACCGTGTCATATTTGTACTTGTTGTGGAGTGACCTGAGTGCATGCATTATGTGGCGGATCCTGGCACCCGACAGGCAGCTGACAGTAACTTTCTCCTTGTTTAGCCTGGTGAGTGGAACATCAGTGTGCCTGACTATAGAGTCACCTATGACTAGAGTGTTGGGTACGTTGTTATGCCTTATGGGCTATGGTTGAGTGGCACACTGAGTTTGTGGGCTATATGTCATTTGGGTTCTGTTGGGGGGATGAACGTTGCTTGTGTTTCTGCTTTGGAGGTCTCTGTTGCTTGAGCAGATTTTTATTGAGAGCCTCCATGAATGTAGGTGTGTGTTTCGTTTTTCTATGTGTGTGTTCTATGTCACTTCCTAAACCATCTCATTCACTATACCTTTATCATTATTCCCTACATCATACTCACTTCTTCCCAGGATCAAAACATCTCCCTACTCCACTTTTCCCTTAAGACGTAAGTGCAAATACAATTTACACCTTTCCTACCCAACTCTACTTCATCAAAACATTACCTTACTCTTTTCTGGGGCTATATACCCCAAGCCAATCTCCAACCTCTCCCCTTCTAACCCAACCCAACAACACAAATCACATCTCCCAAACTCCACCATTAAACACTTGTGTATAAACTCTATCAATATTCATAACATTCTGAACAAAACTGGTGAATTCCATGCATGGATGGCCCTACACTCTTCTGATATTATAACTATCACAGAAACTTGGCTTAAACCACATATCTTCAATAATGAATCCCCCCCCACCAGTTATAATATCTTATGACTTGATCAACACCACAAAAAAGGAGGTGGTTTTTGCCATATTATTTGCTGATCACCTGCATCATTCCAGTCTATCCAGTCCTCCCCCTAGATTTCACTCTGTCAAACTTCTAGCAGCAAACTGCAACCTTAATGACCACAAAACACTTACCATTGCTGCTATCTACATACCCCCAAGAGGCAATATTCCTTTACTAGAACATACTCTGCCCTGGTTTTCCCACAATATTCTAGTGAAACAACTTTCCTAGGCAATGTCAACATTAATTGACTATCTCTAACCAACAACTCACTCACCGCTTTCATTAACCTACATGAATTCATACAACTTATTTCAACTCCCACACACTTCAACAAACCCATCAACTCTAGCACAATAATTGACTGGATGCTACTTTCCAAACCAGACCTTTCTTTATCATCATCCTACCTCTCTACCTGACTCCATTAGTGACCACTCACTTGTCAGCATTCAAAGATTCCACTCTCAGCATCTTAGGCCTCCCAAATTCCTAAACTACTGCAATCTGACCAACTTCCACCCAGAAACACTTAACAACTTGCTCTCTTCTATCAACTGGACTTTCCTTTCTGAACTTTCTCTTGATGGTGCTGTTCATAAATTTAACTCTATTTTTCTGAACACTCTAAACTCTATTGTCCCCCTCAGTGTCAAGAGAGTGAAATCACTCTGCTCTCCCCAGCTAACCCAGTCCACCCGAACTCTCATGCGCAAAAAAGATAATGCCTGAAAACTCTGAACTAGTACTAAATCCCACACCCACCTACAAACTTACAAAACACTTCAAAATTTTACTAAGAAACAAATCAATATTGATAAGAAAAACATCTATACAGAACCCCGACAACTTAGCTCAACAACCCCAGTAAATTCTGGAACACTATTAACCAGAAACAGCCACTATATTTAACTCTTACTTCACTGACACTATCAGCAAACTAATACAAACAGCAAATCCCACCAAATCTTCTCGCCCTGTCTCCATCTCTAACCAGAACAACTCTTTCTCTCTAAAACCAATTCCCACAAGCCCCATAAAAATGCTGTCCTTCAGTGGCCTACCTCCACTCTTCCTTAAACTAACTGCTCCCTCCATTGCTGTCCCTATCTCTATCCTCATTAACCACTGTATATCTGAATTGACAGTTCTCACAATTTGGAAAAAAATTTATACCATACTACAAATTTACAGACCTTTCAAACTACTAGGTTATAGCTATATTGTCCCCTCTTTGAAAAATTCTAGAGAACTGTGTAGATTGGGAATTGCTGGACTACCTAATTAATGAAAACCTACTCAGGCCTACCCAGCGTGACTTCTGTCCTTGTCACAGTACCTCTACTGCCCTCATTTCCTTTACTCATGTAAGATCCCTTGCTATACACCAAAACAAACTTATTTCCTATTTCTAGATCTCTCCACAGCTTTCAACACTGTCTCTCACTACTTGCTCCATTCCAAACTCTCTGATCTTAACCTCTCTCCTTCTACTATCTCCACCAGACTGCAGTCCATTAATAGACAATAGAAAATGGAAGGGAGTTTCCAAATTAAATAACAATACTGAATCTGGTTGTGAAATGTATTTTGTAACCACATATAGTGGATTTAGCAGTGGCAACTGTTATCAAATTTAAAGGTTGGAAGTTCATGGATGCCTAATAAACTTGTTGCTTCATATAGAGTGTGCAGGAATATTAAGAGCTTTTTGGTGAAATCTAGGTTCTGCAGACCAAAGGAGGTGTTATATGAGTCATGAAGAACAAAAGGGACAGTAGGATGTGACAAATGCAAGGCATGCACATTTATTGTGCCTTATTTTGGACTCTTAAATGGTCGAAGATTTGATGTTTGTGGGAATTATAGCTATGACACTGACGGCATCATTTATGCCCTCAGATGTCCTTGTAATAAGTTTTATGTGGGTGAGTCCAAAAGGGCTTTTAAAATAAGGCTATTAAAACATGTTTGTGATATATCAAATAAAAAGGAACAGTTCAGTGGCACAACATATTTTTAGAAGCACATGGTAGTTCTGTTCATGGTTTACAAGCCACAATTTTAGAAAAAGTAGAGTGTGTTTTTTTTTGGGGGGGGGGTTGTCTGCAAGAATAAACTTCTTTATAAAGAAGCAGTGTATATATTAAAGTTTGATACTTTGTTTCCAAAGGGTATGAATGTTGATTTTAATTGTCATATATTACTTTAAATATTTTTTAAGTGTTTTGTGGTATTAACTGATGACTTTATTGTTTAATTGCGTATTTAGCAGTGTATATAAAAAACAAGTGTGTGATGTGAAATAACTGTGTACTCCAAGAAAGCAGTGTATGCCGAAACATCAGAGAGGAATACATTTTATTCATTGGGTTCCTGGTCTTTGTTCTTCATTGCACATTGATACATTGTATTCATTGGGTTCCTGGTCTTTGTTCTTCGTTGCACATTGATTCATTGTATTCATTGGGTTCCTGGTCTTTGTTCTTCGTTGCACATTGATACATTGTATTCATTGGGTTCCTGGTCTTTGTTCTTCATTGCACATTGATACATTGTAGTCATTGAGTTCCTGGTCTTTGTTCTTCATTGCACATTGATACATTGTATTCATTGGGTCCTGGTCTTTGTTCTTCGTTGTATTTGCTGTTGTTGCTTTGCTGCTTTGCTGTTGTTTTTGCTGTAGTCCATTAAATGCCTCTCTGCACATTCCCCTTTCCTCCCCATCACTATGAGAGTTCCTCAAGGGTCAGTCCTTGGCCCACTACTATTTAACATCTTCACTAACAACCTCCACACTTCTTGTCTTCACTCTTCTCTCATTCGGTATGCTGATGATTCCATCATCATCTCCATCTCTAATAATCTGTCTGACCTACACACCCTTACTCAAAACTCATTTAACTCCATAGGACATTGCATCTCCAACAATCAGCTTATACTAAATCCCAGAAAGACCAAACTACTTCTATTCTTACCAAAATCTCTCTCCCTGTCTAAATCCACCTTCACTGTAACTTATCTCAACGACACTACTATCAATGTAGAAACACACACCAAACTACTTGGGGTCATCATAGATGACCAACTTAAATTCGACCTACATGTTCACAGTTGCATTAAAAGAACTGACCAAAAACTTGCACTACATTTTAGAAATGAAAAATTCCTTACAAAGGAGTCCTGAATCACACTTCTCCATGCCTACCTTCCCCCAAGCCTCCTCTATGGGTTCCAAATTCTAACTAACATCCAGTCTTCTCTACTCACCAAGCTGAAAACCAGCTACAACAAAATCACCAGGTTTGCAACTAATCTACCCTCAAACTCTCATCACTGTCAATCCCTCAACATGTTAAACTAGATAAAGTTCCAGAAACAACTTCTCTTGTCACAACTACTTGTCATTCACTCCATTCTTAAAAACCCTCCTTCTGCCCTGAGATTTCTTCTATCATCTCTCAATATAGATGCCTTAGAAGTACTGACCAAAACCTCCTAGGTATTTATAAGGTCAAAAAATCTATTGGTCAAAACCTATACAGCTACTTTCCAGCCCTATCCTGGAACTGGATTCCCCTAGCCACTTGAGAAATAAGCAATACTCCAGCTTTCAAAAGAACCCCCAACAAACACTTATACAACACATGCACTTGCGGCTGTAAAAACCCTCCATGAACCTCCTCCATACAACTACATCTTGCTATCAGTCAATCTCTGTCCTCACAACCTTCCATACCAACTCCCCTTTATCCCCCAGTAATGACTCATCCTTTTATTAACTACTTTTAGCATATATCTTAGTGTAGTATTTTAGAACTAGACTAACCTTTTCTCAGTATCAGCTCTGTTTACTCAGTCACATTTTTCTGTTACTTATTGTCCTTCACTCCATATGTTTCATTCAAAGATTTTGCTAATTATTTTGATGTAAGATATGTTCTCTAAAAATGCCACGTACTGTACTTTTAATATGTTATGTCACTAAATATGTTGTTTACTTAATCTACTGTATTGTAAGTTTATGATGATGTGGAGCTTTTCTTCCCAGGTCTCCACTTAAAAAGGACCCTTGCTCAGTTGGACTTTCCCGGTTAACAAATGTCAAATAAGTAAATAAATAAATGACAGGTGTGGAAGATCAATATTCCCTGGGTTGGGGTATATACTCTTTCCTTGGGAATTGTGCAATCTTGGAGTTAGTATATAGAATTAACAAGGGTTGTTTTCCAACATGGGTCATGGAAGGGAGCTTGCCCCCCTACAAAAACACTTGCTTTTTGTTTCACATACTGTGTTTTGGATGTCAATATTTCATCTGTTTAATGTAGAGTGCTACACCCATATACATAAACATGTGTAAGCCTTCATGGAGTCCTAGGCATCCTATTTGTTAATAATAATTTTTAGTTGTAATTCAGAGTGTAATCTTATATTTGTTTTAATAATGTATCCTTTTTTCAAAACACACTTTATTAATAGATCCAACAGATATAACAAAATTATTTTAATATTACATTTTGCATGACACGATTTATGACATTGGCCATTGCCTTTTATTTACTGAGCAGCGTAGGGATCTTTCAGTTAAGAAATGTATATATATTTTAAAAAGGTTTTAATTAGTCATTTGAAATGTGATAAGAATGTCATAATAAGATTCTGTTTAGGAGATGGCAACGACAGATATTAAAGAAAGTATCTGTAAAATGTATCAAGACTGTCTTCATAGATTGTCAAAGAAATATATATATGTGTGTGTGTGTGTGTGTGTGTGTGTGTGTGTGTGTGTGTGTGTGTGTGTGTGTGTGTGTGTGTGTGCATAAACTTCTGAAATATGCTTCACTTATCCAGATATTCCTTCATATCTTTTGAACTCACAGTTAATACTTCAAAGCTAATTACTTTACTTGTTCATTCTGTTCTAGTACTTTGCAGGTATGTATAGAATATTGCCTCTTTTCTGTTGCATTTTCCATCATGATCTCAGATGCCATTATGGGCCAATACAGTTTTTTTTAAGTTTACAGCAAAAAATGCCAAATACATTAAGTGAACTATCTCATCAAATGAATTTTTGTAACAATGAGAGGATCTGGTAAAAAAAATTAAAAGTTTCTACTCAATGCATTTTCAAAAATTCACATCTGACGAACGCTGGCAACTGATTATCAAAGCTTTGCCCACCCTCCCCATCATCTCCTAACTTATCTATACTACCTCCATGGTTGCATAAACATCAGGAAAAAGGAAAACACCTATTAAGGGTGAAAGCAGCTCATACAGCTGTGATATTGAAGTCTTTAAGCAAGGGTTCATTTTCCCCAAAACTGTCTATGTTCCACACATTTGGTAAGAGGACACACAATTATTATTCTCCATGCATTGATTTCTTCTTCAAAATCTGTCATTCCTCTCCTCAGGTCAAATATATATTACTGTCTAATTAAAACTGTGAGTTCCTCAAAAAATAATTACCACTCTGGAATAGATGTTTAGTCCTTATGACCACAGTTCCGAACTCTCAAAATAAACATTAATCTGCTCTTGATCCAAAAATGAAACTTGACATGTATTTTGATGCTATATTGATATATTAAGGATATATATTCATATTTTGGATTACTGGTAATAAAGTTGTGATGCAATTTTATCAAATTTCCTTAATCATTGTATCATGCTATGACTAATTTGAGGAGATAGCTCACCTACTCCAGTCCATATGCACTGTGAACTGCATAATACTCACATTTATGTGTGATGGTTTTCATGACTTTTTCTTTAACCTTCTTTTAGGTTGCTCATTAGCCCCCCACCCTTAAACAGTGTGAGAACTTTTCAAATCACTGCCATCTTTATGAGAAAAAGCAATGCAATATATTTATTTAATGACTAAGATGCTGTTCAAAATCATCCCTCTCACTCTCTTATTGAGATGGATCAATTTGAAGAAGCCCCCTCCCCACCTTAGATGCCTGATAAGGAAAATATCTTTATCTAATTTGGTTGCATTTTGAATAAGAGATGCTAGGTTGTTATGCACAGGACATTCTATCAAAACTGATCTCTGCTTCTATATACCATTTGACAATTGTTAACATTTTGTTTTCTGTTGCCTCACAATCAGCACATAAACCTGGTAAATTCCTTTTTAAATGTTTTAAGTTACTAATAAAAAATACAAATAGTAAACTGCTCAACCCAAGAGAGACTGTTCATCACAAAAAAAGAACAATGAATTAACAACACGTCCAGTCCCACCACGGATATGGAACAACGAAGGCAAATCAAGGTTTTTCGATAAAAAGCTTTAATTGACAGAGAAAATGATAAGCGCTTTCGCGTATAAAATATACGCTTCTTCAGATCATTAAAGCTTTTTATCGAAAAACCTTGATTTGCCTTCGTTGTTCCATATCCGTGGTGGGACTGGACGTGTTGTTAATTCATTACTAATAAAAAAGTAAAATGTTTTAGTTGGCCAACATGATGAAAAATACAATAACTAGCACTCACAATCAATTATCAATGTATTTCAGACAACCCTCTTTTGTATTTAAATAAAGTAACTCTTCTTACTCCAGTTCATATTGTCAATCTGTCCATTATTTTATTCAGTAGTTACACAACTGTACAGTATTTTGACAATGTTCCCTCTCAACTCTTCCTCTTTTTTTTCACTCACACCTGAAAATGCCTCCTCTTGTTCGAGTACAGATCACAGACAATAACATTTTCCAAGGTGCCACTGACTCATTCCTCAGAAAATTATGGAAAATATTCAATAACTTCTCCTCAGACTTCAATTCATGTTATAAATACTTCCTGTATGAAATGCAGTTTTGCTGTATTTTGCAATATATTTACCCTAGTGGTTGTAAAAGTCTCCCATGGGAAAAAAGTACCTGTCAGTGTGGGCCCCTTTCTTTAGCCAATGATCTAGTAACAAAACATGATGCTGATACATGGCCTGCTTAATTAGCTCTGATGTTATTTCCAAACTCAGCCCTGGTATCCACTTTAAAACTTTAGCAAAAGAAATAGAATACCTTATTACATCTTGTTCTGATATCTGCACTGTCTTTCCATCAACATTTTTTGTATAATAAACAAAGTGTTGACATTCACAAAGTCACCATGTCTCACTGTGGAACAATACTGTGATAGCTGTAACGTTAAATCCAAATCAGCTGACATTTCCCTATTGCCAGTCAAGGCCAATTTTGTTCACAGTGATTGACCACAAATTTTTATCTTCATCAGAATATATCAGTATTGCTGTTTTATCCATCTCCATCAGTTACTGATTACACCCCCCCCCAACTGCAAATATGCAAATCTTGCACCTCTAGCACTATGTTCTCCTTTTGCATATCACTTTCTGTTGTCATACTGCTCATCTGGAGTCACTTCACAGAAATGTAGGGGTTCCTTTATTTATATGCACATTATATGCACCTTATTCTATGTTATTTATATTAGTTCCATATTTTTACAACCCCATATCCATCCTATTTACCACATTTTTACAATTTCTTTTTCAGTAATAAGACACACTTTTTGTACATATTTTTTCCATTCCCATTTCCTTCATTTTCATATATCCTCCCCAACGCTTTTTCTGCAACTACATTTTTATATCTACAAATTCATCTACAGCCCTTCTTTTCTGTTGTACAATAGCCCTTCACACATTCTTTTTGACAATACCCAGATTTTAGCAAATAATATTGTATCCCATTTATCAATTTCCTTTTTTGTTCACTTTTCATGTTTACCACACAATATCATTTTCATATTCATTTCCTTGAAGCCTTCTCAACTGTAAACAGTTTTAAACTTTTCCCCAAAAGACTTATTGATTTTGCAATATATAAAACAATGTTTTACTGTTTCTTTTATCTTATCACAACACCACCTTTCTTCTATTGTTTATATTTGTTATATGTCATACTTCCCTTAACAAGTAACTTGTTTAACAAAATTTTCTTCAAAAAATCCTCAACTTTATAGAAATCTTCAAACAACATCTTCTTTCTTTCTTTGCTTTATTGCATTTTAAGCATAATGTGATAAATCACTCCATGGATATATATGAAAAAATATATTTTTTCATACCACTCATTCCTTTTCGCACATTTATCATTTTTTATTTCAATACCTTTACCTCTTTTTCATCCATTTCTTTCCTCTTTTGTTTGTTTCCATGTCACTTCATACCTCTCATATAATAATTTTCCAGCATTTTATTCTCCCTCATTTTTAGACTATTGATAACCCAAAACAGGTCTATGCTAAAAAATATGATTTTTCAGTCATAATCCCCCTTCTTCTTTTTGTTATATACTATTCCTTATTTAATAGGATTCAGTCATAAACCTCTTATAAAAACTGAAAAATATTTCTAGCATTTCCTTTTCCATTTTTCAAGGAATCATAAAAACTCCTGCAACATAAAACAAGTTTTCTCAAATATATATATTTAAGAAAATACACCTTTTTTATTACTGATGAATTAAACTTTTCCACCAGGCAATTTTTTTTTTAATTTCTTCCAGTCTCACTTTCCAGTAATTTGGTATGTTTTCATATTCCCCTAACCTCCTGATATGTTAATTACCTGTCTATAATAGTAAATTCCATTCATCTTCTTTATTTCACCAAGCTGCTTCATTCAGTCATAAGCCCTCCTTTAAAAAAATTTTCAGATCTTATAACACTTTCATTCATACATATTCTGATTTTTTTTTGCTAAATTAAACACATCATCTGTATAAGACAGCCATACTGGTATCTCAGTTTCCCATTTCCTACATACAGCATTCATATATGACATAAAAATTGAATAATTAAATTCATTACTAGAACAAAATACAAATACTTAGCTTAACTCCCTTTTTTATCTCAATCTCTTTTCTCATCCATTTATTTACTGTTACTTTCACCAATTAATTTTCTTAAGTTTTTTATAACTTCTATTATTTTTTCCTTATTCCATATGCTTCTAAAATTTCCCACATCACTCCATGACTTTTCTTCTCAAATGTCTTCTCTACATCACACATAACCAATCTTATTTCATTTTTTTCTGTTAAGGTCTTACTTATTTCCTTTGCTATTATTACCATTTCCTTTGCTTTATACCCTTTTACACCAAACACAGAATTTACTATTACTCTATTAAACACTTTTTGCATCCTTTTTGGTATTACTTTTTATAATATTTTGTAATTAGTATTCCCTAAAGCTATATGTCTCCAGTTTCTTACATCATTCCTTTCACCTTTGTTTTCCAAATAAAGTTTATTACCACACTACATATTTCTTACTGCACTATTCATTTATCTGGCCATACATTTAATACTTTAGAGAAAACCACATTTTCTTCCATCTCCATTCACTTAGTCCATCTAATCCCGGTGATGATCCCTTTCTCCCTTCTTTTATTACCTTCAGCATTTCTTTCATTGAAATCTCATTTCCAGTTCTGCCTTAGTACGTCAGATTTCTTAACTTCTTCCTTTTCATACATTGTACCTAAAAATCCTTCTACTACTTCTATTTCATTTTGTTTATATCGTACAACATCCTCTTCAAATAATGTAGAAATTCATCCTTTTTTATTCCCAATTGTTTCCTAAATAAGGTGATACCTCCTCTTTGTTACGTTTTAAAGAAAAAACTTTGACTATATAACAGATTTTTAACAATCTCTGTTTTTGTCATATAATTTTGTTATCTCTCTTATTCTACCTTTTTATTAATTTCAACTTGAAATTTGTTCATTACTTCTTTATATTCCCATTTTACTTTTCATTCTGTTTTCTATCATTAAAAAAAATTCTTATACTTTTCCTTAAACACTACACAGACCAATTTATATAAAATTGTCTTATTGTCATATGTTCTTCCCATGATTTCTTACTCTCCACTTTCATTTATTTTGTATAAAACAAAATAAAAATAAAAATAAAAAAGGCCACCACCAGCCAATATAACAGTCCAGGCTTTAATTAAACCAAGCGTTTTCACCCAATGACATCCTGGGCTTCCTCAGAGTGCATTACTTCCATCAGTCAGCCCATTTAAACACTTACAAATCAGATGATTTCCCAATTCAACATGAAAAATAAAAATCACATGAAAAATCCTTTACAAGTCTTAAAATATTAAAATATGCAAATAAAACACAAAAAATAAACAATGGAGAGCTGCTACTACTATATATTAAACAATATATGTTAAAATATATGCAATAGAAAACCTTTATGCAATTCATAGTTGCAGTGACTTTAATTTCAAAACACTAGTCACAGTGCAACTGTCATTAATGCCTGACTTAGTAGTAGCATTTAGTCTAAGCTGCCATTTTTATTATTGACCGTGTCATTCCTTCTCAGAGAGGAGGTAATGTAAAAATTAATGTTGAGAGACTAGAGTTGGAATGGCAGCTTAGCTTGTTTTGTAGTGTAGGACAAGCAAACCAAAATGCCCTCAGACATCACATTGTGTATACTTTGATTCAGAAATTTTTAGGTGTGCATCTTCTGTCTTTCTGCATTGCCTGCATTTTTTTTTCACACTCCTAAATGCCTTTCATATCTGCAAAAAAGTTCTTTGGTTGGCCTCAGTATTTCACAGTCCCTCTTTTTTGTTAACATTTATTACATTTTAACCATGCTGCATCTTTTTTTTAGTCATGTTTAATGTTACTAATGCCCCCCTCAGTTCACACATTTCCATCCATCCATCCATCCATCCATCCATCCATCCATCCATCCATCCATCACTAATCCCTTTTTCCAATTTTTGTACATGGGGTCAGGGTGTCACTCCAGTAGTGAAAATCATCTAGAGCCAAGATTCACACCACTGAGTGGGCTACCTCTGCTGCAGCTTTTCTTCCATACCACACACTCACATGCACACTCATACTTATGGCCAGATTGGCTTGTACAATCCATCTACTAAATGTGTTTGGAATGTGGGAAGAAACTGGCACACATAGATGAAATCCACATGAACCCAGAGAGGACATGCAGGCTCTGCACAGGAAGCACCTAGCTAAGAATCAAACCAGAAGACCGCTTGCTGTGAGGTAACAACACTATCCGCTGCTTCACTGTGCCACCCAATTCACACATTTCTTTCATATATTTTCTTATATCATTCCCTCATGCACATCTTTACAAGCAGATAAGAAAAATTACTTAATTTCAACAATGGCAGTGTTATAAGTACTAAATTATATGTGCATTTTCCTTTCTTTTTTATTTATCCATTTGTTGACCAGGTTAGTCTCACTAGCTTAGTGGCTTCTTTTCATGGGAGACCCAAGGTGCTATTTATGCTACTAGCAGAAATTTTATCAGGGCACTGGGGAACTTCCCCTACTCTTTTGCATATGGCGATATGTTTCTACTTAATGTGCTCTACTTTCTACTTCTGGTCCAGATGGAAAGGTGGCTCAGAGAAGTAGAAAGTTTGATTTATGCAAGATGGAAGGAGAAATGGAGTATTCAGAAGTTGAAGATGTTTGTTACTGTTGATAATCAATCAACAGAAGCAGTAAGCTTGATGAAAATGGTAGGGGAATATAAGGAGAAGTTGGATATGAAGGATGGTGTAGTAAAGGAATCAGAAAAGGCAGTTAAGCCTTTTTAAGGACAGATTAAAGAAAAAAGAATTGTTGTTAAGGGATTCAGAGGATTTGTTTCAGCAAAACCACTTTGAAGAACAGGTTACAAGACAAGAATGTACTGTTACAACACTCCAGTCAGGAGGGTTGCTGGATGTTTACTTGAGAGAGTTAATTGAACATAGTGAACTGGAGAGTAAGAAGGCAGTGTTATGAGGAGAAATAACGGATAGAATTCAAGAAGAAGAAATTCAAGAATTAAGGAAGGAAGATAAGAAATTACATGCACAAATGGTGAGAGAAGGTGAAAGAAGAGAAGAGAGAAGAAGAGAAGAGAAGAGAAGAGAAGAGAAGAGAAGAGAAGAGAAGAGAAGAGATGAGATGAGGGCAGAAGTAAGAAGAAAGCATCAGGTGAGGATAAGCAGTAAAACGGAAAAGGAAATGGACAGCAATGAAATATGGGACAACATCATTTTACCACTGGGTTTTGAACACAGAGCGGTAAGAGCTTTTATTTGTATTAACAAAGATACTTTTTTGTGACTTTTTTAAATGGGTGCAATATATGGAAACATTTTTAGAAAAGTATGAAAAACTAATGAACAAAAGCTCCTGAAACTAAAAGAGTATTTATATAATTTCAAAGTGAAGCAAAAAGAGATGAATTAAAAGACTATTTAAAAACTGTGTGTAGAGATATAAATGGACATTATGAAGATATATGACAACAGAAGTTTATGGACTGGGGATAGGAATATGATGTTATATTAAAATGCAAAATGATAAAATAATGAATTTGCCGAGTATAATTAATGTGGAGGAAAATAAGGGATTGGTTATATACTGTGGGGTAACCAAAGACATGTTTTTTGTGTGTTAAGATGATCATTTAATTAATTATATTGACAGAAGAAAATGTTTTATATGTGGTGAGGTTGGTCATGAAGCAAAGAAAAAAAAAATGTGAGCAAAAATGTATAAAGTATGAAAAAATAGCACATTCATGGATGGACTGTAATGCTGTAGGAAATTATACACAGAAAACAAAGTCCGACCAAGATAGGGAGAGCATTTTAACAGATAATACAGAAGAAATATAAAAAAGAAAAAAAAAATGAGAAAGATATAAGAATGGAAGCAAATTAATGTACGAGGGAAACAAAAGAAAAAGAGCTGTTGGACATGCTCCACGTAAAGAAATCACAATCCCTCCAAGCTACACGCTCTAGGGACCTAAACCTTGTCACCACAATAAACAGAACATGCTGGAGGGATAGATTCCTATCTCAGAGACTTACCATACTCTGGAACAAACTACCTATCTATATCAAACAAAGCTCCTCATTAGCACTCTTCAAGAAACATCTTGATGATTGGATGGGAGATAGGAAATTCACCCTGAGGATCACTTCTGTGGCTCTGCTTGACAGGGGCACAGGAAAATAATTTTCTTGGGTGGCAAAAGCCAGGGTACCATTTGGCTAGGCTTATATAGGCCCTAGGGCTAAATAGCCTAGTACCTACCTATGAACCTACTAGAAGAAGAAGTAAGTAATTCAAGCAATGAAGGGGATGATAAATGGATAAGAGTTAAAAGTAAAATAAGTTTTGTTGAGAAAAGAATGAAAGATAGAAAAAGCAAATTTAAAAACATAGGTATAAGAAGAAACAAAAAGGGGAATCATTTCACAAGGTGAGAAGCCTAGCCATTAATGTGAATAGTATAAAGCATGTTCAATGAAGGCTAGGAGTGTTGGAATGGTGTGGAATGTTAGATATGGACATTATAGTATTAATAGACATAAGAATAACAACAGAAGAAGAAAGACTACAAATTAATAGGTTATGGGAAGGCAAGGTTATATGGAATTTAGGACAGGAAAATGTTAAGGCATAGCATTTTTATGTAAAGAATGTTTAGAAATTCTGAACTGTACACTAATAGTATTAGGACGAATAGTAATACTAGATATAAGCTGTAAGAACCAAATATGTTGGGCGATTACACTCTATGCATACACTATATAAAAACAAAAAGAGATTATGTTTAGAAAAATACATGATTATGTGAGTATAAATATGCAAGTGATAGTAGTGGAAGATTTCAATTGTGATTTAAGACATAAGCGGATGTAAGGTTATTTCAGATGTGATCAAAAGTGGTAAATGTACTTATAGAAAAATAAACAGTGGACATACAAAAGGAGTAATCTGAGAACTAAAATTGACTGCTTTATAGTATCAAAGAGTCTAAGTATATTACATCAAGGAATGCAAATTACATGATTTTCAGATCATGTTGCAATATGGGCAGAGATTCAAGAAAGAATAGGTTATATAAAAATAGGAAGAGGGATAAAAAAGAATCAATGAATCAGAGTCAAATGAGTATGTAAAGGAAATAATACATCAACTATGGCTGGATCATATAAACATGAGAGGATTTTACAAAGATTGGACAAGTTGGCAGAGTAGTTTAAAAGCAAAATATTAAAAAATAAGTACTAGGATGGAAAAGGGCAAAAAGAATACAAAATAGCTGTAAGTATAAGGAAGTCAGTAACCAAGTCTTTATTAACATAATAGACAATAAAGAAAATTTTCTAGAAAAAGAGAAAATGTTATACGAAATGAACCAGGAGAAAATTTAAAAAATGTTACTTAAAGATATTTTTTACAAGGCAGAAAAGAAGTAGCACTATATCTAAATAAATGGTTAAAGAAATAAGAGTAATAACAGAGTTAAGAATGAGGAACAATGTATAGTGAATACATGAAAATAAATTATGCAGGCAGTTAAAACATATTTTGAAAACATTTTCAGTATGTCACACTATAAGAAACAATAGATGGAACTTAAAAAATAACTGAAGAAGGCAATAAGAAAATGGAAGAAAATATTATAATGGTAGAACTTAAAATGTGTTGAAAACAGTAAATGCAGAAGCAGCTACAAGTTAAGATGGACTTGAATTTCTAATGTATAAGGAAATACAAGAATGGCAAAAGGAATATTTTCTACAGGTGTTAAATGAAATATGTAAGAATATGTATGCGTGCAATGAAATTGATATGGAAAAAATAGAAAGAGCAGCCTTAAAAATGGAGACTATTAGTATTAATTAATGCTGATTATATGATTTTTATGAAAATATTAGAAAAGAGAATAGTAATTGAGGTAATAAATTGTTGACTGAATCAATTTTTGGAATACAAGAAAAAAAGGTAGTCAAGAACTTATAATGTTAGTAAGAGAATTGGTAGGTGATGTAATAAATAGAGAAACAGAATTAAAATACTAGTAGGAGATGTAAGTAAAGCATTGACAAGAACTAGCATGAAGCATTATGGGACATTTAGAAAGAATATAATACAAGTAATAAAATTATCAACATTTTGAAATCTGTATATAACAAAAATAAAGTGAGACTAGTGGTTAATGCTGTATTAAGTGAGACAACATAAATAAAGAGTGGTATTAAGTAAGGCTGTCCAGTAAGTACTGTTCTATTTGCATTAATTATGACTGCACTAGTTTCAAAGATAAATTTGACATTGGAGAAAGCTAAATATTGTATACCAGAGGTAATTCAAATTCCAGTGACAATTTAGTATTAGTTGTTAAAAATAAAGAATGGCTACGTGTAGCCATTAAAACACTTGACAAAGAACTAAATGTGTTAGGTTTAAGTATTAATGAGGAAAAGAGTAAAAGACTGGGGTACTCTGGAAAGATCAGAGTTATCCAGTTTAATAATGAAGAAATAGGGATTCTGAGAATAAGGTTTGGTATTGAACAACAGAGGGTGATACAATGGAAGGGCATGATACTTAAAATAAGGAGCATTTGCATATTCTGGAGAACATTTAAACTTACATATAGGAAAAAAGTATGTTTAATTAATTCAGTAATATTAGGTAAGATGGCAAAGCTAGCAAGTATTTTTATGATACCACCAAAATGTGAAAAAAAACATTATTGAATGTGTTATTTACATTTATATGGGGATCTAGGTCAGACTCTGTTAAAAGAAGAATTCTTTATGTTACCAATAAGGAAGGAGGTTTGTGTTTAGTAAACTCAATTGTATATATAGCCTCATTAAACATATATAAAATATTGAAAGGAATGCAGGAAAAAGGAAAATTGTGAATAAGGATTATAGAGAAAAAAATATAAATCAATCTGGGAAAAGCTTAAATGTTTAAAAAGAAGCAAAGGAATCACTTGTACAGAAATTAAACTATATCAAGCAAAAATCTTACTATGGGAGACTGATTTAAGGAACACAGAAAACATGGTATGAAAATATAAAGAGAACATTCTATTATATTTATCCTTGGAAGCATTTAGGAGGTAAAACGTGAAGGCAGTAAAAGCGAGAATAAAAAGATGTAAAACAAATATGTGAAATGTTCAGACTTTTTGTGGAGGCTGTCTATAAATAGGCTTCCAGTAAAGGCAAATATGCCCTATAAAACAATAAATGATGTAATCTGTATATATTGTGGGGAGTTAGAGACCACTGAGCATGTTTTTCCTGACATGTAAAAGGGTACATCAATTGTGGGAAGAAATATGTGGCAGAGTATTTAAAAGGATTGAAAAATGTTAAATGTATAAATATGGACATGATAGAATATGTATAGTATGAAAATATGAAAAAGATGTCATAGATTAGATGAAAAAATTGTATTTTATAATGTGGATTATCTGGAATGAAAGAATTAATGAGATGAAATATAATAGGAAATAACTATTGTCAGAAATTTTGAAAGAAATACAATTTTGGATGTTGAAAAAGAGTTGGAGCAATTGAAGGTCTGAAAATATTGAAAATGTGTAAATTATTTGCATATAATTGTAAGAATTGTAAATGAGCTGCAAAATTTATATATAGATGTATATACTGTATTTTGTGAATTTTAATAAAGGACCCCTACTCTTTTTGACAAGTGTCATGGGACTTTTTATATGCACATGAGCTAGCACAGCTAAGGCTCATCCAAATGATGACACACTTTGGAGTATAGCAGCCCCTTATGCTACACTGCATTGTCAGCAAACTGTCTACCTGGTATGGGAACAGAATCCACATCTTTCTGCATTAAAGTGTGTTACCTGATGTGCCACTGACACTTTTTGTCAAAATTAAAAAAAAAAAAAAATATATATATATATATATATATATATATATGTGTATATATATATGTGTGTATATGTATATGTGTGTGTGTGTGTGTGTGTGTGTGTGTGTGTGTGTGTGTGTGTGTGTGTGTGTGTGTGTGTGTGTGTGTGTGTGTGTGTGTGTGTGTGTGTGTGTGTGTGTGTTTTTATATATATATATATATATATATATATATATATATATATATATACGCATATATATTGGCAACAAATAAACCAACACAAACCAAGGAAATAGATTAAACAATGAACAGCCTTGGATTGGCAGAGTTTAATGGGAAAAGTGGCAGAAGAAGCTACCAGGCTAATAAAACCACAAAAAAACAAAATATTAGCGCTTTTCAAAGTCACTTCACTGAAATCCATAGTGCCAGAAGACACATGTATATTGTGCAAAACACCATGTCTATTTAAACAGAAGTCATTTTTTGTTTTAATTCTTAACACAGGCTTTTTAATTCTGACCTGTTCATTTACAGTCTGTTGCTGCATGCTTCTTCCTGTTGTCACAGCTGCTTGCCTTCCTATTCTTATAGCATCAGCATGAGGTTGTTTCATACCCTGTTGCTGATGAGTGCCTTTAAATCTAGTTATTCCACAAACCAAACATGCACCAGTGTTTCTGCTCCTTCATCTACAAAATTTACACCTTTTCTTGTTGAAATTGTCATTTCTTCTGCATCCAAAATGGGATCAGATACTAAACTCTTGTTTATTTCTACTTCATTTTCTAGTTCACTTTGCTCCATGAAACTCAGTAAATTCAGTGTTATTAATCCAGCTTCTTCTAACACTGTTTCAATAACTTCTTCAATTTCAATAGTTTCAGTCACCTGTCGATCTGCTTCATCCAAACCACACACTGCTCCATCTTTTATGGCATCGACTATCTTGGATTGCTCAGGACCAACTCAGACTCAGCCTTTTGCCACCTCTTAGTGGTTGTGGTTCAAAACAGCAGGATGAAAGATTAGAGGAATTTTCCAGGTACCCCCTCCGATTTTCCTTAATTGACACAAATCCCATAGATTCTGAAGAAGTTCTAGTTATTAAAAAAAATAAAAGCACTAATATACTGTGCCATGGTATTTTTTGGGGGGTAAAAATTTGGCCAAGCCATGGGAAACATCTCTTACACAGGGCTATATAGGTTATTCTGAAAAATAACTCCCACTATACAAAATAGGAAAGGGAATAAAAGGTATTAATGAGCTTAAATGGGATGAAGAAGAGAGAATGGATATAATAAATGTATGGAAAGATCATAGAGAAATGTCTTATTATAAAGATTGGTCAGAATGGTGGCTGTATTTTAAACAAAAATATGAAAAATGTTATATAAGTTGGGAAATTATAAAAAAGAAGGAAAGAAAGAGTATATTATAAGCGATTAAGTAAGGATATTTGTGATAATTTAGAAAAGAATGAAGAAAGTTATTTTATTAAAGAATAGGAATTATATAACTTAAATAAAAATAAATACAGTATTTGTTATATAAACAAAGATATTTTTTCTAGGAAAACAGGAGGAAATTGCACCATATTTGAGTAAACCTTAAAGAAAACAATAGTATTATGAGACAGATGAAGGATGTGTTAGGTATATTACATTTATTATGTATTTATTTACATTTGTTAACCGGGAAAATCTGGACACAGGTCCTTTTTCAGCGGCAGCCCAGGGAGAAAAGCTTCACAATAAAAACAACAATTAATTACAAGTTACAAGAAGTATAGGTAGGTTTTGTTTAACAATAGTAGTAAACAGTTATAGTTCAAAATTAAATTAAGTATTTAGTTAAATGGTACAACACTTATATCACTGGTGCCATAAAGACTAGCAAGTATTTTAATAGCTGAGCTAGCAGCTATTACCCTTGAATAACAGTGGCTAAGATTACAGCTGAGATATAGGTTTACAAGCAATGTATTTGGCTGCAATCCGAGGTAGTTAGAGGGGTGGAATAAAGGCATTAGAGAGGTTGGGGTAGAGATGTTGGAGAAGTTTAATACAGGGACATGTCCAGTGCTCTTTTAGATGAGATTTTAGAGCAGCTTTGAAGTTAGTGTGTGATGACACAGACGTTATAGTGTGAGGAAGGGTATTCCATAATTTTGCTATGGAGTAGGAGAAGAGAGCTTCTCCAGCAGAGTTCCTGGATTTAGTCACCTGTAATTGATTTTTGTTGCTGGAGCATAGTGGTCTGGTGGTATAATAGGGTTGGAGTAGATTTTGGAAGGAGGGAACTTTTAGACGATGATTTAGTAGTTTGCGGGTGAGTGAGAGTTGATACCATTGAAGGAGGTGAGGGAGTTCTAGCCAGCCTAGTTCAGTAAGGGAAGTGCAGTGGTGGCTATGGTAGTTTGCGCCAGTGGCAAACCTTGCTATTTTGTTGTAGCAAGCTTCGAGTTTACCTAACTTACTTTGCCTTAGGTTGGTAAATATTGGAGAGGCGTAGAGAAGGGTGGGGTTAAGGTGGCTATTTGCAACTGAAATGTTGGCTGTTTTGGTGAGGAATTGCTTATTTCTGTATAAAAGCTCCTAGCTTTTGTGTACTTTTTTATGGTTAATGAGATGTGAATGTCAAACTTGAGGTTATTGTCAGTTTCAACTCCAAGTAGTTTGGTGTGATCTGTTGGGGGGATAATGGTGTTGTCATTGGCTTTAATATTAAATTGGTGGGTGTTTAGATTGTGTTTGGTGGGTTGGAAGATGAGAAGTTTTGTTTTGTTTGGGTTAAGTATTAATTGTGCATCTGAAAGCCAAGTTTCAACTGAGGAAAAGGCTTCCTGTGTGGTCTTTTGAAGTTCAGGTAGGGAGTGGGCTGAGCCGATGATGGTGGAATCATGTGCGTACTGTATGAGAGTGGCTTGTTTGGTAGCAGAGGCTAGATTATTAGTGAATATGGAGAAGAGTAAGGGTCTAAGGTTGGATCCTTGGGGAATACCTATTGAGACAGGGAGATGGGGGGTATATCATTACATACATACATACATACATACATACAAATGTTTCAAACACGGGCATTAAAGCCCTTCTAGCTTGCCAATATGCCAAAACACGTGTTCCCATAATAAATGTCCAGGCTGTTCTTAAAAATATCTAAACTAGTACTTGCTTTAATGTAATTTGATAGTCTGTTCCAAGCATCAGCTACTCTGTCAGAGAACCAGTTAGTACACTTCTCATTCCTATAGAATCTTCTACATAGGTTGTCTGATGATTCTCTACTACGTTCTGATAACCCCAAACATTCCCAGACGTAGTTGTCTCTAATGGAACTATATACTTGAATAAGATCTCCTATTAAATATCTGTAAGAGACACTGTACAAGTTCAGATATTTTAGTCTTTCATAATAACTTAGATTTTCACATCCATATATGCCCTTAGTATACTTCTGCTGTACTTTTTCCAGTTTATTCATGCTTGTTTTCTATAGGGTTTCCATATTGTTGTTCCATACTCAAGTTTGGGTCTAATGAAACTAACAAACAATGACTTCATTATGTTTGATTTCCTAGACTTTATAAATCTGTTTATACAACCTATAGTTCTATAACTATCATTAGCCAATTGGTTGATATGATTAGAAAAACTCATAGCTGAATCTACATATATACCCAGGTCCTTAAATGAGTCTACAGTTTCAATCACTGTTGTTGTTGTTGTTTTGTCTTTCGGCTTTTCCCGGTTAGGGGTTGCCACAGCGGAACTCCAGTCCGCTAATGATTGGTAGTTAATTTTTACGTGCCGAGTTACCATCTCTGACGTACAACCTTCAATGAAGGTACACCCATTCACGCATGTCTCCACGCAGAAGACGCTCTAGCTGAGAATCGAACCGGACAGCGTCTTACTGTGAGGCGACAACGCTACTGCAGCACCACCACCGCGGGCACTGTATGCTGTATTAAATATTCACATTTCAGTTTATGTCTCCCAAATCTCATATGCTTAGTTTATGATGTATTTATCAACATATTATTCTCCTGTGCCCAAACGGTCAATTTAGTCAAATTATTTTGCAGATATGCCTTATCTGTAACACCTATAATCAGTTTACCCAATTTCAGGTCGTCAGCATATAGACTGTAGTAAACCTCAGATGAAAAAGTAAGGTCTGAAAGATACAATCTAAACAAGTAAGGGCCTAGTACAGAGCCCTGTGGGACACCTTGACTGTAACCAAGGATTTCACCTGTCCAGTTGGTGTGTGATACTTGCCATGTCCTATTTGTAAGCCATGCAGCTATCCATCTTATCAACAGTACATCAATACCTAGTTGTACTAATTTATTGATCAGTGTTTTGTGCATCATTATGCCAAACAATGGATTGATGGTGGTTAGTCAGGTAGCGCTGGAACCAGTTTGTGACAGATTGAGAGAAGGATAGAGTATTGAGGACTGTAATGAGTTGTTTATGAGAGACCATGTTGAATGCTTTAGATAGGTCTAGGAAAGTTGCAGAGCTGAAATAACCATTGTTTTCATGTTGAAGGATTGTATTAGGGAAAGCAAGTAATGCAGTGGTTTTGCTGTGGTATGGTCAGAAACCATGTTGTGTTTTAGATAGGAGGTTGTTAGCAAGGAGGTAATTTAGAACTTGAGAGTGAATGCATCTCTCAAGTATTTTTGATAGAGGAGACAGAATTGTTATGGGCTGGTAGTTGGTGAATTCTGTGAAGGGCCTACCTTTGTGGAGGGGGATAATGTGGGATATTTTCCATTGTGAAGGGACGTAACTTTCAGATAAAGATCAGTTAATCAGGATTGCAACTGGGTAGGCTAGGGCTTCAGCTGCAATTTTAAGGTACTCAGCTGGGAGGTTGTCAGCTGCAAGTTTTGTGGGCTTTAGTTTCGATAAGAGTTGTTTATGTTGGAGGTAGGGATAGGAGAGAAAGCTAATACAGTGGGCAGGTTTTGTAGCCATTGGGAGGACTGGGCTACAACTCTAGTAAATCTTGTGGGCACATGGGTGTTTAGGACTTTAAGGAAGGCGGTATTGAAAAATTGGACAGCGTCATCAAGGTTGAGGTATTTTAGTGGAGTCCAGTTACGTTTTTTTAGGGCTAAGATGTTGTCAGGGTAAAGTTTACTTTATTACGTATTTGCTGATAGGTAATGGGTTTAGCCTGATATATGTGTTTTTTGAGTAGGAAAGTTGAGGTATGATCACTGACACTATCCGGTAGGCAGCCAATTGTGTATGATTGGGGGGCTCTTGCTAATTAGTATCCAGTCAAGAGTAGAATGCTTGTTGGAATTCTTATTTATTCTGGTGGATGTCTGGATAAGTTGGAAAAAACATGACGATTTAGATGGTGGGCTGGATGGTGGTTGGAACAGGATAGCCAGTCTATATTAAAATCACCTAATATTATGGTTTATTGTGGAAGGTGATGATTTACCCAGCTGAGGAGGTTTTCTAGTGGAGGATATTGTTGCCAGGTGGGAAGTAATATCCTATTATGTTAATGGTCTTGTCTTGGTTTACTTTTAGGTTGGAATAGATTATTTCTTCTTTGTCAATTAAGGGGGGGCCAAAAAGTTAAGGATGTGAATATTACAATTCTGTTTATACATTACAGCTACACCACCCCCTTTTTTGTGCAACTGATTTTGTCTTAGGATATTGTAGCCTGAATGGAGAATTTGCTCACTGGTAATGTAAGGTTTGAGCCAGGTTTCTGTTAGAATGATAATATCAGGGGAGTATAAGTCTATGGTAGCATGGAGTTCATGGATTTTATTGGTTATATTATACGTCTGATATTTAGGCTTAAGATAAGGAGGTCATTTGGTTTCCTATTGGATGGAATTTGAGGGTGGGGGAGTTTGTTAGGCTGACTATCAGTGGAGGAGTTGTGGGGTCCAGGGTTTGAGTGGATGTCCTGGCTGAGGGCAAGTATTGTTATGGCTGAGGACATTAGTTTTAGTAATGAGAGAATTAGTTTAAGTTTTGGGGTAGCTTTTTGTTTGGATGAAGTGGGTGATAGATAAAGTAGGTTGAGGGATAGTTTGTAAGGATTAGGGATGCTTTTTGTTTGTGTGGTGGAGGTGATAGCTTAACTGGGTTGTGCATTGGGGTGTATTTGTTGTGAGAGGTGTATGAGTAGTGTGATGGTGTGACATAAGTGGTGGTGATTGTAGTTGTGCAGTGGAAGTTGTTTGGTGGTGGTATAATGGAAATTTGGTAATATGTAATGTGTGCAAGAAGGGTGCATGTAAAGAGTGTAGCTAGAGTGTGTAGGATCATGGTACTCAAGGTGGGAGGTTGATGGTAGGTTGGAGGTGTCATTAGAGACTGGTGTTGCAGGTGTGGTTGGTTGTGATTGTAATGGGAGGGATGTCTGTCTAGAATAAGTGTAGATGTGCTGGGGATGGGTGAGATATGGGGGCAGGGGAGGCAGCAAAGTGAGCATAGCGAGCGGAGCAGGCAGAAACACTACTTGTTGTACATATCAGCTGGAACCAATCAATAGGCTAATACAACTCACACATGTCACAATTATAGTAGAGGGCAGATAAATGTATAAAAAATGATCTGTGTCTTTAGTATTAAACCACTGGGTTAGAGTACACTTGGAATGGGCCACAGGCTGTGAAGGAAAGGGGAACTAGAGGTTGCCAGACCACAGTAGAAACAATCAGTTAAAGTGTGCTGAAGACAGTGGAGCAGGTAAGAGTAGCAATGCCACGAGGTAAGAAACTTACGCATGTAATAGCAACCTAACATGTGGCTTTATTAGGTCTGTATAGTTTTGCAGCTCTTGATATTAGCAGTTGCTAAAAAGAGAGAAGAAAGGAGGGATAAAGTTTAGGGGAAAGGGTAGAGGAGTCCAACACTATTTGATTGAGTGAGTGAGTGTGCCACTTGACAAATGAGCACTAAAGTGTTTCACTATAGAAACTTGTCTAGTACAGCAGGATGATTAATGAAACTAATAAGTCCCCTGCAGGTGCGATGAACGCTTGTATTTCTTGCCACGAGGAAGCTGCAAAGGGGTGAGAGATCCAGTTAGGCAGGGTTAGTCGGGTGTACTCTCTAGGAAAAATGCGAGCAGCAGCTGTAAGAGGAAAAATAAATAAATGTTAGGCCAGAGGTATTAGGAGGGATGTAGGACAGAAGATATATGGTCACTAAGGACGTATCTCAGCATAGAAATGGCAGAACTAGACAGGGAAGATAGCAGACAGGGTTGTTAATAAAAAAGGCTAGACAGAGTGAAGCAACAACAAAGATGGGGAGGGGTTAGAAAGGAAAGTAGGAGGCCCTAAGAAAAGTCAGACAGATTAGTACAGCAACAATATCTGAAATGAGGCAGAAGTAGAAATCAATATATACAGTAAATCATTTTACAAAATGCAGTCAATAGACATTGGTTACTGTAAGCCATTTAAGGGAGTGTATACAAGGAAAAAAAAACACCAGCACAGTACATATCAGTTAACTTGAGAAAAATTAATCCTACAAGCAAAGCAGCTTAAGTAGACATGAGGCCGTAAGTATATAGCAAGTAAAAACACTTTACAAAATGCACTCTATAATGCACTCTATAGTCAGTGCACTCTTCTCTTCAGTTAACATCTCTTCAGTACATTTGCTGTAACTAGCAAAGCAGATAGAGACCAGCCCAAGAAATACTTGCATAGAAAAGCAGTGTATCAGTCACAGTAGTGCCCAGAAGAACATACAGGTAATGCTTTAAACAGTGGCTGTGAAAATTGGAACTCAGGTTACAAAAACCTTATGGATACAGTTGGATGTTAAAGAATCTCACAACTGCAACTGAAAGAGACAGATCACAAGGCACAGTGTAAGCACCCAGTAAAACCCAGTATAATAAAAGCAGTATACAGACAATAAAAAGTACAGAATGATCTAACAATAACAGCTTTACATATAACACTTAAGTGGCATGCACACTTACTCGGGGAGCAGAGGAAATTCCCTTCATAAGGATGAAAAGGCTGTTTGAAAATGGTGCCAATTGTTGAGAGTGAGTAAGTACCGTCAGAGAGGAAGTTGATCGCAGGGGAGGGAGAAATGCAGTCTAAGTAGGAGGCAAAGGATGAAGGGAAATGTAATCAAAATACAGCAGCAACGGGACACAGGCTTTAAAGGAAAGCAGAGAGAGAGGTTGAGTGAAAATAAATGATCCGTGGAAACCTTGAGGCAACTTGCCAGACGCTAGTAGAAACAATCAGTTAAAGTGTGCCTGAAGACAGTGGAGCAGTTAACAGTAGCAATGCCAAGAGGTAAGAAACGTACTCATGTAATAGCAACCTAACACATGCTGCTTTATTAGGTCTGTATAGTTTTGCAGCTTTTGATATTAGCAGTTGCTAAAAAGAGAGAAGAAAGGAGGGATAAAGTTCAGGGGAAAGGGTAGGGGAGTCCAGCACTATTTGACTGAGTGAGTGAGAATAAGTGTAGGTGTGCTGAGAGTGGGTGTGATATGGGGGCAGGAAGGGGAGCGAAGTGAGCGTAGCAGACAGAAACACTATTTGTTGTACATATCAGCTGCAACCAATCAATGGGCTAATACAACTCACATGCATGTGCCACTTGACAGATGAGCACTAAAGTGTTTCACTGTAGAAACTTGCCTAGTTCAGCAGGAAGATTAATGAAACTAATAAGTCCCCTGCAGGTGAGATGAACGCTTGTATTTCTTGCCACAAGAAGCTGCAAAGGGGTGAGAGATCAGATGAACGCTTGTATTTCTTGCCATGACGAAGCTGCAAAGGGGTGAGAGATCCAGTTAGGCAGGGTTAGTCGGGTTTACTCACTGGGAAAAATGCGAGCAGCAGTTGAGGAGCAGAGGAAATTCCCTTCATAAGGATGAAAAGGCTGTTTGAAAATGGTGCCAGTTGTTGAGAGTGACTAAGAACTTCACAGAGGAAGTTGATCACATAGTACACACAATAAGATTATGGAAATAGTAGAAGGATATATTAAAGAAAGTTTTAGAGCAAAGAAAATGCAATGTACTAAGGAAGCTGAAGACACTAATGATTTGGGGAAAAATAGAATTAAAATAGAAGAACTGGAAATATTTTAGGAAAAGTGAATTTTGAATCTGTGGCAAGTCCAGATGGAGCAGATTACAGAATGCATAAAAATATGACATTAATTCAAAAAATATTTTTAGATGTATTAAATGAATGGCTAAGAAAGGGATGTCAGTACAGAGGATTGTGTAGTGATGTAATTAAATTCATATGGCAAAAGCATGACAAATTTGAAATACAGAACTGATTACAAAATTGTAATGGTAATTTTGCAAAACAGAATGGAAAGCAAGTGCAGTAACATTATAAATAAAAATATTTATTGTATAAAAGGTAAAAAGGTACAGGATTTATTGTTAGTGATTAGAGAATTAATGGATAGCACTTTATATAAGAAGGTTCAAGCAAAATTAACGGGTGATCTAAATAAAGCCTTTGATTCAATTCAGCATAATACCCTTTGGAGAATACATGATATCTATAATCTGAGTAACAAAATAAAAACTGTTTGCATTATAGCTTATAGGTTAAATATAGTTATGATACTAATAAATGGTTGGTTCAGTAAGGACATTGTCCTTAAAAAGGGTATAAAGAAAGATTGCCCTTTGAGTATAGTATTTTTGCATTAGTAATGAATGTGATTTTGACACATGTTAACAGAGAAATGAGGGATATGGAATACATAACAAATGAAGGTATAAATATTCCAATTATGCTATCATATGCAGATGATATTATTTTTGTTACAAGAAATCATAATTTTTCAAGAAATCATCATTTACAGGAATTTATATGAGAAATAGTTTTCTGTAAATAAAGACAAAAGTAAATATTTAAGTTATGAAGGTATGTTTGGAGATATTACTTTTAATAGAAAGGGATAAATATACTTGGATTAACTTTTGGGAAAAGAGAAAATATGAGAGCTATATGGGAGGAAAAGCCAAATGTCATGGAAAATGTGCATTTTTTGAAAGAGCTTTAGATTATCTTTTAAGAAAAAAATATATTTGATTATTTCAATTTTACTAGCTAGTCTCTGGTGAAAGAAGGATGAAAACATGGTGATTCCAATTAAGCACTTATGTTTGTTGGTATTTAGTAAAGTTGAGTGTTTCGCTTTTTACAATGGCTTATCATGGTTATCTCCTTTCCTGGTGCTTGTTTGCTTGTGGATTTACTGGGTTTTTTTGAGGAAAATCTCTACGAGAAATTTGGATTTTAAGAAAAAAATATTTTTGACTATTTCAATTTTACTAGCTAGAATTGCTTAACAAGTGTATTGAGTATTCTACTAGTGATTGAATGGGTACTTTATAGTATAATATTTACACTTATCTGGGGATCAAGATTAAATCCAGTAAAAGGAGGAATTTTATATGTTAAAAAAGAAGAAAGTTGTTTGGGGTTGATAAATCATGTAGTGTATATGGCCTCTTTATACTTGTATAAAGTATTAAAAAGTTTGCGTGATAATGATAATTCTTTATAGGTGAGAATGTTCAAAACTAAATATAGTACTGAATGGATGATTTTTGAGTTTTAAGACAAGGGAATTATATAATACTGTGGAAACGAATAATTATCAAGACAAAATTTGGGTTTGAAAAATGAAAGTCAATGAGGCTGAAGGCAAGAAAAAGTTATGGTATCATAATATTAAGGAAATATTTCATTATATTTATCCTTGGAAAGAGGTGTGTAAAAAATGGCTGCAGTTAAAGCACGAATGGAAACATGTAAAAACATACGGAAACATATGGAAATGTTAAGATTTTTTTTTATGAGGTTAATAATACAGAAATGACCAGTAAAAGCAAATATGTCTTACAAAAGCAATAATAATAGAACATGTATATATTGTAATCAAGTTGAAACCAGTAAACGTGTTTTTAGGTTGTAAAAGTGATGAATCATTATGGATAAAGTTGATGGATTTAACATATTTACAGAATTACACAGATGTAAATAGTCTTAACATTGATATGATTGAATATGGATATTATGGGGACAAGCCAAAAAGTTACATTAATAAATTGATAAAAAGATATTATCTGTAATATAGATAATGTGGAATCAAAGAGTGAAGGAAATGATGTTCAATGAAAAGTAGGATCTAGCAAAGATATTAAAAAATAAGATTTTGGCTGTGGAAAGTGGGGTGGGGGTCCAATAATGAAAAACGAGGAAGTGCTCTATGTAAAGTTTGTGTTTATGAAAAGTGTTGAATATTTGTGATTAATGTACATATTGTAAATAAGATGAATTGTATATATTCTAAATAAGACAAATTGTAAATAATGCCATAGTCAAGTCCCCAAATGATGTGGACATCCTACAGAAGGGCCTCACTGAGACAGATGCCTGGTGTCAGAACCATGGCCTCCAGCTCAATACCAAAAAGTGCAGTGCCATTTCCTGTGGTAAAAACTCTGTACCCATGAACTACCACATAGGCAGCAATCTACTTAACACCGAATGCGTGATGAGACCTTGGGACCCAGGTGGACAGTAGTCTCTCCTTTGATAGTCACATTGCCACAGTAGTCGGGAAGTCCTTCTATGTGGCACACCTCATCATAAAAGGGTTCTCATTCAGGAAAAAAGAGGTCATTGTTCCCCCACTACTCGTCACTCATTAGACCCATTATAGAGTACAACGCCCCTTTTGGAATGTACCTCACAAGACATCTGCAGCACCTGGAAAGGCCACAGAAGTACCTCACAAAGAGGATTACTGGCCTCAAACAAATGCCCTACACTGACCGCCTCAAAATCCTCCAGCTTTACTCCGTAGCATATCGCCTACTCCGAGGTGATCTCTGCCTAACATATAAAGCTATGTCAAACCCAGAGCTGTTGGACATGTTACACCTAAAGAAATCCCAATCCCTCCAAGCTACATGCACAGTGTTCTAAACCTTGTCACCACAATAAACAGGACATGCTGGAGGGATATATTCCTGTCCCAGGGACTTCCTATACTCTGGAACAAGCTACCCATCTATGTCAAGCAAAGTTCTTCATTAGTTCTCTTCAAGAAAAATCTTGATGAGTGGATGTAAAATAGGAAATACACCCCGGGGATCACTTCTGTGTCTCTGCTGGACAGTGGCACAGGAAAATAACTTTCTTGGGTGGCGTAAGCTATGGTACCTTGCTGGCTAGGCTTACGTACGTCCTTGGGCCGATAGCCTAGTACCTACCTATGAACCTATGAACCTATAAGAATTATTTAAATAAAGGACCCCCTACTATTTTTGAAGAGAGGGATGTTATGTGCACATGTAATTTCCATTCCTAGCACAGAGGCAGGTGGCAATAATTTTTTGAAGGCAGAGATAAACAGCAGTGTTGACATGGAGGAGGAGATGGAGATTAATTCTTGGCAATGGCAAGAAAGAGGAAATAAAAATAATGTGAAAGTATCAGAACTGGAAATGACTAACTATGAGTGCAAAATGGTAGAAGCTACAAATGGGCAGTGTTAAGCTGCTCATGATGAGGAGTTGGAAAAGCAACAGCTGATTGTAACTGAGGTTCTCATAGGAGGTTTGGATGATGAAGCTGGAGAATATGATGGATATGTGTGAAAACTCAGTTTTGGGATGGGAAGTAGAGATAGAGAGAATGTTTGGAACAGAAATAGAAGAGCAGGATACAGAAGGAGAATGTGATGGTGAAAGGGAGATTTTGAAAAATGTACAATTCAAAAGAAAGAGTTTTGTAGAAACAGTTGGGAGAGAAAAGGCTGGCCAGAAGTTTGACAAATGGATGGCATGGAAAAAAAGACCTACAGTAATAATTAGATTAAAAAATGACTGTGTACTTCATAGATATTTCATTTCGGACAATATCATTAACTGTTTAAGTTCTAATGTAATGGATGTTAGATCATTCATCCATTTAGGTAAAGAGACATTTTGTGACATTACATTTAAAATGGATGCTTTTCTAGAAAAAAAAACAGAGGATATGTTGAGAAGAGAAAAAAAGAGATGTTTTTCTCATTCAAATTCATATTTGTTTCCAGCCTGGAGACTGCTTTAAAATATTGCTTTGCAATTTAGATCAGATGAATTGGAAGTAAATGAAATAAAGTGATGTTTTTTGAAATTATGGAAAGATGTTATAATTGTAAACAAAAATAAGTAATGTTATAAATGTATGGAATAGGTGTTGGGAGGTAAAAGCTTTTCAGACACTGGAAAACTATATTGATCTTCATTTGCCTAGAGTATATTTGTTAATGGTTTAAGAGAGACATTAAGAAACGTATGGCAACCAAAACTATTTTTGTGGGGTGGAAATTTGACCCATTTAATTAATGTATGCAATAAAATCAGATGTAAACAGTGTGGTGAGAGAAAGGTCATACAATGAATAAGTGTAAATCTGATTTGGAAAGCAAGCTAATCAATTTTGGTTTGATTGCTAAAGTAAGTTGTTAGGAAATGAACAGGATGAAGAAACTGTTGAAAATAATGAATCGTGACACTGTCGATGGACAAGATGGGGCTCATTCCTCTCAACCGTACTGAATTCCTTGGTAAATGCTGGCTTTGAGGGCAAAATATTGGGGTGCCACAAATTCCAGGGTGGCCCCTTTAATTTCTGAACTTTCCGAGGTTTTTTTTTTTTGATGACTTTGTTGCTGACATCATTACAGGCAGGGTGTGCAGCATGATGATGTCAGCTTCATGAAGCAGACAGCCTGTTAGAATTCATCTGCCAAGCCATTCTTTAGTAGTTAATTTAACTTTACCAGTCTGTGAGCTTTATTCAGGTAGTGTGCAAATCTTTTTTCCCTGGCTCCAGAAAAGACTGTATTGGTAAGGCAAAAAACAAGACTGTACCACTAGAAACCTGCAGCATTGATTTTGTATGTACGAAAGAAACTACTTGCTGCATTGATGATTATCCTTTGTATTAGGGCTCAAAACATGTATATTCTTTTGCTGGGCTCGAGGTGTGTGTGTGTGTGTGTGTGTGTGTGTAGGTGAAGTGCCCCAGTAAGGTATAACTGGTGGTTAGCATTACTCAGACTCAAACCCTGTACCTTAGGTACAAGAAGCAAGAGCCTAAATTCTCTACCCATACTACCACTTGTGATTCAAGAAATTAAGTTCATAGTTCTCAACTGTCCAAAGTTTCACAGAAGGTCTGGAATGTTTCACTCATACTTTTGGTCTGTTCCTCTTAAAATTTGTGGTTTTCTGGCAAATCAGTGAGAACTTGAATTCACTAAATAATGATAGCAATTTAAGTTTCAGTCTTCCTATCTTTCAGGAAATGTATGACACACAAAACATTTTATTCTAGCAACTTTCTCAGATTATACAAGCAATGCTTAAAATGTGCCCCTGGTTTGGGGCCTCCCCCCAATAAATTTTGGCTTTTTCCAGATTTCTTATGCTGCATAATTCTTCAGGGAGAGAAGTTTAGTGCTGCTTATGCTAAGTCTGTTTGCTTTAGTAGCACAACAGGTGGCATACTTACTTTTGATGCAGAAGGCTGTGGGTTCTACTCGCAGAGTATGTAGATGGATTGCTGATACCGTACTGTGTTATACTTTTAAAGGGGGTGGATGCTGCAGTCCTGAGATGTTCTCTTTGGTGGAGCTACCTAGTAACTATGAACCTGTTATCAGTTTGCCATCCATTCCCTATTGCAATATTACTAGCTCATCATTTTTTAATGTAACATAGACAGTTTAGTCTTCAAGGGCAACAGCCACTTTATTTGTATATGAAACAGTGAAATATAATGTTTTTTTGCTAGCAGCAACCTCTTCATTAGTTACAGATCATTTTAATGTGGAATTATTTAGATGACTTTTACTTCTGCAGAGATTATGTATATTTACTGATACTGGTGGATTGTAATGACAGAAGTTTGAGTACTCTTTTATGATGGAAATGTTCTGAATTGGGCAATTTTGTATTATTAATTCATACATTGTGTTTCATTGCTTACTGGAAAAATCTTCAAAACAATACATTTAAAACTCGCTCTAACAAGTGTCCTGTATTATACAAGGAATATAATTAAATACAATCAGGAAGGTGTATCAAAGAACATAGGTCTATATCAGAATAATGAAAGTGCATATGTACAACTACATAAGTTGACACATAATACACAAAACCTTTAAATAGCGAATGGCCACATAATCAAATTTTTCCTAGTGAAAAAATTAACGTGCCATTTGGAAAAAAAAATTAAAAACCATTATCAGGAGGGGGGGCTGTTCCCCCAACCCCCTAACTAAATATACCAACTCTGAGAGTGCACTATAGTGAAGGAAAGGACAACTCCATGTAGTTGGCCAACTACCTCCTTCCCTGTGAAATATTCACCGAATTGCTTAAATGTGGTTCGATGAATATGTTTGCTCTTTACATATTCACTCAGAAGCGGTTTCATGTTTCTAATATAGACCCAAAAAACACATGTATGTTTGCATGATCCTAAATATGTGTATAAGGGGTGTATGATTTGAAAATATCCCAATGGTAATCTTTATCTGCCACTGGCCAGATGTATTTTCTTTGAATGTGGGTTTCAATGCTGTTTCAATCAATGTGACTTTCAAGGGCAGAGAAGTTTTAATGCTAAGTCTATTTTTATTGTGAGACTGTATTGCTTTGTTTAGCAGATGTCTATTAGTGTTTGTGCTATAAAATGTAAAATAAAAGTTTTAAATGAAATCCAAATAATTATTGTAAAAGTAAAGCATAAAGCAGTATGCACATTACAGTGTTTATGGTAAATGAGGAGAAATAGCCAAGCAATGGGACATTGGAATGGCTCCAGGGAGGAGGGCTGACATACTTGGAGACATACTGATGAAGGGATTAGTGGAGAGTCTGGGTGATGTGCTTGTGTACATACTTGAAACTACTGAAGGGAATGGATGACTGGGGAAACTGTTCAATTTAGGTGCTTCTAAGTTCTACATACTTGAAACTACTAAAAGGAATGGATCACTGGGGTGGGGAAAATATTTAGTTTTGGTGCTTGTGCATACTTGAAACCACTGAGGGAATGGATTTCTTGGGGAAACATTTCATTTTAGTGCTTGTACATACTTGGAGACATACTGCTGAAGGGATTAGTGGTGGTCCTGGGGCCATATTTTAGTTGTCTATTCTTCAGTTTGCATTTGAAAGCTGGTATCCCACAATTCCATCAGAGTGGGCAGAGTTACATCATTATGTATGCACATTTTATGTTAACTGGCATTCAGATTTGTACCTATTTTTCATGAGCTTTTGTCCAGATCTTTGATGTTTACAGGTAGAGAGGTATAATGGGGTTGTAGAAATTGAGGAAGTGGGAAATTTAAAATGGGAAGAACAAACTATGCAGCCTAATGAAAGTGAAGAAAAAATATAGAGACAGATAATTGATTTGAAATATTAATGGATCCTCACTCTGATGAAGAAAAAGAAGGAGAAACTAACAAGAGGATGGACAGAAACATTTCTATAGGACAAAGGATAATAGAAATTAAAAACACATATATCATCCAAAGTTAAAAAAAGGAAATTAATTTAATGAGATTTGCATTAAGCAGTGTTAACAACATTATGAATAGAGTAAGAACATTAAATATTTTGGAGTGGAGTAGTAAGTTAGATGTTGAAGTAATACTTTTGCAAGCTATAAGATTTGTTTCTGAGTTTGATTTCATATGGGAGCACATTGGGGAAATAAAAATTATGAACTGTAGAACATGAAATGTGTTCTTTTTTATTTAACAATAAAATAAAAGTAGTACTTGTATGTTTTGTAAATGCAGGTAGGACAGCTGTAGTGGATGTTTGATGGGAAAATGAGGTATGTAGATTTATAGGTATATATGTTTATACAAGTATAACATAAAGGAAAAAATGTTTGAGGAAATGAAGTAGTATGTAACAACTGACATTAAATAATATTAATGGGAAATTTAAAATGTAATTTAAGAAAAAAAAAGGACTAGATATAAGAAAGCTGAATGAGGTGATAAAATGCGAAAATTTTAAATTATGCACGCAGGATCCATTGATGTATAAGACAGCATAGATTAAAAAATAAATTGATTATTTTATTCTGTCAGAGCAGGTAAAGGTAGACATTGAGGGAAGATTATTACAGGTTTTTCTGACCATGCATCAATCTGGGTAAAAATAGCAGAGAATAAAATTGAAGTTAAGGAAGGAAAAAATTAGAAGATTACTGAGAAGAATAAGGATGCTGAATTATTGGGGCAGGAAATAAGTCAAATGTGGTAAAATCACTTAACATTAATAGATTTTTTGAATCACAATCATAATGTTGGATGTGTTTCATGGTTAAATTCAAGAAGATGTATTTACAAATGGAGACCAGAAGAAAACAAATAGGAGTATGGGAAAAATGCAAATTGGGATGATGAATACTTTAAATGAAAACAATAAGGAATATTTGATGTGGGACAGTGGTGCAGTGGTTAATGATGTCACCACACACCAAGAAGTTGTCTGGCTTGATTCTTGGCTGGGTGCCTTCTGTGTGGAGTCTGCATGTCCTCTCTGCATTTGCATGGGTTTCCTCTAGGAACTCTGGTTTCCTCCCACATTCCAAAGAAATGCATCTGGGGTGTTTCATCCCAGGCCTCCACTGAAAATAGGCTCTGTTCTAGTTGGACTTTCCATGTTAACAAATGTTAAATTAAAAAAATTATAAATGAAAAAGAATTTCTATAATGTTAATAAGCAAAAGGTGAAGTACTTATATAAACAGAAATACTTCTTTAAAAAAAGAAAAGGAAGAGGTATCTCCATATATGTTATTGAAGGATGAGAATGTTTTGATAAGATAAATAAAAGATAATATAGTATCTTGATTACACAGAAAGATATTATGGAAATTGTTGAGGCATATTTAATTGATATGTATAAAGAAAAGAAAAACAGAATACTCTGCAGGAATTAAATGAAGTACTTGAAAGAGTTAAAGAGGATTCTGCATCAGGCATGGATGGTTTGGGATAAAGACTGTATAAAAGTTAGGGTTATGGAAAATGAAGGTTTTTGTAAAAAAATGTGAATGATGGATTAGATTACAGACATATAAAAAGAAAAAATATGCAAGTGGTAATATAATTGCTTTGGAAAAGAAGAGATAAAAACTGGAGGTCAGTCACACTAAATAATTCAGATTATAAGATTGTTATGAACATTTTACAATTACATACAAGAAATAATTATATCATGAGTTTATAGCATTAAAACATAGTCATATGTTATTAGTTATAGTAAAAGAGATAGTGGATGATATAATTAATAGAAATGACAAGGTAGAAATCATGATGGGTGATGCTAATAATGCATTCAATAGTGTAAGGAATGAGAATTAGTGAGATATTTTGAAACAGTATGGAATTAAAGGTAAGCTTATGAGAGCTATTAAGTATTCATCTGATAATATTGTAACAGTAATAGTAAGTGGATGGTTTAGTAAACAATTGTATTTAAATGGGGACAGGCAGTGTTTTATTTGCATTGCTTATGAATGCTTTTGTAAGTGAGTTGCAATGTTCAATGAAGGAGGCAGAATATAAGGCTCAGGGATGTGTTGGCATTCTGCTTTTTTTTGTCTTATGCAAATGGTATTGTAATTATTACAAAAATGTTATGTATGAGAGAAATTTAAGTGATTTTAAATAAGTTATTGAAGAAAGCCGGTTTAGAATTTAAGAAAAAATAAAGGTTTAAGTGATAGGTTCAATACAGAAGGAGATATTCTTCTACGAATGAGATCTCTTTATTAGCAGTTAATTTGGATATTGAAGCAGGGTTAGAATTTAATAGAACAATTGAGAATGACTTTTAGGATGTCCTTTAAGGGAAATACATATTTTGTGAATTCAGTAATATTAGGGAAGTCCAAATATTGGTAAATGTGTATATCATTTCCATTGAAAAAGAGAAGCAGGCTTTACAAATACTTGTTGGCATTATTTGGTGTTAAAGACTGAAATCAGTGAAGGGGGGTGCATTTAAGTGTAAATGAAAGGAGATGGATTTAATTCAACACATAATTTATGGAGCTTTTAACATTTGTTTTGGATCTGAAAGATGGAAAGATGAAAAGGAATGGCTTATTGCAATGATTTTAAATGTAAAATATTTGGGGAAAATGCTGGAGAAAAATATTGAAAAATCTCATAAAGGCTGAATTAAAAAAAAAAAAACAAGAGAAAAATATGGAAATGATAGAAAAATGTAAAAGACAGTTATATTAGAATATTATAAAAATATTATGCTTTCAATCTGTAAGAGAATTTAGAAGAAGGCATTCTGCAAGCTGTAAAGATAAGGAAAAACATATTTAAAAATTTAGCAATATGTCAGGATTTCGTGTGGAGATTAACAATAAATACATTGCATGTGAAATGCATTATGATATATAAATCATTGGGAGCAATAATGTCTTTATATTCTAAACAAATATAAAAATTGTATCATGTTTTTGGGGATATGAAACAGTTAAAATATATGGGAAGCAGCATGTAAAGAAAAGCTGTATGAAAATATTAGGAATGTGGAGGATGTAGACAAGAGCATAATTTTGTATGAGTATTGCTGAACTATGACTATAAAAGGTATAAGACATGTTGATAAGAAGGTACTCCTGATAATAACAACACAAATTATATGGAATGCAAGATCAAATGAAATGCTATTTAATAAGACATTATCACCACATATTTCAAGAAAGATTAACATGCAGTTATATAAAAAGACAGGTGAGGGTCAAATCGATTTTATAATATTGAGGAATGAAGAATTGCGTACATGTTTGTTTTGTAAATATGTTAATATGTGATTTATAAATTTGTTGATCTATAAATATGTAAATGTGTAAATATGTGAGATTGTAGAAACTGGTGTAGCTATTTGTAAATGAAGAATCCTAACTCCTTTTTATTGTCAGCATGGGATCTTTCACATCCACCAGGGCTACCACCAACTAGGGTAAATGGGTCCTTGGATTAATGTCTTATCCTAACTCTGCAATAAATAATAGTTTTCTCAGTTTCTCTGATAAATTTTAGAATCAGGGGAATTATTGCATTGCAGGGTAATGTTATATATATATTGGTGAAGAACTATCCTAATATAGTGGCTAATTAGACTTTTATAAACCAGATGGAGAAGGAATTGTTGAGCCAATGCTGAAGCTATTCATCAAATTAGTCATAAAAAATATAGTCAGGTATAATTCCCATGGAAAAGATTTTACTCAGAACAGAATATATACCCATATTTATTTCACACTAGGCCGACACATTTCTTTTTTAAAATATTTTCCATGAGTTTTGTCACCATGACCATTAGTTTGCAGCCAGTGGGGACCGTCTTTCATTTCAGGCCAAAGTATCCAGCTTTCTTTCTTGGATTAGGGATGTTCACATTAGGAAGACAGAGAATGGAGACTCTCACTATATGTTACTGCTGGAATTTGTGTCAGCACCCTTCTGCTGCAGTCTAATCTTCAGCATATTACAGTAAGACTTCTTTGAATGATAACTTTACTCATCCCTCTAGGCAGTTTACCATGTGTGCTGCATTAGCAGTACCCCTGAGGCCAGTCTCTGCATACATGACTAATCTCACACATGGCACCTCCTGACTACAGTAAATATTCTGCTTATAAGTTCAGTCTTATGGGTCTATATTAGAAGCACGAAATGGCTTTTGAGGGAATACGTAAAGAGCGACACGTATCAATCGAACTGCATTTAAGCAATTCGATGAATATGTCACAGGGCAAGAAGGTAGTTGACCAACTACATGAAGTTGCCCTTTGCTTCACTCTAGTGTGATCTCGGAGTTGGTATATTTAGTTAGGGGGTTGTGGGGGGAGAAGCCCCCACCTGATAATGTTTTTTAATTTTTTTTTCCGAACGGCCACATGAATTTTGTGACCTTTATGTAGTCACACATATACACTTTCACTGTTCTGATATAGACCCCAATCTTACAACCCAGTCCTATGCATTCAGGAGCAATCTACTTGGCCTTTACCAAGAGTTACCAAATGTGTTGGTCTGGCTGCCTCCCACTCCCAGTAATGGCTGAATACTGGCTACTCATCCATGCCTTCTTTAGCCAGATTTTCCAGTACTTGTATTCCTAGTCAAATTACACCATCTGAATCGCTGTAAGGACTTTACTTCTCTTTACCACAGTGTAAGAAAGTTCATCTTATTTCTTGAAACTATGCAACTCCCCTTAACTTAGGAGATAAAATCAATCATATCAAGCCAGCTTTAGACCTGGGTTACTGTAAATTAAAGAAAGTACTTTTTTTTAATTCCCATTGGGTCAGTGAAGACACTAGTAGAAGACACACTTCAGCTGGCTTCAGACAATGAGGTCAACAATGTTTTTGATGGCTGTTTATATCATTGACTTATCACCACAACAACCTCTATATTGTAATCATGTCAATGTATGCAAATTACCTAGCCTTTGTAGCTTCCCTTTAGGAAAGATTAGAACACAAGAAATGTAGCTTGCATTGTTTGGGCACCATCGTGTGACCTAGAGACCATCATAATGGCTGATATCATGTTAAATGGATTTAGTGATCGTAGATCCATATGTTTGGCCATTGGGAGAGGAAAAGATTAAAAAAAAGGGGATGGGATGGTTAAAGATAGTATAGTATTCAAGAAGGGGGGAAGAGCACTTATTTATAACATATATATATATATATATATATGTATATATATACATATATAGATATACACATATTTTATCAGATGTCACAGTATAAGAAAGGTAGATATAACAAGAGCACACATACAAGTGACTTAGTCATCTGCATATAACATAAAAATAAAGAAGTTCCTCATACAAGCAATTGTGCAGGGCCCTATGTGGTCTGATTATCATAAAAAGCACTTGTTACAGACCATTTCATTTATTATGATATATTGATATATTAAGTTTAAATGTTTTGCTGGTAATAAGCACTGGAACTAATTGGAATATCTTAGTCTTGCTTTAATTTGTTTATTACACTACACATCCCAGGTTACAAATTCTTGTTTCCTTCTCTTATATAACTCCTTACTAATATCCAGCAACTCCTTCCTTTCTGGAAAAATGGAAAAAAAAAAAAAAAAAAAAAAAAAAAAAAACAGTTTTAACTTTGATTGAAACAATTTTTTTTACCTATGTAGTCTTCATACATTTTATGTGTGTATATCAATTTTAGTCTTGCTTCATATGTAACCTATGTAATCTATGTTTGTTTAATTAACCTGTGTGTAAATCTGTATGTGGAGCTTTTCTCCCCAGGACTCCATTGAAAACGGGTTCTTCTGGCCCAATGGACTATCCTGGTTAAACAACTGCAAATAAATAAATAAATAAATAAATAAATAAATAATGCTTCTGGAGCGTTTCTCCCCGGGCCTCCGCTGAAAACAGGATCTGTGGAACCTAGTCGGACTTTCCCGGTCAATAAATGTTAAATAAAATAAAAAAATAAATAAATAAAGCCTGATTATATGCTTAATAAGAAAACAGAGAATAAGTGAGAGCAATAGTGTGCATGTGTACATGTTCTAGTATTAATTAGCTTGTAAGATGAGTCAAAGTTTATATTGGTTGAAATTAAATTTAAAAGAGGAAGCTGAATGGTACTGTTACCATATTTTCATGTTGCTTAATTTTATGCAAGGTGCATTCACTGCATTAATTTACAACTAATATACAGATAAATTCAGGATTGTAAAGTAAAATACAACAGAAATCTATGTGATTGCTTTGAATATTAGTAGAGAGTTATATGCTTAAGAGAGAAGGAAGCACTTGAATTATACATTCAAGAAGAAAAGTTGCATAATTGGAGATGCGTTATTTAAACTCATATTGTACTTTCTTTTATAAAGTTTAGAAAGAGTTTTATGTTTCCGAAATGTGTAATCTTGAAAAAAGGAAACATTGTAGCCTTGATGCCCCATCAGTCTGATGAGCCTGATCTGCAAGGCCATGGAATGTATTATCATGGAACTTATAAACAAAGACATTGGCAACGTTATAACACTGGACCCCACCCAGTTTGGGTTCGTGAAGGGCCAGTCTTGTCTCTTGAACCTGACTGACTTCTTTGAATCAGTCTCCAGAGCTGTGGACGAGGGTAAGGCAGTCCACACAGCCTATCTGGACCTCACCAAGGCCTTTGACACCATCCCCCTCTCTGGAATCATAGATAAACTTACTAAGCTGGGCATTAATCCCTACATCACTCAATGGGTTGCCAACTGGCTTACTGACAGTACCCACACTGTAAAAGTAGCTGACTCCAAATCCAGCTCCAGACAAGTGACAAGTGGTGTACCTCAGGGTTCAGTCCTGGGACCTCTTTTATTTGGCATCTACTGAATTACAGGCCAACACTAAGGTACTCTGGTTAACAAAGTTCGCAGATGACTTCAAACTGGGAGCCATTATTGAATCCCCAAATGATGTGGATACTCTACAAAAGGGCCTTACAGAAACAGATGCTTGGTGCCAGAACCATAGGCTCAAGCTCAATGCCAAGAAATGTATAGTTATCCCCTTTGGGAAAAAACATGTACCCGTGAATTACCACATAGGTGCGAGTTCACTAAACACCGAAAGTGTGATAAGAGACTTAGGGACACAGGTGGACAGTGGTCTCACCTTCAATAACCATGTTGCCACAACAGTCAGGAAATCCTTCTATGTAGCACACCTCATCACTAAGGGCTTTTCATCCAGAAAAAAGGAGGTCATTGTCCCACTGTACTCATCCTTCATTAGACCCATTATAGAATACAATGCCCCATTTGGTATGTACCTCTCAAGACATCTGCAACAACAGGAAAGGCCACATAAATACCTCACTAAAAGAATCACAGGCCTAAAGCAGATGCCCTATGCTGACCACCTTAAAAAACACCAGCTATACTCTGTTGCATATCATCTACTCCGAGGCGATCTTTGCTTAACATACAAGGCCATGTCAAACCCAGAACTGTTGGACATGCTAGACTTAAAGAAATCCCAATCCCTCAGAGCCACACGCTCCAGGAATCTAAACCTTGTCATCACAATAAACAAAACATGCTGGAGGGATAGGTTCCTGACCCAGGGACTCCCCAGACTCTGGAATAGACTTCCCATATATGTCAAGCAGAGCGCTTCTTTGGACCTCTTCAAAAGGAACCTTGATGATCGGATGGGAGAAAGGAAATTCACCCCGGGGATCACATCAGTCACCCTGCTAGACAGGGGTCCAGGGAAGTAAAGAGTGTAGGAAGAAATAGCCAGGTAATTGTTATGGCTAGGCTTGCATAGGCCCTAGGGCCGATAACCTAGTACCAACCTATGAACCTCTGAACCTATGTTCAGTTCTAATATAAACATGTTTACTAGATCAAGTAGTAAATTGTTTCGCCTTCAGCTTGCTTGGAATTAGCAACACAATAGATCTAGCATGAACATTTTTTATGAAACTGCAAACATATTTATGCGTTACTCTAGACATTAGAAAGACAAAAAAAAATACTTGAAGAGTGCTCGTCATAAGGCAAAAGTCAGATTCAATATGAACATTGTTGAACTGTCAAAACATTTCTGCAAAAGATTAAAAAGTTACTATCTCATCAGAGAAAGAAAAAAAACATTTCTTGACTTCACTAACCAATAATTGTCAGATTCTACTTTGCTTTTTTTGGTGAACCTACTCTTATATGACTCCCTAAGAGACAGTAACCATCCAGAACCTTGTGAAGCTCTTAAGGGCTAAAGACACATTGGCAAACTATATAGAAGTATTAAGATGACTGCTTCTATAGACGGTTTATATCCAAAAAAGGTTTTCTTTTGGCAGAGTCAGCTACTACCATACCTGTAACATTACTTATCCTTAAGAGATATTTCTAGAAGGTATGGCAACAGCTAACAGGCAGTAATGTCGCCCATTAAGGTGGAGCCACATAAACAAATTTCCATTGTACTGTTCTGCTTTCTGATAAAACTCTTTGATAAATAACTGATCATGAAGAAACAAAGAATCTACAATGTTTCTTCAACCATCCATGGCACAAATCACAATTGTGTGCAAAAACACCTAAGTACAAAAGCCTTTGAAACATCAGTACCCATGGCCATACATCAATGGAGCAAATTTTGTACAAAGAAAAAACAAACAGAAAACATTTTTTTCCCAGTGGAGCAAGCCTCCTTATCCACAATATGGGGGTCTTTATTCCCATTCCAAGGTCATTGCAACTCAGAAAAGAGTGATCAATAACAAAATAACAAGCAATGGAAAACTGCCTCTCTCTCTCTAGAGGAAGCTGCAGCAGAAGGTCAGAAATTCATGGTCTAATGAAGGTGTTTGTGAAAGCGTTTACTCTCTCTTTTTAATAAATGCCATTATTTTTATACGAGTTATTTTTATACAAGTTGTATACGTTGTATGTTCCTTTGGTTCGTGTTTTGCTCCGTGGTTACGACTGTGTATCATGCTGTTTTAATATACTGTTATCCCAGAGCATTTATTTCTTTAGCCATTTTTATATTCTGTATATCCTTACCATGTTCCTTATCCAGTCATGTTATACGCCAGCATCAAATTGCAGCAGACATGATGTTGTGATCCAGCCACAAATATGGTGATCCTCATTTTGCATCCTTATAACATTTGGAACTCCCTTTCACATACTCATAAAGATAAACAATCTTCTGGTATTTATAAAACCTTTGTATTTCATCAGTTTTAGTAGTCCTGCACCTGTCACTGTGGGGAATAAGGCATATCTATTTAGTCTAGTATCCTTAACAAATCAAAACAAATTATTTACAAAGCTAGCTTCATATTAGTTCATTGCTATGCTTTTAATAATTTCATTTACATTAGTTATGAATCCATAGATTGTGTCATTACTACAGAAAAAATTGCATATAATCGCTACAATGATTAGCAAGTTTTAACTGCTTTCAAAAAGTACAGCTTATTAAATCCTAACCTATTAAAACCGACAAAAGCCTGACAATGCACAGAGTATCTCTCACAGGAATAGATTTAGCTGAACTTTGTAATGAAACTAGTGACTCATAAACTAGTAACTTAAAATGCTATTGGACAGTGATCGTTTTTCTCTGCAGTATGCAAATTCTCATGTAATGGCACTACAACGTGATTAAGGCAATTACATTTATAATGCTAACAAATGGTGTTTTATTACAAAATTACAGCAGTATCAATGAAACCAACATTTAATTTAGAGCAATTATTAAAATACAATACCTTCTATTTAATAGTATGTTAATTTGGTAACAGGTCTGATCCTTGTGGATAAGTTTCTTTTACAATACAGGTTGGAGGCTTAAAGGAAAGAATTTTTCAGTGTTAGCCTAAGTACCTGTCTTTGGGAGGAAGCCAAAATCATCTGAGGAAACATGCACAAGCATATCAAGAACAACAAATTAAAACCAATACAATGGCAACTAGATTCTTAGACACTTTTAACACAAAAATATAAATACTAGATCTATAGGTCCATACAATATTCTCTGAAGTTTTCTACATATTATAAAAGACAGTATACCAAACCGCTACATATTCTTATAATCAAACTTCTTTTTTCAGCTGTTTCTGCTAATACTACTGTACCAGATCCAAATAACTGTAGGGCTAAAAACCCTACTTGCAAGCTATGTAAATTGATGGAGTGTGTAATAATCAAACTTATTGTAACATAGAGGTACTCTTCCTCTGACAGATTCAGAATAGCATGGATTTCTTAAAGTGTCTTTTTACATGCCTAAAACTATTGTTTGCATCTCTATCACAATAACATTATATACACCTGCCCAGATGCTGAACTCACCCAAGGACTCATGATGGTGTATTTGGACATCTCACATTGTCTACCATTCATTAAGATTCTTCCCTGCATATTGCATCTCTCTATATAATTGCTAGTTTATAAGTACATGAAACCGTGGGATCACACCTGTATTACACAATAACACAAAGAACATGTACACACAAGCATTAAGGGTTGCCCTCTCAGTAATTAACCCACCACTGATCTTATGCCTAACTCTCATGATGAAAGATGTAGGCTTTTTTTCTGCAAAGTACCTAAACATTTAAAATCAGCTTCCTCTATAGCTAGATAATGCAAAGTCAGTGGGCATATTACATCCTTGCTATTATAAGCTTTAAAAAAGTACACAAATGCACGCCTGATGTGTCACAAATCTATGTATTTTTTTGTCTGTGAAGCTGCGGTAGTGCACTGGTTAGCACTGTTACCTCACAGCAAGAGGTTCTCTGGTTTGATTCTCAGCTAGAGTGCCTTCTCTGTGGAGTCTGCATGTCCTCTCTGTGGTCACATGGGTTTCCTGTGGGTGCTCTAGTTTCCTCCCACATTCCAAAGACATGCAGTAGGTGGACTGGGCACTCTAAATTGACTGTAGGTGAGAGTGGTATAAATGAACTACTGTGGCAGGACTAGCCACCCAGTGGTGTAAACCTTGGCTCAAGATGATTGTCACTGCTGAAAGTTACACTCTGACCCTATGTGCAAAATGAGAATAGGGGTTGGGGATGGATGGATGTTTGACATTCAGTGACATAATGTTGTTTCTTGCTAAAGAAACAATAAATAATCCAACAAATAACGCTGAGAAGTAACCAAGGACTGGATAAGTTTCAACCATGAAAAGCCCATGAAAAAACAGCACGTAGATATGGTATAAAATCCAAAAGCAGTAACTTTTATTTAGGTAAAAATGGTAAGTGCTTTCACTATTGCTTCTTCAGACCGTTAACATTCAAATGCATTAATTAATTCAATATATATAAAACACGTGGATACCTTCTAATTAAGTTGTTTAAAGGGCTAGGAGAAACTCGCGTTTCTATCCCTTCCTTCTTAATAGTAAAATCGACACAAATACACTGTATATTAAATACAACCTTAATCTACATATTAACACAATAACTAAATATGTAAAACTATCACTTGACGTCTCATAACAGCGCTGATTCATAAAAGTGCTTACTTAGCGCAATGTAAAATTAATTCAAGAATATATATAATAATGCAATTAACTGATGTATAATAATAATAAATATTAACCTAAAAAAATATATCTTATACTAAATATTATATTAAACCATCTCCTAATACGATATAAATTAATTCAGGATTGTATATTATAATACTTTACTATTTTATGTAATAATCAAAGATACATACCATGAAATATCTCTTGTGATAAATATTTTGTTAAAACCTCTCCCAAACACAAGAACCATTGTTCTGTTATGGAAATACACATTTAAAACATTAAAAATCTCACAGGAATCATGCGCACAAAAATGCAGTTAACCAGTCAGATTTCAAACAGGCTTTAACAATAGTGCGCTAAAGACCTCAAAAACAATAGTGCTATAAATACTTAGACCATACCACGCTGTAAAGTCGTAATATACAACCTAATTCATTACACTGGTAAAAATAATACGGGCACTACAAATAATTTAGAAACCCAAGTAGTAAAATGCTTTATTCTAACGCAATGAATACCTACGGAACTCGCCAAAGTAAATTGCTAAGAAACGCAAATGCATGGCATTATTTATAATCATGAATCTCATAGCTGTTAATGTTAACATCCATAGCCTTATGTCTAATATACTAAGTATAGAGAGCCTTTACTCAACATAGCAGCAAATATCTAAATATGTCTCCAATATATAACACTAAACTATGTGGACACATAACAAAACTTTATAGGCTGAATCTCTTAACTAATGGTATTGACATCCAAAGCCCTATAGCTATAACACTTCTAACACCAAATTGATAAATACTTGTAAACTCTCGAAGGTGAATAAGGAAAATGTCAAGTTCTTTTAAGACGTCTAGCTCTAAGGGTAGGTTTAATTGAAGCCCTCTCGTTGAGACCCTTACCCTTATCTGCCCTAAATATCATAATCCAATTGACCTCCCGTCTCTCTGTGGTGTTACGAATGTTGCCTTCCCTAACGGTAGGCATTATTTGCTCCATGACCATAAATTTAAAATTATGTTGTATATCTGCATTATGAATATGCTTGGCTAGGGCATTATGACTGTGCCCTATGCATATAGCATAAAGGTGTTCCCTAATCCTTGTTCGAAGCCTTCTATTATTTCAGTCTGCTGCATTACAAGCTTTAAAACAATCTTGTGATGCCAGTTCCATGGCTTAGAGGGATAAAGCCCAGAATGCAGATCTAGTGAACTGAGTTCAACTAGCTTCCTGGGTCTGCCTAGGAGCTGCCAGGGGAGGATGGGAATGAACAGCTGCTATCAGCTGTCCTATCCTCCCATGCTAGGGGATGGAGGCAGCGTTAACTCACCACTTGGGTAACACCTAGTGGGAGCACAAGGTATTGCACTCATGAAGAAGGAGTCTGAGAACATGCTGCCTGCACTTATTCACATAAACTGAGATGGAGTGCAGAGACATGTGCTCTATAGGCAGCAGCATGGATCCAGAGCTCAATGAGCCACTGCAAGACATGGGGAGGATCAGGAAAGGAGGGTGCCAGACCAGTAAACTGCCCAGCTCCATACCACCCAATTGTTACCATACAGAAGAAACACATGGGTTAGTAAAGCACCCTGTGCTGGAATGAACGGATGGCAGGGCTTTTACCAAAACTTGGAGGTGCCCAGCTTTCATTCTTCTGATGGAATAAATGGACTGATTGGGTGAAGGAAGTGGAATCATGGAACAGGTCCTGTGAGAACCAAAAACAAAAAATAGGATTGTATGTTCTTAAGTGACTACTAGGCTAATGACTCTAGGGGGGCTTTTTAAGTCTAGACATGCATCTCCAATCTATTGGATAAGTTTTAGTACCATAGATTTTATAGGGGGTGTGTATATACATATATATATATATATATATATATATATATATATATATATATACATATATATATATATATATATATATATATATATATATATATATATATATACACATATTATATATATACATATATATATATATATATATATATATATATATATATATATATATATATATATATATATATATATATATACTTGGGTAAGAGTAGTTGAGCACTTACTAGCTTCCTCTTTCTACTCAAGCCATAGTTGTCAGACAAGGGGCAAATTTATGATTCCTCATCCACTGGTCCAAGTTGCATTTGAACAAGTGCAGGGAAGAACCCTGCTTCACATGGATGGGAAGCCTATTCAGAGAAGGGGTAATCCTGAGATGCATACCTGTCCCTCCAACATGTTTATTTATGTTGCAGATGATGTTTAGACCACTAGATTTGGTACTTCTGATGCTATTTGTTTTGTGGATGTGCAACAGTTCCATCTTGGCTGGATCAGAGGATGCTTTGTAGGTCAGGCATAGATCATCTCTCAGCAGTCTGTAGGAGACTGACTCTAAGGTTAGGGCTTTGAGGTGGACCATGTCGAACACGTCAGCTATGCCACATATTATTTTTGTAAGAAACATCTTTATGTTTAAATGAAATGTTTAAGAAACATCTCATTTAAGGAAAAGAAAGCCTAATTCTTACTGTTTATCTACATGTATATATTTACCTGGATGTAAATCATTGTTATTTTTGTATTTTGTATAATGTTGCTTACTAGTGACTTGAATCTAACAGTTGTTATGTAACTTTATCTAATCCATGTATCTGTAATATGTGCAGCTTTTCTCCTGGGCTTCCACTGAAAATTGGCACTCTTAGGCACAGTGGACTATCCTGGAAAAGAAATACAGACAAATAAATACCTATGGCCACACCATTTGGTGCATGCCAAAGAGGGCATTGTACTCAATGGATTATCCAGTGGGTGATGTAGAGGTTCATACATATTTTTGTGAGTTTGTCTACCATGCCTGAGTCAGGTACTGTGTTGAATGCTTTGGCCAGGTTGAGATAGCAAGTATGCACCATTTTGCCTTTATCCATTGCCTTACTGAACTTCTTAAAGAAATCCTCCAGATTAAGTAGCTATGTCTTTCCCTTGACGAAACCAAACTGAGTTGGGTCTGAAGGTTCCCTATGTATTTAATTATTGTACTTATGATAATTTTTTCTATGGCTTTACATATGAAATTAGGCTTATGGGTCTGTTGTTTCCTGGATTTGTGGATGACCCGCCCTTGTGCAGAGAGATAACAGTTGCAGTCCTCCATTCATTCAGCATGAAGCCTGTTTGGAGGCTAAATTATTCTAGTGGACCCAGTAGTTCATGTTCCATGCTATAAAAGAGATATTTTGGGATATTATCAGGGTCCAGCGATGCAGCTTTTTGGCCTTGGAGAGTGCACTGAGGATCTGTTCCATAGTATTAGTTAGGGGAATTATGGGGGGGTATTTACTGAAAGGTGTTTGGTGGAGAAAATGGGGTAAAATTGGAGCCAAATTTATCAGCCAGTACATTTCCTGTATCCTTCATTTCAGTATAGGTGGTTGCAGTTACAATTAGTGTGGCACATTGCTGTATATTGCTTTTGAGGTTGCGGATATAGCTGTAGAATGCCTTGTGATTTTTCTTACTCTGAGAGGCTACTTTTACCTCAAATTTGGATTTGGTAGACTTAATTACTCCCCTGAGTTAATTATTTAGTTTGACAAGGACATTTTTACCTTGCTGGACATTGCCTTTCCTGTTTTTAGCTATGATTATCTTGCATTTGTTATACAAACTATTGATGATGGGATTCACCTAGGGTGGCTTATTTTTTGAGTTTGGTCTGTGCTTACATTGGCTTGATACTGCTATCTCTACACAGCTGTCTACATGATTGTAAAGGTTTTTTGTGAACAATTCTCCATAGGCAGCAGTGTTTCCTGGATTTTGGGGTGAGGCTTGAAATTCTGTCAGGTTGTTCCTTAAGGGAAAATGACCTACACCTTCCCCTACCCTAGCAATTTAAAACCCAACATAAGCATAGCAACCCAATTTAACACATATTTCATTAACTCTATTCTGGGCATAGTTAACAACTACAACAAAGACCCTCCTATCATCCCCTTAATGGCTGGCCACCTACCCACAGTCTTCTCATTTCAGCCTGTCCCAGCTTCTTATATCAAAAAACTCCTCCTCCAACTTAAACCCACTAGACTAGCTTTAGATCAACCTCCAAGTGAATTTCTTAAACTAGCATCACATTTTATTTCCTACTCTATCTCCTTACTAATAAATCACTCAGTCATTGAACATTATTTACCTAAACTCTGGAAAATTAGCCATATAATACCCCTACACAATGGTGGTCAATCCACCGAGTTATCCAATTATAGACCTATGGCCATACAAACTCCTCTTAGCAAAATACTGGAAAAATGCATACACTGTCAACTACTGTCCCACCTCATACAAAATAACCTAATCTCCAATTCTCAACATGGTTTTAGACCTAAACACTGTACTACCACAGGCATTTTAAGTATCACAAACACAATCAATCACCATAGAAATAGTAATCAGTTTGTCTCTTCCATTTTCTTAGATATGTTGATAGTAGTCTGTCATTCGACACCCATGTAGCTAAAGTAGTTAGGAAGACCTTCTACATTGCCCACCTTATCATGAAGGGATTCTCATCTAGATCAAGGGAGGTCATAGTCTCCCTTTACTCATCACTCATCAGACCAATGATTGAGTACAATGCCCCATTCGGAATGTATCTGACCCGACACTTGCAGCAGCTGGAGAGGCCACAAAAGTTCCTCACCAAAAGGATAAAGGGTCTCATAAATCTGTCCTATGCTGCCCGACTGAAAGAACTCCAGCTCTATTCAGTCGCTTACCGCTTGCTCAGAGGTGACCTTTGCCTAACATACAAGGCCATGTCAAACCCAGATTTGATGAATATGCTTCACCTCAAAAAATCTAGATCCATCAGAGCCACAAGGGCGGGAGACCTAAACCTCGACACGGCTATTAATAGGACGTGCTGGAGGGATAGATTCATCACCCAAAGACTCCCTATGCTGTGGAACAAAATCCCGGTACATGTGAGGCAGAGCACCTCGCTGGCCTTGTTCAAGAGAAATCTTGACCAATGGATGGGAGATCGCAGATATACCCCAGGGATTACCTCAGTGTCACTGCTCGACAGAGGCACAGCAAAATAATGGGTATAGTTCCCAATACTAAAGGGGTGGCGTAAGCCACAAAACGATGGGCTAGGCTTGTAAATGCCCTCAGGCAGATAGCCTAGTATGAACCTATGAACCTATGAACCTATGTCAAAAGCATTTGACACTGTATCTCATCAAAAACTACTACATGACTTAGCATCTATACATCTCTCTCTAGATTCTATTACCTGGTTCCACAGCTATTTGACCAACTGACAACAATCAGTGACTGGAACAATGAAATTTCTACTCTTCTACCCATCACCATAGGAGTCCCACAGGGCTCTGTTCTTAGCCCTCAACTGTACTCTATCTTTACAAACAGCTTTAGCTCCACCTCTCCCTATACCACAATCATACAGTATGCAGATGATCGCATTGTCATCTGCACAGGTTCCTCCCTACCAGACCTCCTATTCAAGAATCAATCTGCTTTCACAGACATAGAACTTTTCATAATAAGACTAAGCTTATGATATTTTCAAACAACAAACTCCCAAATATCCCTTCATCAGTGTACATACTCTCTTTCAATGGAACTATAATTGAACCAGTAGATAGCGCTAAGTTACTTGGTATCACAATATATTAAGGCCTGAAATATGATAAAAGAATTGCCCTCACCATTAAAAAATTACATTAGATGTTTATATAGGTCTAGAACATTCCTCACTTCATCAACTAGACAAGTAATTGCCAGAATACACCTCCTCTCCACACTACTGCACACTTCACCTATTTTCTCACATCTGAGGAAGACTGACCTACCTAAACTTGAAACATGTTGCTGCAAATCCGCTCATTTTCCTACCAGCCTAAACAACAGAATCCATCACTGTACTGCCCTGAAACAATTACACTGGCTTGAACTTCCATATTTACTAACACTTATCCAGCTAACTATTGCTCACAGCATCCTATACCAACCTAATGCCTGTCCTGCTCTTATACATCTAGTACATCCTTACAACACTTCTCGCTCCCTCCGCTCATCTAATAAACTGCTATTACAAGTTAGGAAAGCCAATACCCCTTTTGGTGAAACCTTATTTTCACGTCAAATAGCAAAAATGTGGAACCTCACTCCTCAACTCATTCTTAATACCCCTTCCACCTCTAAAGTCAAACTCCTTCTTAAAGAGCATCTAGCTAGCCACTAATAATTGTGTCACCAGTTGGCTCTGTCCTGCTATACATCTTACCTTTACTCTGTCCAAACTAGCTTTCTGTATGTATGTATGTGTTTATACACACACACACACACACACACACACACACACACACACACACACACACACACACACACACACACACACACACACACACACACACACATATATATATATATATATATATATATATATATATATATATATATATATATATATTTATGTATGTGTGTGTGTGTGTGTGTGTATCTATATATATATATATATATATATATATATATATATATATATATATATATATATATGGGTCTACTGTAAAAGACCGGAAATCCACTTGTTCGAAAATTAACAGTGGATCCTCGATTACGCGAAAGTGCATTTAAGCGAAAATGCACTTCCGCGAAGCACGGTTCAATGATCTGTTCAGGGAAACTGAACAGCCGAGGCACACTACAGTGGGGAATAGGGAATTTACCTGTTCCCCACTGTAGTGTGATTAAGGAATTGGCATATTTAAATAGGGGAGTTTAGGGGGCATAAGTGTTTTCTGTTTTTATTTTTATCTTTTTATTGGTTCGTTGAACCAAGTTTCTTGAAAGTGCACCTTTGAATAAGTGCATTTTTGCATAACGGAGTGGTCTACTGCTCTTTTTCGAATAAATGGTATTCGATTAAAAGCAGTAGACCCATATATATATATATATATATATATATATATATATAGATATATATATATAGATATAGATATATATGGTCCCTATTAAATTGCTGAATGTTTCAAAGTTCAAATGTCATATGGTCGACACCATATGATCAAACTTTGAAAAGTTTGAAGGTGAAAAGCAATGGCTCTGTATGCGCAGAATGGGAAAATTTCCCTTTTCTTCACTGAAGTGCGGTCACGGAGTTGGTATATTTAAGTAGGATGGTTGCGGAGAGTGCAGGGGGGCTTGCCCCCCTGCTCAGAGAGTTAAGGCAAGTTTTTTTTTTTCCTTTTTTATTGTATATTTGAGGTTTCAAGTCTCGCTTATGAGGTTCGAAATTTTGAAACTTCGAATATATAATATAGACCCTTTAATATATATATATATATATATATATATATATATATATATATATATATATATATATATATATATATATGGGTCTACTTTGACCCATCGAAATTACACTTCACCGAAATGTAATAACGCAAGCTGTTTTTTGTGAAAGTGCACTTTTACTGAAATGCACTTTCGCGAAAAACAGATTAACTGAAAAAAAAAACAAAATAAAAATTATCCAGGGGGGCAAGCTGCGCCCCCACACCCCCGCTACTTTTATATTCTCACTCTGAAATTGCACTACAGTGGGGAAAAGGAAATAGTTCCTTATGCCCACTGCGCCACAATCTAAGCAACAGCCCCCGTTGCTGTTTGCTTACTTGTCTTTTTGTGAAAGTACATTTTGGCAAAAATGCACTTTTGCGAAATAGAACTCGCCAAATTACAGTTGGAAGTTTGCCTTGGAATAATTCTTACAAGGCCCAGGGTTAGCTGGTGCCCTAGGTTTTATTTTTATTATGAAGGAGACAGCTTTATGGTCTGACCAGGACACTGAGGACATTACTATTGGGGGGGAGTGGTAAAATGTTCTCCCACATCAGTGAAGGCTAGGTCAAGCATGTTGGTGCCAGTAGTGGCCACATGGAATAGCTGGTACAAAGCATTTATGTTGACAAAAACCAAGAATCTTTGGGCCTGCATGTTAGGAGTCATGTATGATTTCAGGTTTATAATGAGGTAATTGAAGTCACCCATGTATATGGTTTTGGGTTGAATGGAGAGTGACTCTAATTCACTTAAGTAAGTTGTGTGAGTTTCCTGGGTGTTGGGGGAATATAGGGAGTATAGTTTACAAGGATATGGTATGGGACTTGGCTATGGTGAGCTGTAGATGGAGAAGCTGAAGTGCATCAAAGTGCTTGACCAGGCTTTATGTGAGTTTGTTTTTGATGTAAATTGAGACACCTCCACCTTTTTTTCCTACCTATGCAGTAGATGGTCTAAATGCGTGGAAGGCATTAAACCATGTCTCAACAACTACACAAACATCTGTATTCTCCAGGGTGAGGAGAGCTTGCAGGAAGTGCAGTTCTTTTGTTTAGACTGCTGGCATTGTGAAGCAGCACCTTTAGAGTATCCTGCATTAGTTTAGTTACGCCAGATGGTTTATCAGGTTGGCACTGTCTAGAGAAAGCATTATGGCAGTGGACAAACTTTTAGCCAATATTCAAAAGCCTAGAGGGGATAGGTGGAGTCTATATTAGAACATCATAGTTTCAAAACTTCAAATGTTCTAATATCGACCTCTTTTCAGTGAAAGTTGAAAACATCAAACATACAGAACAGTGAATTTTTTCCTTGGAAAATAATTTGCTGTTCCAAAACACATACACACAACACAAGCACACCAAGCAAACTGCAATCCGCACACATACACCTAAAATCTTACACCTAACCTTACACTAAACTATACACATACCACTAACTATCCACTTACCTTAACCCAAACCCTAACCCTAAGGTCCTTCACTATCACACACTCACCTCAACCGCGCCCTAACCCTAACTCACCTACCCCACCCTAACCCTCACGCCCACACAATCACAAGCACACCAAGAAAACTGAAATCCGCACACATACACCTAAAATCTTACACCTAACCTTACACTAAACTATACACATACCACTAACTATCCACTTACCTTAACCCAAACCCTAACCCTAAGGTCCGTCACTATCACACACTCACCTCACCCGCACCCTAACCCTAACTCACCTACCCTGCCCTAACCCTCATGTCCACACAATCACACACATACCTAACCTGTGTTCTAACCTTAGCTCACCTAACCCACCCTAACCCTCACGTCCACATAATTGCACACATACCTAACCTGCGCCCTAACCTTAACTCACCTAACCGACCCTAACCCTCATGTCCACACAATCGCACACATACCTAACCCGCACCCTAACCCTAACTAACCTAACCCACACTCAATCACACATTTACCTGAACCCGATCCATAACTTTCCACCACAGCGCTGAAAATACCAAAGCAACACAAATGGACAACCGAATTCTTTCCCTAGGAAAAAATACAGTTTTCTGTTGCTTTGATATTTTCAGCTTTTGCTGAATTGAGGTAAATTTTTTTTATTTTATTATATTTTCGATGTTTCAAACTTCGCTCATATGTTGGTGAACATATGAGGTTCGAAGTTTTGAAACTTCAAATATATAATATAGACCCTTTCAAATGATAACAAACTCTAAGCCAGTTATTAAATTCAGTTATCTTCCTTTCATATTGTGGCATCATCCATGATGACAGTAGGACACTGCTCAGTGCTAGCCTCATACATGCCTGTGGTACATAGTCTAAGAGCGCCAACATGTCTCTCTTCATATCGTCCAGGGAGGTATCCCTGAGGTAATTTATGCTTACATGAACTATGACTGAATCATACTGATACTTGGAATTCAAAGACTTGTGTGTGTGTGTGTGTGTGTGTGTGTGTGTGTGTGTGTGTGTGTGTGTGTGTGTGTGTGTGTGTGTGTGTGTGTGTGTGTGTGTGTGATCTGGCAAATTCTGGTCCCTGGCAGACAACTGACCATGACCACTTGCTCAGCCTAGTGAGTTGGTCAGCAGTGTGTCTCATAATCGAGTCTTCTATAACCAAAATATTGGATTGTGTGGAGGTCTGCCTTATGGGGTTAAACACTGAGACTCTGTGAGTTGAGGCTGAATGTGCCATGGTGGGTGTTGCGTTGGAAGTGTGTTTTGAAATTGCTAAAGATATGTACTGCAACTGGGCGGCCTTTGAGGTTTGAGATTTGGTAGTTACTTTTATGAGCCTCAGTATATGTGGATCTATGTGTTTGTTATGTAATGTGTGGCAGGTATTTTGTGGTGGTGCATGTTTCTGACAACCTGTTTGGCATTTGCAGTGGTTGTATTTAAGAGCTTTGCCACCAGTGACAGTGCATATATAACTACTTCTGCCACATACTTTATCAGATTGTTTGAAAAGTAGGTTGTAAGAAAATAAGACAATTTCTACATTTTCTTAAGATACCCATTTCTACCAAACTGGTTTCAGAGACAGTAGTAAAGTGCAGGTCCATGTTTTGACATTTACGTAGTGGGATATAAGGGCTGGCTAAGGTGATATTTGAATAAGAGTACAACTGATGACAAATAAAATTGGCTTTATGGTCCTGCTAGATACATTATGATTTCATAATGTAACTAGTAGCTCCTGTCACATTAAAAAAAAGTTCATCCCTAAATACATTGTACTAGCATCAGGTGATTTCAGAAAAAAACACATACCCATAAGTTGGTTTTAGCTTGCATTGCTGAGCAATCTTTAGAGACTTTTGATAAAAGAAGTACACAGTTATTTTAAATTCGTGCAATTATACTTATATGGTGTACTCACAACACAGGCGGTACCTCTTTGAATTCTGCTTTCACTTTTCTTTCTTCAAGTTTGCCTGAGGTTGAACATTGTTGACAGTTCCTAGCTATAATGAACTCCGACTTGTGATCTAAGGCATGTGTGTTACTGTTTGCACACTGGACCAGTGTCCATCCATTTTAAACTGCATTTATTTTTTGATCCTAGCAATGTATCATATTTTGGAGCCCTCCAAATGGATGGAGTTTCTCCATCTTTACTGCAGGAGGCCTCTCTTATCCTTGTTCTCAAGAAACCTTCTTTAGAGTCCAATAGTTTGCAGCCAGGTAGAATGCCTGGCCTCAATGAAAATATTTTAAATTGCAAGCCTTTAATTAGTTTTTCCCCTACCCTATCATTAATTCTTTTGGCCTTGAAATATTTGATAGCTACTCCATTATATAAAAGACTTAATGGTTGATCTTATAATATTCTCATTGTTTTTCTTTTGTTTTTATTGCTAGTACAATTTAATTTTATTCCTGGTTAATTATTTTTCTATACTGTTTTTTAATCCTTTCACTATACTCTGTATCCTACAGATGACTAAGAAGTGATTTGTGTCTGGCGTACAAGGTATTCTCTGACCCATTACTGATGGATTTACTGCACATCAGCAAATTAAATTGCATCAGAAATGCTTGGTCTAGGGATCTAAAACTTGTCTGCAACATCAACAGAATGGCTAGGAGGGACAAGTATATCTCCCAGAGGATACCGCTGCTGTGGAACAAACTCCTCATTGACATAAAACAAAGTTCATCCCTGTCCGTATTCAAGTGCAACTTAGATCTATGGATGGGAAACAGAAGATATATGGTATTTATGCATTAATTCTGAGAATTGGATATACATATTTTTTCTAGGAATTTTCCAAGTATTGGTAGACTAGAAATGGGACAGCAATGTAAGGCATTCTAAAGGTTTTCTTGCTTCGGAAGTGGTTTGGTTAGGACTGTGAGTGGAAAGGTTGCAGTGCAGTTGGAGCAGAGTGCTAAATTCTTTTAGGAAGTCAGAGGATGAAAGTTGGTCATGTGTACCTTATATGATATTCTGATGGGAGTAGTTCTAAAGGGTTTTGTATTCTCTTAAGAGATTAGGGAGAGCTGTTTATTTTTAAGGTAATTGGATCTGTGAAATCCTATGGCTCACTTTGAAGGATTTTATAAAGTGATAGCTGTTTGGTTTTAAGGTAATTGGATTTATGTCACCATGCAGTCTACTTTGAAGGATTTTGTAGTGTGATAAAAACACAAACAATTGTTTGTGATGGACTTGTTCCTCCATTTTTGCTGAGATTCATCTTTTAAGTATGACAGTCACTTTAGTTCTTTAGTCAACCAGCTAATTTTTACATTATTTTAGCAGCCTTTCTGTACGAGAAAAGTATTTATCCTGAAGATGTAGTAGCATCTGGGTGAGGATTTTGGCTGTAGTGTTAAGGTCCTTGGAGGAGAATAAGGGGAAACAAGCCATTGTGAAGGGTAAGTTAAGTTTGTTAGTACTGGTAGTGGAATTTGGCCTGAATGTTATCAGTTTTGCATGGAGTTCAAGAGAACCAACACAGATTTTCAAGTTGATGGGACAGTGGTCACTTGTGGTTGGAAGGAGGGTGTTTACGGAGAACATTATTAAAGGACAACTGGTAATAACGAAATGAATTACAGGATATTTATGAGATTGTATATTAGGGTGGGTTGGTTAAGAAATTAGTTGGATGAGGTCTGGACTGACAAGGAATTCAGATGTCAGAACAATAAGCAATACTGTTTTCCAAGATAAGAACTTTAAATCAGACTCATGAACATGTCATTAGAATGTAGCCTATGAAATTTAGGTTAAAGTCTCCTATCATAATGAAGTACAGTTGCATAAATAAATTTACGATAACAGTAGATGGTTGAATAAGAAATACGTGGCATACTTCCAAAGACAGGTCTCAGATTATCTGCTTTCCAAAGATTTAGGACTCCTGCCACAGACCCTAACCGTTAGTATGCATGAAGGCTGCAGACAGTGGCTAGGGTGCCAAATAATTCAGAGATTTCTTCCTTCAGAAAGAAGGGAGGCTAAAGCCTTACTATATATGAACATAAAAACAAAAGAATCCACCCCCCTGTCAAAAAAATAGCAAAAACAGGGAATGGAGGGAGGGACTGGCTGCTGTAGCAGTGATATATTTGAACATTTACAGTTATTTTTTATTTGTATTTATTTATTTTTTAGTATTTATTAATTCTTTCATTGGTCTTGTTAGTCCCACTAGGCTAATAGCCTATTTTCAGTGGAGACCAGGGTAGTATTTATACTACTAGGAAAAATTGGTCATGGCATTGGGGAATTTCTTCCACTTTTTTGATAGGTGCTGTGTGATCTTTTACATCGACCTGAGCTACCACCAACTCATGCAGTTGGGCCTTAGTTTAACATCTCATAAAAAGGATGACATACTCAGGAGTGCAGCAAGTCCCTTATGCTAAACTGCAGAGTCTGCTGTCCATTTCCCTGGTGATAGAATGTTTATAGTATAAGTATATTTACTTATGCAACTACTTTGGTCTGCATTAGATCACTGCTGCAGTAGCTTTTATCAGTATAAAACAAATATCATAACTTATTGAATAAGAGTGGGGGAAACTGGATTAAAGTCCAGGATCTTTTGGATAAAAGTCCTAGCAAAGCTTGCTTTAGACCTAGGGAAGGAATCTGGGTTATAGTCTTTGGTAAAGGAGTGCTTATAAGACCAAGTTGTTGCCACTAATATGTTTCGATAGTTCACCATTTCTAAAAAAATGCAGGAGTAGCAAGGGATTTAGTACAGCTGGCCCTGACCTTTTCTGGAAGTTACTGGGACAACTGCTTAGCAATTCTTCTTACCTTCATAAAAGATAATTTATCAGAAGTTCTGAAGGATTTTGAAGTGTCAGTATGGTACCTGAGTTACGTGTGGACATCCAGAGTGTGAAGATTTTTTTCCCCTTATAATTTGAGTTTGGAAAGAAAACATAAAGAAAACAACATGGCTTATTGTAAACTCTGAAATGTTCTTAGGCATAAGAAAAAGAATTGATCTCAAAGTTAATCTTTCTTTTGGACATATGAAGTAAGGATGACTTACCATGAGAACTTGTAACTCAAGCTCTTTAATTGTATTTATTTGTTTGTTCATCCAGGTGAACAATTGATAATGTATACATATACTTAAACAACAAGCAAACAGTTTCCACTTCATGCTTTAAGTAATGAAATATCCTCATCTTGGGTGCTCGTTTTATAATAAAATGTTACTGTTTCAGTGTAGACTTACATAATGGATAGATAATTAAGAACAGTACTTTCCTATAACTGAATAAGAAGGCACAAACGTGATAATCCATTTGCTGAAAAAAGGCATGTTTAAAATTAACTTGCTTACTTGTGAGGACCACATAAGCCAGTCTTTTCAAATGAACACTTTAGTAAAATTGAATATTATTCTTTGGGAGTTACTAAATGAATTCTACGGTCTCTTCATTATTCAGTTTCTGCAGATTCTTTCTCATGCCTAGTTCTTTTTCTCATCACAGAATGGCCTCAGCAATAGCTTATGTGTTCTTAGCATGGGGATGGTTTAATATTAAAAATACAGTGGCTATTTTCCTCACAGTGGAGCTTGCAAAATTTCACAAAGCAATGAATGTTACTTAAAGAAGTTTTTTGTTTCCTTGGTGGAAATATATTATCTAAATAAATATTTAAAAGTGTGCTGACTTTTGAGTTCAGCCTACTATCACAGATGTTCATTTGAATTTATAGGGTCTGTAAAAGGCTACACGATCAGTGCCTCTTTGTTTTTGTTAAGTGGAGTTTCCAGTTGAATGAAACTGCAAATTTTAGTTTCGACGTGACCTTTCTTAACACAATATGAGTGTTATGCTGACTATATTCATAACATTTTGGGTAATTTTCTTACTACTTTCTGAATTTGCAAATTTGCACTTCGGGAAAAATGCTGGGAAGGCTCAGCATAGGAGCTAAACATAGCTGTCAATGGAAAACACAGTAGTATAACTTCAAGATATGTACGATTGATATGCAATGTCTTAGAACAGGAAGGAGAAACCAGTGATTCAGACACAGGCAGGCAAATGGGACAAGCAAAGAACAATCTGTTTTTGCATTTATGTTTCTGTGTTCTTTCTTCCTGTCTTTCTTCTTTGCTTTCTCGTTGTTTAAAGTATAGCTTGGATGCTACCTTTTTTAGGTAGTGTCCATCAGGTAAACATTTTAATCTGGCAAAAGTCTCATTTGCAGCATATTAAAGTGACTCTACTCAGTGACAGAAATGCTAACAAAAAGTACCAAGACTTTAGGCATTCCTGTAGCTTGAATGCAAGTATATATGTGTAGTTACAGAGACATGGTTTCCAGGTAATACAAGCACTGCCTCTATTCCCTGGGTTTTGTGCCAATTGTGTCTGCAGACACACTTATATATGTGGTTGAGAATCAATGATTGTAAAGGATATCAGGGTTCTATTGGTGATTTTGCATGATCTCAAATTTGAACTCTTAGATATTCAAATCACTCTAAACAAGATTTATTTCCACTTCCCAGCTAGTTACAGAACAGCCATTTATGTCCCCTACAGATCACGATAGCTATCTTACTGCCTCATCTGAAATAGCCATTAACACAAACACCTTTCTTTTCAGGAAATTCAACTGACTGCCAATAAAGTGGCAGACCTACATGACTATTGGTCAGCATGCCCAGTTCTTCCTTGACATACAAGCTAACACCCTTGTATAAATAACTGACCATCCTACTTGGACCCCTAGATATATTTGATCTTGTCCTAACAAATATGATCCTGTCTTGTATACCTTCATGTTTGCCATCTTCTCTAATTAAATCAGACCTTAAATCAGTGACCTTTTCCATTAAAATCTGTGGTACTTCTCTTTCAAATGCATCTGTGTTTAGTGACATTTTAGAACTAGATCTTATTCAATTACTAGATGACCTAAACAATCGCTGCTGTAATTATCCCCTGACGGACCACATTTCTAAAGCTGTCATCTGCGTCTCTGATTTCTACTTCTACTTAAATAGTTGTTATCTATAAGACAGTTTAAATCTGCATTAAACATAATGAGCGCATTATACACAAATTTCTGTGGTAGAACAGCCATGTATATAAAGTGTATAATGAGAGAAAAAAAATTAGTTAATGCTAATAAGATTACTTGTTCTATCCAGCGATAGCACACCTAAGCAAACTGTCAAAAAGTTTGTGTGCCATTTGGAAGTTCAAAGCTGAGTGTGAATGTAAAATAGATGCTGAAACTAACAATAACTACAGATCTATTTTTAAGTGCATGAAGAAGTTAGGAACACCCAACAATGCATACAGCTGGCCCATGATAATATTTACTAAGATAAAATAAAATAAAGTGCCGACCAAACAAGGCTATAATACAAAAACTTTTAATAACAAAAAAACTGGTAAGCGCTTTCACAATGAACACACCGCTTCATCAGACAACAGTTAATAATCCTACAATCATTTACATAAAAGCATCTAGCCAACAGGAATAACACATAATGTAGTGATGTCATACAACATTAAAAACCATTAAATACAATAAGATTGTGTTGAATAAATAGAAGGAAACCATGTTAAATATATACAAGATGAAAACTATTATATATAAAATATCATATAAAAAATACATATATTTATAGTTAATGTTTCAAAGGATGCCCTTTTAAAAGCACTTACCAGTTCTTCTGTTATTAAAACTTTTTGTATTATAGCCTTGTTTGGTCGGCACTTTATTTTATTTTATCTTAGTTTGTATTTCTTGTAAGGTACCGACCTTCACCCTACATCTGTGGTTTTTCCTTTATTCCCATGATAATAATGCTCACTCTGATCCGAAGGAAAGAGACAATATCCTAGATGACAAATTTAGTGCAAATTTTACTCTACCCATAGTTGTAATTATTCCACAACCCCAGCCACCCCATATGATTACTGTGGTGCAAGTCATTTCAGCCCTTTCAATAGGTAAGAACATTTCATCCATGGGCCCTGATGACATATCAGTTTATCTGATTATCGATACAAAGTATAGCCTATCTAATCCCTGATTTAACCTTAGTGAGGCTAAACCCTGACCACTGTTAACATTTCCAAACCTGTAAAACAGCCATTTTAATCTTGACAGTCTCACAAGCCTCCTGTGTAAAGCTACGGGATGTATTACCACAGACCTTTTTAATCTAGACATTGAAAACCTCTAAACTCCAGATCCTCATCAAATTGGCTTTGTCAAGGGTAGGTCCTGCCTCTTTAACTTTGTTAATTCCTTTGAAAAGTCACAAGAGTTGCTGAAGCAGTGAATAGTGGGTATACAGTACATACAATGTATCTGGACCTGGCCAGGGGGCTTCACACTAGTCTCCATGCAGACATTATTGACAGACTTATGTAATACAGTGGACAGCTAACTGTTTGCCTGACAGAATCAATGTGGTTATAGTAGCAGCTGTCACTTCTGAAAGCAAAATAGGTACCAATAGTGTACTACAAAGTTTATTGTTGATCTCTCCCTTACATGGCATCTGTTTCTCAGACCTTCAAGCTAACATCCTTGGCCAATGGTTAACTAAGTCTGGAGACAAGTATAAATTGGATGCTATAATCCATACCCCACTGGCTTACAATTACTCCAACATGGGTTGGACTATGTTAACAAACTGCTTCTATGACAATGGCCACAGACTATATGTGAAAACTGTAGTACACTGTTTCTAAGACAAGAACGTCTTGGTAATGTGAATAGCAACACAGGTGCAACACGACTCAAACAGGCAACAATAACTGTTTATTAACTACTAAGAGTAGTACATAAAATAATAAAATAACGGTTAAGCGCTTTCATCTGACTGAGTAGACTTCATCAGAATGAATAACACAGATTTGAAACTCAATTATATAGACCTTTTTGGCGCCAAAAAATGTTTACCATTTAAAATTTAAAAAGACAGTGCTTAACTCTTTACACATTACACATTCCTTCATAACAAGAACATTTCTCTGCATGAATAGAAACCAACTCAATCCACATAATAAAAACATACAGTTGATCTTAATCAAAACAAAAATGAAATGAAATTAATAAATGCATACTTATTTGAAAATTAGATATAATGGATAATGCTGCGTAGCAACACTACAATCTATAATACTACTATTAATAAGATAGCATAATGCATCTACTAAATAGTACCTAAAAAACATATAAATGCTTGTGCCAACAAATACATGCAAATAATGTACATAAACTACATATAAAAGATTGATGTAATTGTTACTAATAATGTAAATGTTGCAAAAATAAAAAAATATAAAATTATGTGTTTAAAACAATGTATGTTAAAACATACTACCCTAATGCCCTTAAGCTAATGTCAAGAATGGCTTAATGGTGATATAATCATTATATCAATCTTTTATATGGCCTTTTACTGCTGAAGGTGAAGCTAAAGTATTATTTTACTCTAACAGTGTAAAAAATCCTTAGAAAGTCAATAAAAGCCCATAACCATAAAATTAAATACTGTGACTCAAGTTAAGTATTTAGAGTTCAAAGACCTTGTATTTGTATTTATAAACAATATACCTCACTGATTGTTTGCTTTGGTGGTAAACCATCTGTGGGGGGGGGGTAACTGCATTCCATTGAAGCACCTGATTGGTCCTCCCCTCATCATATTTGTTTCTGAAGCTACTATAGCATTATTTCAAGCCAAAGTCACTGCAGTACTGCCTTTTGCAGTTAACGTAGGTGTTTGTTAACAGTAATTTACCATTTGGTGTTGCTGTCTTTGAAATTGCCAAGATTTGATTTACCTCCTGTTTTGCTGCAGTTTTACAGATAGCTTTCCTGGAACTTACTCTACTGTGGGCTGACCCACTCTGTTTAACCTTGCTAAGCTCAGGCTTCACTCGGCTGTCCTGCCCTACCCCTAATTCCCACCCAGCCCCACTACATCTACATTTATACCTCACTTACTCCACCTCCTCTGCTCACCCTCCTACCTTGTACCTAACATTTTATCCAATCACAAGCTTATACCCCATCTCCACCCACTTCTGTTCTAAATTCCTTCTCAAATCTCAGTCTGCTCCCTCCCCTTCAAATCCTACCTATTCTCCACCCTATTATTACTGCTCATTACCTCAACTAACCATAATGCAAGATTTTTATAACACTAACCATGCTATTTCCTTCCTGTAACACCTTAATCCTCCTCCTACTCTCGTTCCTCACATTCTCACCAGTAGTAGTAATAAGTAAGCACATCTCAACCATTACCTCATCCTCACCTATTAACATCTTCCTACTAGCTACTCAAAAATCTCTTCAAGCTTATGTCCCATAAATCCATTCCACTGCTGCAACCCCAACTTACTAAAAATGTCATTCCACATGCCCTCCTACTTCCACAGGAGTCCGACAGATATCCATCTTTGGCACTCTACTGTTCAATATTTTTATCAATTAAGCTACATTCATCCTCTTGTGAAGGCACCTTAATTCAATTTGCAGATGACTCTACCATCATCTGCTCTCCAAACACCTTAACTCACATCCAAGAAATTGCTCAACAAGCTGTCATCTCCGTTGAAACCTGGCTTACAATGGCACAACTACTACGCAACCTCAAAAAACCAAACTCCTCCTCTTTACTCCAAAAACTCACACCCCTAATAAAGCATCTTTCAAAATCTTTTCAGCAAATGGTACTGAAATCAAGTTAGTCCACCAAACTAAACTATTAGGTGTCATAATAGATGATGATCTTAAATTTGATCTCTAGATCCAAAGAACTATCATGAAAAAAAACTATTTAAATGATAAAGTCAAACCAAGGCAAGGATCCAGACACAGTCATTAGTGCTTCTGCTCTTTAATCTGTTTTAGAACTTCTTCAGAAGTCTTGTTTCTGAATATCAGGAAAACCCATCAAAAACTAGGCATGCTATACAGAAACAATCATTTTTGAGCACCTCCAGTCATAACCTACCTTTACTCTTCCTACTCTATGGACAACCAATTCTAACTAATTTAAATTCCTCCATAACAAAAAAAAAAAAAAAAAAAAAAAAACTTGAAAGCTGCTACAAAAAATTGCCAAGTTTGCTACTAATTCATCCTCCTTTACCCATCACTGTAAAGCTCTGCACACCCTTAGCTGGCTGGAACTTCCCCTCCACCTATCCTACTTTCAACCTATAACAATACATAAAATCATACAGAAGCCATTAGCCTGCCCAGCTCTTACCCCCTTAATCAACATGTATTTTCCAAAAAGAACTCTTACATTGGAATACAAATAACTTACCACCATAAATAAACTGAACATATCCCTGGACAAAGCCTATACTCGTATTCAGTAGCAAAAAATGGAACTCCTTACCTCTGACCACCAGAACTATTTTTAACCTTCCCACCTTTAAATGCTCCCTAAATTAATACTTTACAAAATCTTGGAACTGCTCCTATGCCAATCCTGGCTGCACTTTCTCACTGTACCTCACTCACCCCCTTCAACCTAGATCACACTTCACAACCCTCTACAGCCTCCTACTCCACTCCTTTTTGTTTTCTCCACTACCTTACCTTATTTAATTAATCTCTGCACACCATTCCTCTACCTCTTTTCTCCCTACTCCCCTAAGTTACCTGAAGACACCCAACCCTGCACTCTTCTTATAATCTCCTTCTCTCCATCTTTCTTCCTTCTGTACCTATAATATGAACCCCTCTCTCATACTAAAACATCACTCAATTTTACCTCACTGTCTCTAATTATGTAATCTCTGATATATCTTTAAATATCTTATTATAATTGTCTCAGGTCTCATTTACCACATAGTAATCTATGTAACAAATAATATGACTATTGAGTTTTTGGAGGTGTTTAGGTGAAATGGCAGTGGAGCTTTTAACTAGATTGTTTAATGAAATCTTGGAAAGTGAGAGGAAGCCTGAGAAATGGAGAAAAAGTGTTTTGGTACCAATTTTTAAGAATAAGGGTGATGTGCAGAGCTGCAGTAACTACAGAGGGATTAAACTGATCAGTCACAGCATGAAGTTATGGGAAAGAGTAGTGGAAGTTAGGTTAAGAAGGGAGGTGATGATTAGTGATCAGCAGTATGGTTTCATGCCAGGAAAGAGCACTACAGATGCGATGTTTGCTCTGAGAGTGTTGATGGAGAAGTACAGAGAAGGTCAGAAGGAGTTGCATTGTGTCTTTGTGGATTTAGAGAAACCATATGACAGGGTGCCTAGAGAGGAGTTGTGGTATTGTATGAGGAAGTTGGGAGTGTCAGAGAAGTATGTAAGAGTGGTACAGGATATGTACGAGGGTAGTGTGACAGTGTTGAGGTCTGTGGTGGGAGTGACGGATGCGTTTAAGGAGGAGGTGGGATTACATCAAGGATCAGCTCTGAGCCCTTTCTTATTTGCAATGGTGATGGACAGGTTGACAGATGAGATCAGACAGGAGTCCCCGTGGACTGTGATGTTTGCAGATGACATTGCGATCTGTAGTGAGAGTAGGAAACAGGTGGAGGAGACCCTGGAGAGGTGGAGGTATGCTCTAGAGAGAAGAGGAATGAAGGTCAGCAGGACTAAGACAGAATATATGTGTGTGAATGAGAAGGAGGATAGAGGAATTTTGAGGATGCAGGGAGTAGAGGTGGTGAAGGTGAATGAGTTTAAGTACTTGGGATCAACAGTTCAGAGTAATGGTGAGTGTGGAAGAGAGGTGAAGAAGAGAGTACAGGCAGGATGGAGTGGGTGGAGAAGAGTGTCAGGAGTGATTTGTGACAGACAAGTTCCAGTAAGAGTGAAAGGGAAGGTCTACAAGAGGGTAGTGAGACCAGCTATGTTATATGGGTTGGAGACAGTGGCAATGACAAAAAGGCAGGAGTCAGAGCTTGACGTGGCAGAGTTGAAGATATTAATATTTGCACTGGGTGTGACGAGGACGGACAGGATTAGGAATAAGTATATTAGAGGGTCAGCCCAGGTTAGAAGGTTTGGAGACAAAGCCAGAGAGGCAAGGTTACGTTGGTTTGGACATGTGCTGAGGAGGGATGCAGAGTATATTGGGAAAAAGATGCCAAGGATGAAGCAGCCAGGTAACAGGAAAAGAGGAAGGCCTAAGATAAGTTTTATGGATGTGGTGAGAGAGGGCATGCAGGTGGTTGGAGTGACAGAGCAAGATGCAGTGGACAGGAAGAAATGAAAACAGTTGATCTGCTCTGGCGTCCCCTAATGGGATCAGCCAAAAGAAGAAGAAGAAGATTCTCTTCAACTCGTGTTATTGTTTTTCATTGCACCCTACTATGAAACACATGCTCTATTTTTTTCTCATTACAACATTTGTTTTCACTCTTATGTTTTGCAGTGTAAGATGATACTTTGTTATTTAAAACATTTGTACTTGCTGTTCTATAAATTAACATGATACTTTGTGATTAAAAATATATGCACTTGATTTTTGAAACATTGTGATTGTGAAGCTTTTCTACCCGGGTCTCCACTGAAAATGGGCACTTTCTGGCCCATTCGGACTATCCTGGTAAACAAATGTCAAATAACTAAATAAATAAATGTGTTGACATGATAGATTCGCATCTCTGCATATACACCTACCTCTGGTACAAACTTCTATATATCAAGCATAGCAGTACCCAAACCATTTTCAAGATAAACCTAAATAATTGGATGGACTCCCTCAAATTCTCCCTCCATTTAGTCAACTCTGTGGCATAGGGTGATAAATGTTTGATGACACCACAGGCAACCAGAGTTCCAATAGATGCTAAGGTACCTACAAGAATTGGCTGAGAAGGATGTTACTGTGCAGCCATGACCAGTTATCTCATTTGCGTAGTGGGAGATTGCTCTGGCTTGCCATAAGTTTGACAAGCAGTGGCAGCCCTAGCTGTTACATACTGGAGTTCAAGCCTCTTGAGTCTATTGAGTCATGGTGCATTCACACCTGTAGCTGAGGGTAGTTCATCATGGGGAGAGGCATGCCAAGGGTGGCCTAATGGTTAAGGTGTTTGCCTTACAAACACAAGGTGCAGGGTTTGAATCTCACAAGGGATAATTGGCTAGGCTTACAATGGCTCACAAGGGCAGTTAGCTTAGTACTAATCTATGAATCTATGGAAACAGCAGCAGTGGAGCTTGGGGGAGCTGCAAAGGGGGAGGTTTGTGCCAGTAATGGGAGTCATCAAGTGAGGTCCTTTTTTGGCTAAACTTGTAATAGTCTGTTGAAAGATTGCACAGTTGTTATCTATGAACCTATGATAGAAGTAGTACTTTTATACAAGTAGTAATGCTGAAGTAAGGAAAAGTTTGTTAAGATTCATCAGGTAACATTAAATTCAGAACAAGTGTATGTAAAAAAGAGGTTGGAGAGAATTTTGTACACAAGCAATATTTAGAAAATGAAGTAATTCAGACTTGGTGTACCTGATTGATGCTAGAAGCAGTAGAGTTCTACACATAGATAGCAGTGAGTAAGACAAAGTAGCTAGACTTTAATTCACGGTGATGGTGAAAAAAATGAAGCTCCCAAGGCAGGTCACCAGGACATACTTCAGTGTTAGTGCTTTCATTCAAAAATGATACATGAAGGGGCGTGGCCAAGACAATGAGCAGTTAACAGCACTGTTTTTGGCTCTGCTTCATTTTAACATCTCTGACAGGATTTTCACTAAAAAGTCAAACAGAACATTTCAAAACATGGTGGATTTAGAGTTGAACATTTTAAAGAGGAATGTAAAAAGACAAGTTGAAGCGCTGAGTGAATCTTTTAAACAGGAATCATTACAAATCTTAAGTACAGAAGAGGCAGTGTTTATTCTTGATGGAAGACAACTTGAAAATGATAACAACACTGAATTTCTCCTGAAACAAAACAACTTATTCCAGGAAAAATTAGAATACTTAGAGAACAGATCTCGAAGAATAACATCAGGATTTACAGGATTCTAGAAAAAGAGGAGGGAGACAGTTTGCTTCAATTCCTTAATACCTGCCTGCCTAAAAGTTTGAACCTGTCTGAAGCTTTTTCCTTTGCCAAAAAAAAAAAAAAAAAAATTCACCAAGGTCAGTGATCATAAGTCAAGCTAAGGATTTAGTCTTAAAAGCTGCATGGACTAATTATAGTTATTAGAGTTTGATTCTTTTAGCTATATATGAAATTAAAGCCACTTGTTTTCATTTAGAGTTTAAACAGTTACACTATTCATGTTCTTAAAAGTTAATCATTATTATGATGAAACATATTTTAGTTGGCACACATTCTGAGATCTTGGCATAGTTGAGTAATGTACAATTAAATATAATACAAGATGCAACAACCGACACAAAAGAGGCATGTTAAGCTATATTCTGGGTTCTTAAAAATGGTCCAACAGTGTGCTACTGATAGTATACTTACCATGTAATGGTACCCAGGAAAGACATGTTATGTTATAAATAAAGTATACAAAATATAGCTTTTTACATATATATAAAAGTTACTATTGGAATGATATCAAATAATTAGAGTAACACTCACACTTTTACAAGGTAAACCTGGATCACACATAAATGTCATTACTGCAATTTTATATGCTATGTCTCCTTTAAAAAATGACAGTCTGCTTTGTATTAAATATCTCGTACAAATAGTACTGAATTACTAAATGTTATTTCTTTAAATGCAATAGCTTTTTAGTGGTTAAAATACTTTGAAATGTTTTTGTTGGTTTAGAGGGGTGTGAGGTAGTGATGTGTGGTGTGGAGGTGGCCTGAATTCACGTGTGAGCATTTTTGTGTGAATTGTAACTGATGGACTGTTCCATTTTACAAGCCATTATCATGAAAACCAGCTTTAAACCTCTAAGAGTCATGGGCACGTTTGTGATGCTGCTGGAGTTCTGAAAATTTTAAGAACTGTCCAGATTACTTCTTCCTGTCTAAAAGCAAATAATCATAATATTTTAATGACATGCTAAGATGTTAAGGAATATAAGTTAGTTAATAAGCAAAAGACAGTGAATTGCATTCTAAATCAGTGTCAGTTATTAAATAGTTTTGAATGATTGCACTACACATACTAGCCTATAGAATGACACTTCTGATAAAAAAATAGGATTGTGTTTCTCTGTTGTTGTCTCTTTTTAATGATAAAAAAACTTAATATCTCAGAACAATTAATTATGGAAAGTTTGAATCTTAAGAGGGAAGATTTTTCAGTTGTTTGTTCAGTTACTTTTAAGGAAAAATAAGAGTGATTCTAACAGTAATACTAGATTAAAGAGTATCAAATATATAAGGGTAAATAAAAATGTTCTATTATATGATAGTCTACACTAGGATTATAGCTAAAATATAAAACCTAGGAATACAGTAATAGTACAAGACAGAATATACAAACAGAAATAGAAAGAAATCAGAATAAGTAAATGTGTATATAGTTAAAGAATATAAATATGTCTACAAAGGTGGAGGTTGGCATAGTGGTTAAGGTACTAGATGCAGGGTTTGAGTCTCACAGGGGATAATTGGCAGGGCATGGAATGGCTCAGAAGGGCAGTTAGCCTGGTACTAATTTATGAATGTATGATCCTTTGAACAACTTTACACACAGTAAACAATATAGAACAAATACAAAATCATCAAACCTATAAATGAATAAATATGAAAATAGCAGCTGACTTCCTCCTTATAGTAGACCAGGGAGATAATGTGAGGTACAGGGAAAGATAAGTGTAGAGATATTCAGTTAGGTCAATTTATAACAAAGATACTGAACACTGTTTAACTTTTCTTATTCTTGATAACTCACTGACCGGCTTTTTTAATATGATGCATACTAAAAATATGAGATACATTAATATGAGTCAGAAGCATGAGCTAAGCATTGTTAGTCTAATGGAGAGTTTGAGAGGTAGTTTGGTTGCCTTTTTCAACAAACTAGGAATACATTATTCCATGGTATTTTGAGTTATTTCATTAGATTCAAAAGTTTTGTCCATAGCTGAAGATTTCATATTGTTATATATAAATATACATAAGTTCTATACATAAATGTGATTTCCTTAGACATGTGTTTTCTCCCTCTCGCTCTCTTATATAAATGCCTGATTTTAAATGCATATCTATTAATATTAATGGATTGAATACTCCTGTAAAGAGAGGGAAGTCTATTGAAATTATTGCAATTACATAAAGCTCAAATAGTATTTCTACAGGAAACACATTTACTTAATAAAAATGTTAATAAACTTTCATTAAAGTATTATTTGGTTTTAGCAGGTTCTGGATTTCAAGTTAAAAGAAGAGGCACCCTCATTTTATGGAAGGACTTCCCAGTATTGCCTAAAGTAAAGGATACCTATGCTGATAAAAATGGCATGTTAAGCATTCTTATAACTGAGTGGAACATAAAACTATAGAAATTGGTGAACTGTTATTGCATTCCTGGGGTTGGAGCTAAAAATGCAAAAAAGTCACTTAGACACTATTATTACATGAAAGGTGAGCCCATAATGGCTTGTGGTTTTAATTGTATTTTATCATATAAAGATTCCACTGCAGATAGAAAGATGAGAATCACATCTTCAGCCAAACACTCTATTAATTTTTTAAAGCTAATGATTTAAAGGATATATATGAGCTGAGGAAAACAAACTCACTTCAATTTACCCATTATTCATATGAAAGAAATGCCAATAGTTTCATGTTCATTATTAGACCATAATGCTACAATCTTTAATATTATTTTTCAAAACTGTTAATTTAATACATCATGGGAGATTGCCAGCATACATTATTAAAATAAAAGGATTGAAGGATTGGTATGTTAAAGAGATCAAACATTTCCTAGAAATAAACGTGAATGGTGAAGTGTCTGACATTGTCCTGTGGGATTTATTAAAGGCTTACTTAAATGGAAGAGTTACAAGCTGGATTATTAGTGAAACAAGAGAATGGGACAAAGAATCGACTACACTACAGGTGAAAATAGACACACTAAAGTTAAATCTAAAACCAAATGATGCTATCAGTCAGTCTGAACTTAAAAACTTAAATATAAAATATGCTAAAATTCTAAATCATAAAGTTTCAATAAGCCTGGAAAAACTTAAACTTCATGCATATTCAGTAAGCCCCTTAAGCATGCATAAACTTGCTCTTAGATGAAACAAAATGAATAAACTAAATCATATCAAAGAAATTATAACACATATAAATAATAAAAAAGAAAGAAAAACAGATATTAAATGTATTCTTGAGGGCTTTAAAATATTTTATGAAAATACAAATAATGATACAAATAACCTAGATAATGATGATATAGTTGAAACTTTTCTAAGAGGAAATACAAATAATTAAATAGTAAGTGAACAAATAAAAAATGACAGACTATTCACTTTAACAGAAATAAAAGATCACATAAAAAAGTAAAAAACTAATAAGGCACCTGGCTTAGATGGTTTTATACCAGAACTATATAAAATACTACCAGATGATGCAGTTAAAATATTTGATAAGGTCAATAGGGGAAAAAAAAACAACTGCTGAAGTCCCGCATCATGGAAATATTCCTTTATATCACGTATTTTAAAACAAGATAAGGATCCTCAAACTGTTCATCATACAGACCCATTTCACTTTTAAATTTTTATTTTTTATTTTTTTTATTTTACATTTATTTACCGGGAAAAATCCAGCTGGACCTGGTCCATTTTCAGTGGAGGCCCGGGGAGAAAAGCTCCACAATTAAGAAGATTCTTATACAATGAGAAATATACAAACTGGTAATACAGAAAATTATTTACAAGCAGAGAGATTCTTAACTTTGTTAACAATAGGTTAACAGGCATTGCAGGACTAAGATACAGTTAGAAATCATTTTTACAAAGGTAGTATGTACTGCTTACAGTTTTAGTAGGTATGCACAGAAAGGAGTACAAAGAACAGTTTGGTATATTATAAGAGTAAGTATTTCTATGTGAATAGAATAGTGTGTATTCTAGATTGGAGTAGTTTGGTAGAAGAGATGAGAAGGTATAGAGATTGTGAAGTGATACAAGGGCAAATCCAAGTTGTCCTGAGATGAGATTTGAGTAATTTTTTTGAAGTTTGTGTTTGTTGTGGAGTTATATTGGTGGGGAGATTGTTCCATTTTTTAGCTATGATGTAGGAATAAAGGGCTTTTCCTGCAGTGTTGTTAGCAGTAGTAACACTGAGGATGGGGTTTATTGGATGAGCATAGCAGGCGACTGGAAGAGTGGGAGGTTATTAGCTGACTGAGGGCCGGAGTTTTGTTGGGTCTATGTTATAACAGCGAACGATCAAAAGATCGAACGCTGTTATATCGACCACAAAAGAACGAAAACAAAAAAGAGTGAACAGCCAGAACAGCAAATTTTTTCCCAGGGAAAAAATTCACTGTTCCCAAAAAAATAAAAACACACTAAAGACCATTTTAAGTGAGGGGATTTGCCCACTACACCCCCAATGAGGGGGGCTGTGCACCCCCTCACCCCCTACTTAAATATACCACCTCAGAGATCGCACTACAGTGCTGAAAATGGCAAAGTGATGGAAACGGCTAAGCGACTTCTTTCCCAGGGAAAGAATTCACTTAAAAGCCGCTTCATCATTTTGCGTTTTCGACATTTACAGATTGACCAAGATGCATTCGACAGAATACGTCTCCGGTCTTCTGACAAGAACCCATTTTGTCAGTGTAGTTTCTGATGTTAAAGACGTAGGTGAGTTGTTGGTAAGCTAGTAAGTTAGGAAAGTCAAGCCACTCAATTTTTTTTTGTACTTGGCAGTGGTGAGTTCTAAAGGGGGAATTGTTGGCAAATTTAGCAATTTTGTTGTAGCATGACTCTAACTTATCCAGATCTGATTTTCTAGTGTGGATTAGGATTGATGCAGCATAAGTAAGTGTTGACAGGAGATAAGTTTGAGCTAGGGTGATCCATGCTTTTGCTGTGAGATAGTTTTTGTGCCTGCATAGGGTTCCCATTTTCTTATGAACTTTTTGAATGGTTTGTGCTATGTGAATATCAAATGATAGGTTGTTGTCTATTTCAACTCCTAGGAGTTTTGTGTGGGTGGATGGAGAGATGAAAGTGGCATTCCTAGATGAGCTAGAGAAAGTAGAGGGGGAGGATTTTGTTTTAAGAGTGAATAGCAGCAGTTTGGTTTTGTTAGGATTAAGAATAAGTTGGATGTCAGTGATCCAAGTTTCAATAGCAGAAAATGATTCCTGGGCTAGTTGTTGTAGGGTGTTGACAGATGGGGATGCACAGATGAGAGTGGAATCATCTGTGTACTGAATTAGTGAGGCTTGCTTGGAGAAGGTATATAGATTGTTTGTAAAGATAGAGAAAATTAGTGGGCCTAATATTGAGCCTTGTGGTACTCCTATAGAGTTAGAGAGAAGAGGGGAAAGTTCATTGTGCCATTGTACAGACCATTGTCTATTTAATAGGTAGCTATTGAACCAGGCGATGGTAGGGCAAGTAAAGGATAGAGAATGCAGGGCATCCAGTAGTTTAGGGTGTGAGACCATGTTGAATGCTTCTGAGAGGTCTAAAAAGTTAGCAGATGCATAGTTGTTGTTGTTTCTCTGTTGATTAACCAGATCGGTGAATGAAAGAAGAGCAGAAGTTGTAGTATGGTGAGGGCGGAAACCAAGTTGTATGGATGAGAGAAGCTTGTTTGTGTCTAGGAATTGTATAACTTGTGAGTGTTTGCATTTCTGTAGAATCTTAGATAAGGGGGAAAGAATAGCTATAGGTCTATAGTCAGAAAAGTCATAAGATTTACCTCCTTTGTGAAGAGGTATAATGTAGGATATTTTCCATAGTTGTGGAACATAAGTTGCCTGAATGAACCTGTTTATTAGGATTGATACTGGGTAAGAAAGAGAGTCAGCTGCTATTCTTAGGAAGTTAGCGGGTAAACCATCTGCAGCTAGCGTGGTATGCTTTAGGTTGAGGAGAAAGTTTCAAATTTTTAATGTAGGGACAGGAGAGAGTGAGAAGGATGGTTGGTTGGTAGTATAGCCAGGAGTGTTCCCAGCAGTTGCACTAGATGATGTATTAGTGTTTGTTAGATGGTTGGATAGAGTTTGGATTGAGTTTATGAAGTGAGAGTTAAGCTGGGAGGCTATATCTTTGCTGTTAGTATATGGGGAGGTGGGGGTGAGGGTAGCAATTGTTCCAGGTTTTAGTAGGGAGTTGATAGAATGCCAAAATTTGGGGGGATTTTTTTGAGTATTTGTTTTGGAGACCTAGGAAGTAGTTTTGTTTGTCAAGTCTGGTTTGTTTGTTTGGCTAAGTTCCTAAGTTGTTTATACTTTTGCTTGGTATGATCAGAGTTGTCTTGTTTCCATTGCTTCTAGGTCTTGTCTCTAGTTTTTAGAAGGGCTCTTGTGTCCAGACTTAACCACGGTGCATAGTTTGCTTTGGTTTTTCTTTTTCTTACTGGTGCAATGAAATTTAGAACTGAGATAAATATATTATTAAAGTAGTCTGCCTGATCTAGGTGTAGGGCTTTTAGAGGGAGTCAGTTACATTGATGGAGAATTTTGTTTAGGTTGTCTGGGGTTAAGTTACGACCATCCCTGATGTATCTATAGGTTATATGTTTAGGGGTGTTGGTTCGTTTCCTAAGGGGGAAAGTGGGGTGATGGTCACTGAGTACACCTGGTAAGGATCCAACCTGACAGTGATGTGTGGGGCTATTTACTAGTGTCCAGTCAATAATGGTTTGTTTATGGGTTTTCTTGTCTATTCTGGTGGGGTCTTGAATTAGTTGTGTGAAATTGTAGAGGTTAATACTGTTGGTAGGGTTTTTGGAGCTGCAGGTTTGCCAGTTAGTATTGAGATCACCTAATAAAATTGTTTCTTGAGAGGAGTTTTGATTTAGCCATTGAAGGATCTCTTTTATGGCTGGGGAGTTATTTCCAGGAGGAATGTAGCAACAAAGGATGTTTATTTTTTTTTCATTGTTTATTGATAGAATAGAGCCTATGGTTTTGGCGTTTTGAAATGTTGGTAGAGGGATATGAAATGGTTGGAGGTTTATTTTGTTTTTGAATAGAATTGCGACTCCACCACCCTTCCTATTTTTTCTATCTAGCCGCAAGATGTTGTAACCTGGTGGTAGAATCTCATCGCTAGCTATATGTGGTTTCAGCCAAGTTTTGGTAATGGTTAGAATGTCAGGGGAGTAATGAGTAATAAAAGCATGTAGGTCTTCTAGGTTATTTGAAATACTTCTTATGTTGATATTAATTATTAGGAGATTGAAGTGAGCTCTATTTAGAAGGTTAGTGAAGGAGGGTCCTGGGTTTGGGTGTATGTCACCAGCTATGAGGAGTCTTACTGAGTTTGAAAATGTGTTTGATAACATAGGTTAGGTTTGAGAGTGATATGCATACTACTTTTCTATTGATAGTAGTAGGTAGATGAATTTTACAGGTGTGTAGCATAATATTAGTGGAAAATAGTGTTAGACAGACTGTAAAGCTTATGTGGGAGACAATGTGTTTTCCAGTATGTGTTGTATGGAATGAGGTGGTGTCTAGGGGTAGGTTAGTTTGTATGATTGTAGTGTAGGAAAGGGAGATGAGGGCTTGTAGGAGCAAGGGTAGTAGGACTTGCATTGTGGTTGTTTGGAAGCTATTAGTAGTGTTATTTGATATGGGATGGAGGCAGGGTAGTGATGAGTAAGTATAGGTATGGGTGTGGAGTCAGAGTAGGAGGAGATACGAATTAGCTATGGCTGGTGATTGGAGCAAGAAGTATGTCAGGTGACTAAGGTGAGGTATAAGTTTAGGTGAAGTGGGGCTGGGTGGGAATTGGGGTTAGGGTAGGGGGCGAAGTGAGCCCGGAGGGCGACTGGAGCGGGTACAGACCCCCCCAGCAGAGGTGAGCACCAAAAAAAGTATCAGTGAATGTAGGTGAGGGCAGTGGTGTTAATACTGCTGAAGTATGTAGTTAAATTAAGTAAATATCTGGGTTAAAATGTTAGGATAGATAGACATGAATAGAGGGTTGCTAGACCTGGAAAGGCCCCTTTTAGGATGGATAGCATCAGGACTAACTTTATTAGGCTACATTAGGTACTAGCTAGTCAGGGCGGGGGGTTGCTGCCACCTAGTGGGTTAAATGGGGTATCCCTGTGAGATTGCATGCTGTGGACTATAAGATGCTCATGTCCATTTTAGCTAACATAATTAATCTACTTATACCAAAACTAATTAACAATGAGGAAACAGGGTTTCTTTTAAACAGACAGGCATAGGATGACATAATAGGAATACATACATTAATAGACTATGCAAATACAAATAAAAATAACTTTCTATCATTGGTCTCTATTTAGATAAGGCTTTTGACTCAGATAATTGGTCATACCTTTTTAAAACACTTAAAGTGTATAATTTCTCAGATTAGATAGTTGCATTAATTTCTAAGTTATATAATAACTCTTATGCTTATGTTAAAATTGATTATTTTCTTTCTAATTCCTTTAAATTATAAAAAGGCATAAAACAAGGCTGTCCATTGTCACCTTTGCTTTTTGCATTAGCTATAGAACCTTTTGCTAATAGTATTAGATCCAATAGGAACATTAATGGTATCAAAATAAAGGAAGATTTTGAACTAAAGATTCAACTCCTTGCTTATGATATTTTTCTAACAATAGGAAATATAGAAAATTAATTAGAACATATAATTAGTTCTATGAGTCAGTTTGAAGAAATCTCAAACTTAAGATTTAAGCATAATAAAACAAGTACATTATTAATTAAACAAAATTAAAAATCATACAAACATATTCTAACTTCAATTGGAATAGCATTCAAATGAAATACCTTTGTGTAACCATTATGTCTAATAGTAAAGAAATTATACAAATGAACTTTCAACAGGTTGTAGATAAAATTTTAAGTTTAGTCACAAACTGGAACAAATTATTCTTTACCGTGGAAGAATGATTAATGCTTATTAAGGTGGCACTTCTCCATAAAATATTGTTTGTCTTACAATCTTTAATACTATCTCTACCAAAAAAAATGATGAAGAAGATAAATAATATTCTACTTAATTGTGTTGGCATCCTAAAAAAATAGTTTCCTTTGACTAGCACTGAAAAGTTTGGGATAATGGTGGGATAGGATTCCCTGATATTCAATTGTATGCGACTTGAACAATTTTAAAAGCTGTAGTGTTTTGGGTAAATTCATCTTATGTTTCAAAATGGAAACAAATACATCAAGAATATTATTAGTAAATAATAAACAAGTAAAACAGAAGTCACTGGAACCATGAGCAGTTGGTAATGAAGAGGTTTATTACACTCAAAGAACTTTTAAAACCTCTTCATCCAATGACTTCTATTTTACTTGTTTGTTTTTATTTTTGTAGTCACTGGATTTACTTGTGTACTGGCTGTATTCTTCTGCCTCCATTAGTAAATAATAAATATATCACAAAAAGTCATAAGCAAATAGTCCCTAAGAGTTTTATCTGGTTATTAAAAGATTTTTGCATACATTGAATTATACCCTCTTCTCAAATTCCCTATTTAAATAACATCATTTCCTTTTTCTAAAAAGTGCATATATTTTTAGACTTAATATTTTCTATGTTTCCAAATGCATAAACACACGATTGCTTAGAAACTCATAACTTCAACAAAATGCTAGTATTGAAACAACAAAGTAGTGTAATTTATTGGCATCAATTCTTAAATGGTACTGATGTATATACTGTTGAAAATGTAAGGTCCAAATACAGTCACTATTCTGAGAATTGGTTAACTTTACAAATATTGAGAGACTTTGTGAACAGAGAGATATAAGAAATTGTTCCCCAAATTATTGGAATTCTTAATAAATATCAATAATAATGCAATGAAAAATAAATCGTATTTGTCACAAATTTATAAAACTCCTAAGTTAGATTTCACATATTTAGAAAATTTATATTGGAATTATTCCTCAAAAATTAATAATGAAGACTTCTGTGTAGAATACAAGAAAATAGTATTAAAATCTACAGATAAAATGACATCTTCATTATAACTGAAAATTTTCACTTGGAAATTCTTACACAGAGCATTTGTCACTCCTAACAAAAATCAGAATTATGTATAAATCAAATAAAATTAAGTGCTGGACATGTGGTTTTGAAATAATAGGTATGGTATATGAATGTGAAGTCATCTCCCCTTTCTAGAAAAACATTAATTACTTTATTCAAACTCTATGGTCAGATAGATATCATGTTTCTAAATCATTACTTTTATTTAATGCTCCCATCCCTGAGATAATTCCAAAAACTCAAGTGCCTCTTCTTTGATCTATTCTTGCTAAAGTCAGAAAAGTAATTACTAAAAATTGGAAAAGTAACGTTACCCTCTCTAGTGTTGAATTTATTAGTATGGCAAAAATTGTTTACAGTAGTGAATTGCATACTATAATGATGAGAACTTCTAATATTACACATTCATATAAATCTTGGCTTAAACTTAAAGACTTGCTTGAAAAATATTAATTGTTGTTGATATATATAACTTTGATGTATTGATCACCTGCTGACCTATGTAAATAGTTATTTGTTTTAAATTTAATTTATCTATTGTTTTAAAACCAAATTAAAAAAATAATAAATGATACACAATCTTCATCAGACAACCCCTTCCTGCTTCTTAAACCTTAAATTCTTATGCCAACACTGGCCAAAGATAGAAACACATTTAAATTGTTAATAAATCAAATCATTCAGTGAAAGAAAAAAAAAACTTTAGAAACAAAAAGCCAATAGAAGAAGAAGAAAAAGAAGAAGAAGAAGAAGAAGAAGATTAGTACTTTGGTACCTTTCCATTACAACCTGCTATTTTTCAACATCAACAAACTAGAAACTGATATCATGTCATTTAGCCCAGGAGTATTTGTAGTGTGATGTGATATGAATTTCTAGTTTGAATGAATGAATGAAAGTGCTAACATTAAAGTGTTGCTTTTTGAATTGCCTTGGAAGCTTCATTTTTTCTTCTGGATTTATCTTTTTACAGAGTGTTGAGTTTTGGTTCTGATTCACAGTGATGGTGGTGTGGTGTCAACAAGTGAAGTAAAACATAACTAGAATACTGTGTTAACTTTGCTGTATTTTTGACAACACTATGATACTTTCCTTTGATGAATGATGAGATTTTGATTTACTGAGTCATTTAAAAACTATTACCAGAATGATAGAAGAGCAGGTGCAGAGTCAAGGTGAAAAAAAAAACAATTAAAATAAGCTGCTCTTGAAATGGTGAAACACATGCGGTATTAAATGGAAGTGTGATGGAAGTGTTAATGGAATCTTAAAAATCCATTAAAAAAGAGAAAGAGAGAGAAAGAGTGAAATTATTAATGAAATGTCTGGTCAAAACATGGAGATATTAGAATGATAGTGTGCATACTGAGGGGAATAAGCTGATGAAGCATTTGATTTTGTGTGTGTGTGTGTGTGTGTGTGTGTGTGTGTGTGTGTGTGTGTGTGTGTGTGTGTGTGACATTTTAATTTTTTTCACCTGTTTGTTTTCATATAATGCTTGACATTATGTTTGCCAGTATTCTCAGACATTATTAAACACCTCTCACCAAAAAGGACTGATCTTGATTTATTAGTAAGTATATTTTATCAGATTGCTGGTCCCTAATATTCACCTCACTAAGAGAATTTCAGAAAATGATGTAGCTGAGCAATGCATCTCACTCAGGGCTACCACTAAAGGCCATCCTTGTAGCACGCTAGAGCCATCTACCACTTCTTCAGATGGGAGTGGTGGCCACAGCTGCTCAGTCCTATCCTCCCCAGCTCATACAGGCACCATGGGTTCCATATCACAGCCATTGTCACAGTGCCCATCTACAGGCTTGATACATTAGATTACCTCACACAAGTTTTTTTTTTTTTTTTTGCTTACATGTCCTTTTGCAAAAGAACACATTTCTTTGTCTCCTTTATATTTCCTTTGCAGCTACAGTATCAACTATACATTTAAAACAGTCAATAGGACCCACAAATTTTTTATACAACAATATTTCTTGCCTTATTGTTGAGGCTTACATCTAGCAGTTTCACAATACTTTGTGCACAGACAGGCAGGGATAGCCTGCCTTTGAGAATTGAACACAGCATCTCAGTTTCAGTTTAGTTCTTTCATACTGGTGTCCTTGTCCATTGAGTCTGGTCAGTGTTATTCAGGTTTATGGTCTGCTTTCCTTCTTAAGACTGAGCTGTAAATGTCACATATGTTGTACATAGACTAGTATTTTAATGGATGTAAAACGTTTCCTTGTATGATATAAGCCAGCCATCCCACTACATTGATGGACAGGTCAGTCAGCTTCTAACATTTGCATTTTTGCCATCACCATTTGAATGTACATATAGCAAACAGAATAAAAGATAATTATTCTTAAGAGTGTATGGTAAATATACACTGCTACTGGTAACATCTAAGCCCTGCAATACACAGATAAGTTCCACACTGTCAAACTATATATAAAAAGTTATAATTACTGGATGTCCAGTATTTCACATACCAAAGCTCAAGTCCAGAGTCCTTTCGTGGAACCTTACTAACAATAATTGAAGCACACATACAATTACACAATGTTTTCAGATTTGGGGTAAATGGTGACTCTATCACAAACTCGCTCATCATGATTCAGATATCAGATATGTTGACACTGATTAGTCAAAACTTACAAATCAAGGACATGTTTTACATTTAACACTTAGAATAGTCCAGCCTTTTTAACATTTGAATGAGAACAATAGTTTAAGTGATATCACTTTGAAGAGTAAGTGTTTGCAGTTTTTTTAGAATTAGGGGCAGCCACGGTGGTGCAGCGGTTAGTGTTGTCGCCTCACAGCAAGAGGTTGTCCAGTTCGATCCTCGGCTGGGGTGCCTTCTGTGTAGAGTCTGCATGTCCTCCCTGTGGTCACGTGGGTTTCCGCTGGGTGCTCCGGTTTCCTCCCACATCCTAAAGACATGCTGTAGGTGGATTGGACACTCTAAATTGGCCCTAGGCGTGAGTGCATACGTGTGTGTGCCTTCCGTCGAAGGTTGGGCACCGGGCTGGCAACTCGACACTGTAAAACTCCACTGCCAATCATGAGTGGACAGATGATTCGCTGTGGTGACCCTTAACCGGGAAAAGCCTTAAGAAAAAGAAGAAGAAGAAGACACACTTAAATAAATAAATCATCAGCCACAAGCATGGTTTTAGTTTCCTACAATGGTGACACCTAGTGGAAGCTCTAGGTAGTATGAGCAGCAAAAATGCATTGTCAGCCACAAGCATTCAAAGCTGTATTAAAAATCTTTACTTCAAATAAGTAAGTTAAAGCATTTTCCAAATAGCTATTCAAACAGGAAGCAGTTTGTACTAGAAAGGAAAAGCAAAATAGTCAAAAGTATAATGTCCAGAAAAATAATTAATTAATGAATTATGGACACAACATATTTCAAGTTTGTTCACACTAACACACAATAGCCTAAGTAGTCCAATTTATTTCACACTAGCCTGCACAGGCAGACTGTTCAAACTGAAAAAACAAGAGGCTAATTTAATGCACAATAGCCCTCACCCACACCCAACAGATACATCTACTTAGCTTGGTACACCTCATCTGATTTGGAGAAAAAAAAAATCACAAGCTAAGACTAAGAGACAAAGGCCCAGAACCAGACAGAGATTTCGCTAATATTCTTAAAATAATTTCTAGAAGAAATATTTTCCATTATCATGCACTTCCTGAGGGCTATAATATCTGAAAATTATATATCTGTTATTATTTAATGAGCCACATTCCTCAGTGATTTGTCAGAAACCACACATTTTCTGAGAAATAGACCAAAAATACATATAATGCAAAATCAGGGTCTTTCTCTAAAATCATGGACCGTTGAAAATTATGTAATTTTAATTTGCTTCACATCAATAATAGCTATGAGTATTCCAACTTATTTCACACAAATGGACATTAATCCTGCAAGTCAGATTGTTAGCTGAACAAATGACCAGAGGGTAAGCTTCCTTTATTCTTAAGCTGCCGCTACCACCACCCAAGCATTATAGTCACTTTGTTGCGTGCACTTCATGTGACATTGACAGAAAATAATACCACAAATAGTAAGGGGATAAAGGCACAGAATTAGGGGACAAATTTAATATACTGCTCTAATATACTGAAAAAGTTACTAGAAAAACAGTTTTCACATTTTCTGAAGGATATAAAGGCCTAAAAATCAAATGTATATAATTTAGTGACTGCAAACCAAAATGATTTGACAGAAAAACAAAAAGTTTATGAGGAGCAAATGAAACATATGAGACAAAATCAGGGACATTCTGTGAAATCAGGAGCAGTTTCTACTCTGCTTCACACACACAGTCACCAAAGAATAAATATTCCAATGGATTTCATTCAAATGCACACTAGTCTTGTAAAACCAAACTTTAAAACGAGCAAGTGACAAGTAAATTTCTTTCATAGGCATGCAATGAGATTATTTTCATATTAAATATATATATATTTATATATTTTATATATATATATATATATATATATATACATATATATATATATATATACACAAATACATGTGTGTGTGTGTGTGTGTGTGTGTGTGTGTGTATGTGTGTGTATCTATGTATATATATGAGGCAAATTCAAGGATATTCTGTGCAGTCAGGCACAATTTTAACTGTTTCACACAGTCACGAGAAGATAATAAAAACCCCAGCGTGTTTCATATAGATGTACACTAGTCCTAACAAGCCCAATTTTAAAACAGACTATGAAATGAGTAACCAACACATGATAGAAGTGTTAGCAATAATAATAATAATAATAGAAGAAGAAAAACTTGCCTCACAAAGGAATGTTTCTTTTATTCACAGCCAGGCATGCCCCTCCCCTTATTTATTTACCGTACTTCTCATTTTAGTAATATATCTGTTTCCCAGTAATAAAAATAATAATCCCCATCCATGTGAAACAAAGTCCTGCTCATATCCTATTTATGTATAACTTGGACCATTTGATGGGAAATCAAAATTTCACAGCTGGTCTGGTGCTTACATCTCTGATGGACAAAGACAATCAGTAAATCATGCTGTAACCAAGAATCACATATATGTATATATATATATATATATATATATATATATATATATATACATGTATATACAAAACATATAATTTGTGGAACACATTTGGGTTGCACAGCTAGGCTTTTAATGGCCTTAGTGGTCATCATCCTAGTATACACCTATGAATCTATGAACAATAATAGTAACAGTAATAATAATAATAGCTTCTCTGATGTGCAAACATGTTTCCCTCTTCTACAGCCAGCCAACAGCATGTCTTATTTAACGACAAACACAGTTTTTATTTTAGTATTTATATCTAGTTGCCTACCAGGATACAAATACATATTTACTTATTGTTATCACAACCTGCTGTTGCACTTGCTAGCTAGCAGGAACACAGTCTACAGCTCCTTACTGCACTGTTTTGATATATGCAGGCTTTCTGCTCTTTACTTTCACATGATTCATGGTAATGCATTTATCTAGCTATTTTTAAGTTGAAAAACATTATTTTAAAATAAAGATAGATAGACAGACAGATAAGTAAAACAAACTAAGTAAGTAAAACACACTAGGTAAGTAAATCACACTAGGTAAGTAAATCACACTAGGTAAGTAAAACACACTAGGTAAGTAAAACACACTAGGTAAGTAAATCACACTAGGTAAGTAAATCACACTAGGTAAGTAAAACACACTAGGTAAGTAAAACACACTAGGTAAGTAAATCACACTAAGTAAGTAAATCACACTAGGTAAGTAAAACACACTAGGTAAGTAAAACACACTAGGTAAGTAGCTTCATTGGTTAATGCTGCACATGTGCAAATATAGGTACTGCAAGTAGATGAGAAACAGAAAATATATCCCTGGGATTCCACCCATGTCCCTGCTGGACAGAGGCATTGGGTGCTAATTTGTCTAAACATGGGCTACAGTCTTGGCTAGGCTTATAATGGCCTCAGGGCCAATAGCCTAGTAACCTCCTATGATCCGATATACTTACGTACTGACAGTATCTGTCATTTAATGCTTCTTTTTTTACTTTATTTTATTTATTTGTACATTTGTTAAGGAGGTTGATTCACTGGTCCAAGTGCCTTTTCAGGCATGAGCCAAGCTGAGAGGCAACATAAAGCAAACATTTGGAAAGAATTAAAAAATACAGGACATTTTAAGCTGTAATTAGAGATAATAATACAACAGAAAATTCAAAGTAAAACAAGACAGAAAAGTTACGTAAAAGTTAACCCGACATCTGCAGCAATTGGAGAGACCCCAAAAGTTCCTCACCAAAAGGATAAAGGGACTCCAAAATCTGTCATATGCTGCCAGATTGAAGAAACTCCAGCTCTATTCAGTCGCATACCGTCTGCTCAGAGGTGACATGTGCCTGACATACAAGGCCATGTCCAACCCGGAATTAATGGACATGCTCCACCTCAAAAATCCAAATCCACCAAACCACTAGAGCAAGAAACCTTAGCACGGATATAAATAGGACGTGCTGGAGGGATAGATTTATCACTCAGAGACTCCCTATGCTGTGGAATAAAATCCCGGTCCATGTGAGGCAGAGCACCTCGCTGACTCTGTTCAAGAGAAATCTAGACCTGTGGATGGGAGATCGTAGGTTTACCCCGGGAATCATCTCTGGGTCACTGCTGGACAGAGGCACAACAAACTAATGGGCACAGTATTTTTGGGCTAGGCTTATAAATGCCTTAGGGCAGATAGCCTAGTATAAACCTATGAACCTATGAACCTAAAAATGAAGTGTACCATAATGATTTTGTTATGTTCAATAGCTAACCTAAGTGAAAAAAGTTAAGCTGTGATGAATAAAATAAAACTTAAAAAAAAAGGGGAAAAATATACATATATATGTTTGGGTAGTCATGGACCTGCTTGATATGTAGGCCCCAGCTGGCCATCAAAATCACCCTTATTTTAATCTGCCAAGTGCATTATATTGTTCTAGTGTTTTAAAGGAAAAAAAATGACTCAGAAGTGAACTTGAAATTAGATAGCACAGTATTAATTATTATGCCACTCCATAGCCTGTTACTGAGTCATAAAGATTGACATTGGCTCCATAGTCACAACTGATGCCAGCAATTACATTTGCATTTGCTTCATACCCACTCAAATGCGATTACTGGAAGAGAGTAGAAGATGTGCATCTGGGACAATTTTCATTGCAGCAGATATTCTCAGCCACTCTGTTCACCTTGTAGGAGTCTAAATAACCCAGATAACAGTTTCTGTGAATAGAGCTGGGATTACACATAACCAACGGCAATGATCAGGTTTCTTTTTTCTTTTTGAAAATGAAAATAAAAAAAACTGTACATGAAGGAAGTAGGGGGAGAATGAGAAGTTTAGGAAAAGCAGAGGATGCATTTTATGTGGTGTCAGATGTCTTGTGTAACTCAGGTAAAGTGCATGACTGATTCTGTGGTTTTGTTGAATAATGGTTCTGTAAAGCGAAAGACAGCATGCTTTCACCTTCATATTTGTGAATAGAACAAAGGATTCTTGTTTTTTGTGAAGTTCCACAAAGACAAAAACATATTATCAGCACAAAGCACTGTCTGACAGGATTGTGGCAGACAATAGGGAATCTGGCAATGTTACAACCTAGTAGAAATATATATGTAGCTATACAACATAAGGATCGTTTGCATTTATACAATATTCATGATTTGAACAGGATGTCTGTCAGTGGCAGATGCGAGTCATAAGCCAGACTTTCTTGCAATCAAATGTTTCCTAAATTTCAAAAATACATCTTCAAGCCAATGTGATTGAAAGTGAAGCCCAAAGCGTTGACATACTTACTTTAATTCTTTTTTGCCACCTGAAAAAAATGTTGCACTTCTGTCCTGAAATTAAAGCCATGTTTCTTCATCAGTGTTGGCAAATTCTATTTCTATAAAATTCTTTCCCAGTCTGGAAGTACTTTTTATTTACTATGTTAAGGATAAATCCTGACATTTAAGAACGTATCCAACAAATACTGTTATGGTCATCAGTTCCCATATAATCCTGTAAATGCTGTGTTTCTTTCACTAAACTATAATATTTGGAAGAAGTGCTTGGAATGTCTTAAATTTTATTGCACATAATACAAGTGCTATGTGGTTATTTTACTTCCTGTTCACATCATATTGTAGCCTTTAAGTCAGAGGAAAAGGCATGTTTAAAGAGAAGTATAGTACATCAGCTGAAAAAAATCTTTCAGAAATCAGGACTGTGGAGCCATTTCAGTCTGTTGCTTGGCATTCCCCATGTAGATGTGGGCCTTGTGTTCCAGATGGCACTGCTTTTCTGTTGGGTTCGTACCCATCCACCCACTCCTGGGTTGAAGCCATTTGTATTCCCTAAATTCCTGACTAGCCACATTATTTTAATGGAATCTAAATAAGGGAAGGTTTTGACTCCTGCTGTTACAAGTGAATCAAAATCTTTACAGACTGAGAGGAAATCATGAACAAACTGACAAAAAAATCCTTTGTAAGGTACCATTTTATTGGACGACACAGTGGTGCAGCAGTAGCGTTGTCACCTCACAGCAAGAGGTTCTCTGGTTCGATTATTGGCTGGGGTGTCATCTGTGTAGAGTCTGCATGTCCTCACTGCATTTGTTTGGGTTTCCTTCAGGTTCTCCGTTTTCCTCCCATGTTACAATGACATGCATTTTGAGTGCTTCTCCCTGGGCCTTCGCTGAAAATTGGCTTTGTTCCAAGTCAGACTTTTCCAGTAAACAAATGTAAAATAAATAAAAAAATGTGTTTTCCACTGATCTATATTCGCAATTGGCTTCCTATATTCTGTATTTCTAAGCTTGGCAATATTTTCCTGCTTCTTTTCAGTCTACTGTTCCAACAGTCTTAATGCAGATATCCAGGGACTGCTCATTCAGGAATAAATCTTAGCTATTAGTGAGTTGATGTATATACTATTAGAATATATAGGTGCAGCTATGCAATGGAGATAATGGTCAAGTTTTGTGTCAGAGGAATAACTTTTTAATTCTAAGAAAGACAAAAAAAATAAAGAAAAAAGAAAACTGACACCACATCATTAAAACAAAAGCTGAAGAAGACAACTATAATCTTGTATGCACTTATTAGGTGTTCTCCACTGTAGGCTATGATGGGGCAGTGATAGGTGGCTTTATTTTGGGACTCCCCTCTTGACAGCATTTATCTTGCTATCATAATCAGTTTCATGAAGAACTGTTTTAAGAGGTTTACTAAAATTGAATCACCCTAAACATCTAGCTAGTCTTCACTTTATTGCTCCTTTACAATTAGTTTTGCTCATGCTACATGAGGCTGTGCTCCAGTTTAAATGTATATTTATAAATGGCTTAAACAGCATGGCTCATATTCATAAAAGCCATGTTAGAACTATAGAGAATGCAATAGGAAATAGGGACCATTTCTTGGATGTTTGTCATAAAACAAAACTGGATTGGGTACATACCAAATTTAAAAAAATATGTAGTCAAATAAAAAAGTGTTATCAAATTAAGTAAAAATGAAAAACTGTTAGTAGAATAAAATCATTTATTTATTTATTTTAGTTTGCTTACTGGGGTAGTACACTGACCACTACAGACCATTTGCAGGCACAGCCTGGGTGAAGAGATTCACAAAAAATAAAACAGAACAAGTTCACAAACACAGAATAATCACAGAAAAGTACAGTTGTGTACACATCATAAATGTAGATGTTCGAGTGTATTCACTGTTGCAGTCATTACATTTGGGTTGATTCCCAAAGCTAATGAAGGGAGGAGGAAGTTAGAGAGGATCAGGGCCAGCTATTAAGCCCTGCAAGACTGCAGTGGCAAAACCAGCTCTGGATTTAGAAAAAATAGGCATGTGGTAATGCTTCGTGAAGGTATGTACAGAGCTCCAGGTAGCAGCTTCTAGGATGTCCCTGGTAGGGACTCCTCTGAGAAAGGTTGTAGAGGTAGATACAGCCCTGGTGGAATGTGGTCTTATCCCCTGTGTGGTAGGTTTTCCATGGTGCTTATAGCAGAAATGAATGCAGTGGGCTATCCATTTAGAAATGGTTTGCTTTGAAATGGCCTTACCCTCTGCTCCTGCAGCAAAGCCAATTAGCAGCTGTTCAGATTTTCTGAGAGGCTTAGTCCTGTCCAAATAAAATCTAAACTGTCTGTGCATGTCCAAAGAGTGCAGTATTCATTCTCCTTTGCTTTGTGGATTAGGGAAAAAGGTAGGCAAATGAATGGACTGATTAAGAGCCACACTAGACACCACCTTGGGCATAAAGGAAGGCCTGATCCTGAGGGAAACCCTGTCTGCATGGAAGATAATGAAGGGCTCCACTGCCGTGATGGCCTGTAATTCAGACACTCTTCTTGCTGAAGTGATGGCTAGAAGGAAGGCTGTTTTCCAAGAAAGGAATTTCAGCTCTGAAGTTGCGGCTGATTCAAATAGAGGGAGAGTGAGCTTTTCCAATACAAAGTTAAGGTCCCAGGCTGGAGTAGGGGCTCGCCTGGGGGGGGGTCTTAAATTTCTGGTCCCCTCTGATGAATTGCTTTAGCAGAGGGTGAGAAAAGAGGGATGGTTCAGTATTATAGTGTGCTGAAATGGCAGAGGCATGGATTTAATAGACAAGAAGGATAGGCACTTGTGGAACATTTCTGTTAAATACTGAAGAATATGCGGTAAGCTGGGCACAGTTGTGTCTATTCCCTGAGTCTGGCTCCAGGAACAGTATCCTTTCCACTTTTCAGCATAGGATTTTCTAGTACTAGGCCTCCTTGCCTCTAGAATGAAATCTAGCACCTGCTTACTGAGGGATGCTATTGGAGAGCTCAAGGAATTAGCCAGGCTGCAAGGTTCAGGGTTTGAAGCTGAGAGTGCAGAATCTGGCCTGCCTGCTGGGGCAGCAGGGAAGGTGTCTGAGGTAGGTGCCATGGTTCCAGCAGTGTCATACTGTGCAGGAGGGGGTACCAGTACTGGCGTGGCCAGTCTGGTGCAATCAGTTTTGTCCTTAGCTTGTCCTGTTTGATCTTTAGTAGAACCTTCGAGAGGAGAGGCAGATGGGGAAAGGCATAAACCGAGAGGCTTTCCCAGGTAAAGGACAGGGCATCCACTTTCCAAGCTTGATTGTGGGAAGTCCTTGTGGAGAATTTGTCCAATTGGTAGTTCTGAGGGGAGGCAAACAGGTCTATCTCTGGAGTCTCCCATTTGTTTCTCAATAGATTGAATATTTTTGGTTCCAGTTTCCATTCGTGTGGGTCCATGAGATTTCTGCTTAGGTCGTCTGCCAGTGAATTTAGTTTGCCTGGCAGGAATTGAGCTTGTAGGTGCACTTTGTAGCTCAAGGCTGTGTTCCACAGAGCCATAGCTAGTCTGCAAACGGGGTACGAGTGGGTTCCCCCCTGCTTGTTTATGTACCACATAACTGTGGTGTTGTCTGTCTTTACCAATAATTGTCCTGGAAGAATGTGGTCTTTGAAGGCTGTTAGGGAATTCTGTACAGCTAACATTTCTTTTTGGTTGATATGCAGGTGCATCTGTCTTGGGGTCCATTTGCCCTGAATGCACTGCCCTGCCAAGTGAGCCCCCCATGCATAGTCTGATGTGTCTGTTGTTAGGGTTTAGGCGGCAGGGGGTAGAATGAAGGAGAGCCTCTTGCTGTGGTGGCAGGCCTCTGCCCACCAAAGGAACTCTGTCTTTATACAAGGAATGATAGGAATCATTGATTCCAGGTCCTGAGAATGTTGGCACCATAGGCTTTTTAGATACCATTGTAGTTTCCTCATATGCAGTCCTGCGTATGGAATTAGTAGAATGCAAGAGGCCATGAACCCCAGGGCTTGCAGAATTTTCCTTGCAGATAGCTGGGTCTTTGTGGCCAGTAGTTTGAAGTAGACTGTCAAATAAACTTGTTTCTCTGGAGTGAGGAAAGCCATCTGGGAAGTTGTGTTCAAGCTTGCTCCAAGGAATACAATCTGTTGGCAGGGTACTAGGTGAGATTTGTTTTCATTTATGGTGTACCCCAGTGAGTTTAGAAGTTTTTTTACAAATGTCAGATGTTTTAATAGCAAGTCCTGGCTTTCTGTCTGAATCAGAAAATCGTCTAAGTATGGGTATATTTGAATATTTCTCTATCTGCAAAATGCAATGACTGGAGCTAGACACTTTGTGAATACCCTGGGCGCAGCAGATAAGCCAAAGGGAAGTGCAGAGAACTGATAGTGCATGCAGCCCACCCTGAAACGTAGGTATTTCCTGCAAGATTCCTTCATTGAAATGTGCAGGTAAGCTTCCTTTAAGTCTAAGGTTGCCAACCAGGCATCTTTGCCTAGCATAGGAAGTAGCTGTTGAAGTGTTAGCATTTTGAATTTTGGAATTACCAAAAAAGGTGTTTAGAATTGAGAGATCAAGGATAGGATGCCAGGAGTTGTCTTTTCTGGGTACCAGGAAAAGTCTTGAGTAAAAACCTTGTCTCCTTTCTTCTGCTGGGACAGGTTGAACAGCCCTGATACTTAGAAGAGAGAACCTGCTGTTGAGCCTCTGCCCACTGATTTGGGGGTAGGTCTGGCCAATCATTTGGGGTTGGTAGGGTGTGGAAGTGGAATCTGTATCCTTGGGAAACTGTATTTAAAACCCATTTGTCCTGGGTAATGAGTTCCCATTTTTTTGCATGCAGGGCGAGCTTTCCTCTTAAGGTAGCAAGCAGTTGAGCAGGGTTTGGAAGGGTTAAGGTTAAGTCATTGTGCCATTTTTTCATAGGGAGGAGTCTTACTATTTCCTGCTTTAGAAGTGGAAGCCCCACACTGCTTAGGCCTGTGCGTAGCCTAATATTGTAACCTATGTGGTCTGCTGTTCCTGGGTTTGGACTGAGAAGGCCTGGAAGCGGCTGGAAAGGACCAATTCTTTGAAGGCCAATGCCTACTAAATCTGGGAGACTGTCCTTGTAGGAAATCTTTAACAGTTTGCATAGATTTAGCTTTTTCCTCCATCTTTTTGAGGACTTTTTCTGCTTTAGTCTTGGTTTAAGGGAGCATCCAGTAATTCAGCTTAACATGATCTGGCAAGTTTTGCTCCTTAAGCCAAGCTTGCCTTCTAAGTATAGATCCAGTAAAAGCAGCCCTACAAGATGCTTCTAAAGAATTAAAACCACATTGCAAAGTATGCTTACCAACTTGTTCAGCAGAATGCATTAAATCCTGTAATTCTTTGACTCCAGCACAGTCAAGAATCAACATAATTTTCTGTTTAAGTAGTGCCATAATATGCTGCTGGTACTTTAACATATGAATCTGGCAATTTAAAGCCCTAATGGCCAAAGTAGCAGAAGTGTATACCTTCTTACCCCATCAGTCCAAGGATCTAGAATCTCTATCAGAAGGGGTAGGATTTTTGGAAGCAGTAGCCTTAATGAGCTTTGGTCCTTAGGAAATGGTCTCTGGATCCGCAGCTGGATTCTTGAAGAGGAAATTGTGAGAGTCAGGCACTCTGTAATACCTGTCAGGTTTTCTGGGAGCTGGAGGTAAGGTGTCTGGGGACAGGCTAGATTCCAAGAAAGCATCATCTACAATGTCCAGAACAGGAGGGTTAGCTAAAGGCCTGTGCTGAGGAAGGAGGGAATAAGAATTCCCTAAGCCTCTTTTTGGAGTCAGAGTATTCCTGGCTTTCCCAGCGGAAATGATCCCTAAGATTGTGCAAGGTTTCACCAAAAGAAAAATCTTCTGGAGGGGAAGCAGAGGGAATGGAATCCTCTGCATCGGAATCCTCATAGGTAGATAAGGGAAAATCCTGGTAATCAGAAGAAACAGAAATATCAAAATCCTGATCAGAAGAATTAGAAGGAAAATCAGTTCTAGGTCTCTTAGAGGGGGAAGGCTGACTTCCCCTAATTAAAGTAATAAGGTCTTCAGCCATTCTAAGAATTTGTTGTTTTTAGGCATATGGGCCTGACCATGCGGTTTGGACATCGGTTTTCTAGGCGTGGGACGAGATTTATGCCTGGATGAAAAAGATGGCATTGGTTTAAAATGCAAGTCTGTAGGCCTGAATACACCCTCAGAAGCCGGTACCTGCACAGCGGCTCCGGACCCATTCACGGTAGAGACATCTGCAGGTTCCATAGTCAAAGAAGCAACTTGTGGCATACCAGACTCCAAATGGTTTTCAGTAGAGGCCTGCGAATCTGAAGTAGCAGGTATCAGAGGCTGCAAAAGCACCTCACTGAGTACCAGCCAACTGGCGACTAGCTTAACGGAAGTGTGTTCGGCAGTTTTGGACTTATGCAGTCTGTCTCTGTCTTTATCCTTACATTTTTTCAGAATATCGGTAGTTGGATGGCTTACCGAAGCCATTTATGGATAGTTATACCGAGTACCGAAATAATTAGCTGCAAATATAGACCGATGACGAATGGTTCGGGGGGTTGAACAAGGCACAAAACCAACAGCGAGGGGCATCATGGTCTGGGCCTAAGCAAGGAATGCAGTACGAATGAAAATCTTTATGAGATATTTGCTTTCCACAGGTAAGACAATTGTTAACTTTTACTGACATCGGTTGAGAGCAAGAAAAAGGATCCCCAACGGGGTACTTTTTGAAGACTTCGGTTCTGAAATTCGAAAACAAAAATTTCAGGAGTCGGCTGACCAGCACTTGCAAACTGCTTCTGCTTTGGGCACTGCGTGGCAAGTTAGACTGATGTAATGGTGTTGGCTGCATGTTTTATACCCCTGACGACCTGACGTCATAGAAGAAGAGACAGCATCTGACGCAGGAATCCAAGACTCTGGTATTCAGGCCGGCTGAGGGCAACCTGCAGGCAGATAATCCAAATGTAATGACTGCAACAATGAAACACGAAGAACATCTAGATAATCCCATAAACAATTGATACAATATGTAAATAATATTAACAGAGTAGAAAATCAAATGTGAATTAATTTTAGTAGTAAATAGAGAGAGAAGGAACAACTGAGAACAGAGGATCAAAGTAGAAATGATGCAGATGTGGAAAAGCACTTGCAGTCAGAATTTTTATGAAGGAGTCTTTTGAGTTGAGCTCTGAAGGTGAGGAAAGACAAGAATTCTTTAAGGTGAAGGGGGAGGGATTGCCAGAGTTTGAGTGCAAGAAAGGAGAAAGATGGAGTGTCTGGATTGAGGAGTTAATTGGGAGACTTTTCAGGGTTGTAGGGTGTGGTTTTATTGTGGAGTTTGGCAGCAAGAGCACCTGGCTGAATTAGTTTGAAAAAAAGAGACCGTAGGAGTAGTTCAACTCTGCAGGAGACTGAAAGCCATTTGGTCTTGGAGAGGGTGATGCAGTCATGTTCCTGAGAGGAGGAACTGGAAATGAATCAGAAGATTTTTGTTTTCAATGGCCTGTAGAGTCGATGAGGTTTTTTTTTTTAGAGGATGTGGCTATGATGGGGAGCCCATATTCAAGTTCGGCAAGAAGGACTCCTTTGCCTATTGTAGCTCTAATGGGTCTGGAGAGAAAGGACATATTTTCCAGGACAAGAATAAAAGAGAATTTATCTTTTTCCTGGTAGTTTCAATGTGGCTTTGGAAGTTAAGAGACTGGTCTAACCATAAACATAAGTTTCTATTGGGCAACCATTTAGATCTGTGGTGATGAGATTCTTATGAGTCCTTGTCAGCTTTTGTGAGTTTCCAAATATCATATCTTTTCTTTTAGATGGGTTTAGGAGTAGTGTATTGTTGTTTAGCCAAGAATTAGGGGAATGATGGTCAGACTGAATCTGTTTTTGAATAGTTGAATGTGGGAAACTGGACTGAAGAATGACCATGTCATCTGCATAAAGAATAATAGGAAGGTTAGGGAGATCAGAGAGCAGCTTGTTAATAAAGGATGAAAGCAAAACAGAGGTGAGTATGGATCCTTGGGGAACTCCTCTAGTAAGGGGTGCTGGCAGCAGTGGGGAATGGGCCTAATTTGACTCTGAAATACCTATTTGTTAAGTAATGCTGGAATCAGGTGACAGTATTGGGGATAACCCCTATTCGTTGCAGGGAGTGAATGAGCAGGAAGTGCTCAATAAGATCAAAACCTTTGGTAAGGTCAGCGAAGAGAGCTCCTAAAAGGTTTGCTTTAGCCGTGTTGAGAAGGATCTCATCTGTAAGTTACCATAGTGCTGTCATTAGATTCTGACCAGCCCACAATCCGTGCTGTTTAAAAGTGAGAAGGTGATACTGTTGGATGTAAGTGGACAGTTGGTTGCAGATTAGTTTTTCAAGTATATTCCAAGTGTAGGGAGAACAGAGATAGGGCAGATGTCAAATGTATTTACTGGCTGAGGCTGTATGTGACAGCATCTGTATGTAAACATCCATAAGAGGTTATTGAACACTTACATCCCAATTATAACACAACATCTATGCCTTTTTCCCATCTTACTGGCCATGGACAGTTTGTACAGCATTTTCATGACACTCTATAAAGGATCATGTAAGAGTCTTAGCTGACAATTTTCTGTATACCTCCTGACCATGTATGCTTCTGCTTTATATACCACTATTTTTTTTAGATATTGCATACAATTTGCACAAGGTTAAACCAGGGGCCACTGCTATTAGTAATCCTTTTATGGCAGTCCTTCACATTTCAGCTAGATCCATTACCTATCCTATTTCAGTCCTAAGTACAATTCTCTCAAACATGTTTATACCCCTATTATCTGAAAAAAAATGCTTTCATTTTTGCCATTGTACCAATGTGCCCTTCAGTTATGCTGAGCAAATAACATTTCCATATTGCTTGTGCCATCAGCACAAAAATCCCAGAATAATGAGAGCATTTTCAACTTCTGCTACACCCATCTAATTCAAAGTTATTTTCATCTCAGAGCATGGATTTAAGTCCTAAATGTTGTAAAGGTATCTGCAAATACTTTAAACTATGGCAACCTTGATGTTGCACTCTTCCTGGATCTCGCAAAAGCTTTTGACAATATGTACCACACTAAGCTTATAGAAGCTCTTATCAACCTTGGCGGTACAGACAGTGTCATGAAGTGGTTTTACTACTTAGAGGACAGAGGGCAGTTGGTTAGATAGAACAGTGCTATGTTCCAGAACCTCTAAGTGGATGTCAGATTTCATCAGGGACCTGTGTTGGGCCCACTGCTATTTAATGTGCTTTTAAATGATGTAACTAATCACTATGAGGATTCATAACTCATTGAAAATGCATAGGACTTTACTTTCAGCCAAATACTCAGGTCTGTAAATTCCAGGCTACAAGCCAATTTCATCTCCTTGCAGCTAACTACCAGAAAAATTAAGTTGATACAGTCAAAACCTTATCTTTAGATATCCTCTACTTACCAAAACCCCACTGAAGAAGCTAGCTCTACAAATCTCCCTGATTGTATATACAACCAAGGAGATAGTACAGACAAAATATTTATTTAACAAAATAATAGGCTATCAGAGCTCATCTCATAATTGCTCTCATCTCTCCAAGATATTGTACATATTATTACAAGTCTTTTCCTATTACTCCACCACAAACTTGTGAAAGCCTGAAGTAGAATAAGATGGTGCTACAGCCAGTCATAATAAGACCCAGCACTGCTTTAATCTTAAAGTTCACTAGTTCACTAGTTCACTAACTAGAACTTTATAATCATTTGTTCCTGGTACAGTTAAAACTGGGACACAACTCTTATGTTGAGATTGTTGATTCCTGCTCACTGTTGTTGATTTGAGGATTCCTCTGTAAGAATGTGGATGATCAGTTGTGAGGCTAATTGCCACCGGACAAAAAATGGCAATGTCACTTACCCAGTATTTGTCAGAAAATGTTGGAGTCGCATTACCCCACAACCAGGATATATCTTTAAAAAATGTCTATAGTGCTACCAAGATGGCATATCTGTAGAGTGGGCACATCTGCCAAGCTCTTACTTCACCCATTACAGCCACTTTGACAGAGTATACCTCAAATGTCAGTTCTGATCAAATGAATGAATACATAAATAATAACTACAATAATATATTCAGCTTACTGTCAAACAACACATAAACCCATGCCACATCCATGCACATATACATACATACACACACACACACACACACACACACACACACACACACACACACACACACACACACACACACACACACACACTTGCAAGTACATATGCCAACAATGGATGGACATTTATTGTCTGTGTATATGTCACATGCCTAATTACTATCAAATGAGTGAATAAATGTGGAAGTAAAAGGTGCGGTAGTATGTTCAGATCACTCCTCCCATCATATATTGTGCAACCAATTTCACCATCTCACAGATTTCAAAACCAGAAAACACTTCACTGTCACAAAAAAGTCTGACAAAGTGAAGTATTTAGCAGCTTCTAAAACCATTCAAGAGGGAAAGCCATCTTATGGCCAGTGTCAGTGTCTAAGTGTTATGCATCTTTCTAAGCTGTAAAACACTTTACACTCCTACACAACGTTGTTTCTTTCTTTGTTTTTTTTTTGTTTTTTTTGTAACTTATAGTACCTTGGCATAGTTAATGTTCCATATACTACATGTGTTATGTACTGGGTCCTCCAGTCATAACTATGGATGTCATGATTTACGTCTTCATCCTCAATTCACTTCATTTGGAGGGTACATTTCTTGACATTCATGTTTTGAACATATAACAATCTAGCTATCATCAGAGTTTCAGACTGTATATGATTTAATGAGCTTGGCTCATCCAGTTTATTACCAGGGAGATTTACTTGAATGTGAATTAGCATTGATGATAAGTGACTTGAATGCACATACTGGCTCAGACAGAACAGGATATGATGACTGCCTTGGCCCACATGGGTGAGGAAACAGGAAAAAAGAAGGAGAGGCCAATCTAGACCTCTGTCTAGCAAATGGCTTGATGGTGGGCAACACATGGATCAACAAGAGAGACAGTAATAAGGTCACATACAAGAGTGGCCGACATGCACCTCAGGTGGACTTTCTACTAGAAAGGAAAGGGCAATGAGATAGAATCAGCGATTGTAAGGTCATCCCTATTGGTTCACAGCCACAAATTGGTTGCCCCAATCAGCTGTAAGTAGTGGTCACAGAAGGCTCTAAGGTCAACTGAGACTAGGCTAAAGACCTGGAGTTGAGTAGAGAGAAAGTACAAAAGTTCAATGAGTTACTCAGGGCTCTATCACTTCAGGAAGAAGAAGAAATAAGTGGAGTTGAAGAAGAATGGCAGCGCTGCAAAAGAGCTTGTATGAGGACTACTAAACAGATATGTGGCCGAGCCAGGTATGGAAATAAGGTACATAAGGAAAGCTGATGGTTGAATACAGAAGTTCAGGAAGTCATCAAAAGAAATGAGGAGTGCAGGAAAAAGTGGGAGATAGAATAGAAGGGCCAGGTTAAGAAGGACTACTGGTTTGCTTGCAAAGAAGCTAAGAGAAGAGTTGCAATAGCAAAGAACAAGATATCAGAGGCACTCTACCAACTTCTGGAAAGTGACTTGGTAGATGGCATAACAAAACTCTTTCAGGTTGTAAGGCAATGACAGAAATATAAAGAAGATAGCTAGACACCCTTCAAAAGGGATGAAAGCCATACCATGCTCAACAGCCCACAGGAAATCAAAGGCAGATGGAAGGAGTACTTTCCATAGATTTTGAATGAAGAAAATCTCTCAGAAGCTGTACTGCCACAGACACAGCCTATGATGAAAAAAGAGGAGGAACCCACTATAGAAAAGGTAAGAACAGCACTAAGGAAAATTAAGTCAGGGAAAGTAGCAGGTTCAGATGAGGTCACAGCAGATATGATCAAGATGTTGTGTGAGATATAAGAGAAATGGTTTCTAAGGATACTCAAGACAGTATGGAGAGAAAGGTGTATCCCAGATGACTAGAAAATAAGCATACTAGGGGACATCGACAACTGTGGGCAGTACAGAAGTATCAATCACCTGTCCACTGCATGAAAATTCTGGAGTGGATAATTGAACAATGAATCTGCAGAATAATAGAAAGTAAGATAGAAGATGAGCAGTTCAGATTCAGATGAGGATACAGTACAACTGACCCAATGCTTGCAGTGAGACAGATAGCTGAGAAGAAGCTAAAGATGAGGAAAGAGTCCAAATGGACATTCCTAGAAGTGGTGAAAGCATATAACAACATCCCAAGAAAGCTGATTTGGGCAGTCCTGCATTGTTTTAAAGTCCCAGAATCAATGGTAGAATTAGTGCAGGCTATGTACAAGGATCTGTTGACTCAAGTACGAGCAGCGTTTTGTCTCACAGAGGAGTTCCCAGTAAGAGTGGGTGTACATCAGGGTTCTACTAGTGATGGACTATATTAGTAAACATGTCAGAGGGGACAGATCAGCAAAACTGATGTATGCAGATGATGTGACATTACAGGTAGACTCTGAGAAAGAATTTCAGCAAAATGTAACTGAGTACAGATAAGACAGTTGTCATGGCGGCAAATGGAGAAATCAGAAGAAGCTGAGAACTGAGTTAGAAGGAAAAATAGTGAAACAAGTTAACAGGTTCAAGTAACCAAAACCATCAACCTGTTCCATGAACTAGTACTCATTATAGTGGTTGTTAGACCCATCCTGTGTCCAGATGTCTTCCTTGATTTAACAACTTCATGTATCTGGGAGGGGGTGGCTGAGGAGAAGAAAAGTATGAAAGTGGAAGTCAAATCTAGAATCTGAGGGTCAGCGGCCAAATGGTGCAGAGATTCAGGGGTAGTGTGTGACAGAAGAAAGCCAAATAAGCTGAAAAGTAAGATATACAAAACAGTAGGGTTTCCAGCACTATTGTATGGTACAGAAATCTGGGCAGTAAAGGCAGAGCAGTTGAGGAAGATAGAGGTGCTGGAGATAAAATATATGTCAAGGGTGGTAGGATGAACACTGTGTGCCAGGTGAGGAAATGAGGACATCAGTGCACAGGCCAAAGTAGTTCCAATTACAGGAAAGATCAAAGAAGACAGATTACTGTGGTTCTGGCACATGTGCGAAAAAGCAGAAGCCAATCTGCTGAAGAAAAATATTTGGGACAAGTAGGAAGAAGGCAAGAGGAAGCAAGCATGTCCATCAAAGAAACTGATGGATTATGTGAGAGAAGACCTGGGTCTGGGGTCAAATATTGTGTTCTATTTTTGACATTATCCTTAGACATTGACTTGTAAAACTAGCATCCTTTGATAAAGGCATGCCATGCATGCAGATGTCCATGCCGAAACATATCTAATCTCATCATTTTACTAAGTGAGTAGCATCCCAGAAGCACCATTTATTTAGGCGGCATCAATTCATCCCTTCACCCTCCTTCTCTGAGTCAGCCTCTGTCCTAAAGATGCACCACCCTTCTCACATTCCTGTACAATCAAGCTTCCTGGAAATAGTACCCAGCTGTATCTAGTGTTCCTGAAAATGATTATTCCATTTCATTTCCAGCAGATCAGTCTTTTTCAGTGGTTTGACTACATTCTAAATACATTCATTATTCCAGAATATATGTAACTGTATATGACTTCTTTCAATGCTATATATGGCTAAGGGCAATTTCTAGTTCAGAATCATTTGTGTGGTTAGACATCTGCATATTTTTAACCTATAAATTTTATTTACTGTGATGATTGCTACCATTAACAATATAGATTATAAAAATAGGATATCATTTATAATTTCTTTTATAAACTAAACTGTACATTTTTTTCACTTGGCCATTTGTTGTAGAAAAGCCAGTAGTAATACAGATTATATGCTTTATCACATTCCCAATAATAAGAGGCAAGTATAAAGCAGGAATAATGAATTGTATTTTGGTGTGATAACTGAAAAGCATAAACCATACAACTGATTTCTTTTAAATTGCAGATTGTATACAGTAATGGAATTCTATATGTTTATGCTAAAAATGAAGAACGTCAACATGCATGGATGCAAACATTAATGAAAGGTAAGTTTAGAAGGTGGCATCAGTTTATTTTTGAATAATAGTCATAATGTACATTACTGGAAAAAAACAGAATGTACACATAAAACAGAAACTCTAAAATGAGTGGCTCATTTCTTTATCTGAAATTTACCATGAAAAACACAGAAAGGCTACAGAGTACATATATCATACACAAGAAATGTGATAGTTACTGATTCATATTTCGACATCTGCATAGTCAGTCATACAGATCAAACAGTGATGTATAAATCACATAATACCTTTTTCCTCCTATTTGTATTTTCTTATACTTTTTATGACCCTATCCCCAGACAAAAGCTGGGGTACGTGTTAATATTTTGCTTATTTCTGTTCTACAGTGTAAACCAGACATTATTTGAACTAAACCATCATGAATGTAAAAGTTTCCCTTACTGGACTATTGTTGTTGTTATTTCAGCATTCTATTTCAGGTTACACCTTTAAAACAAGCAGTGACTGTAAATTGTCTTAAAATGGACTAGCCTTAGAATTAAGTATACAAAATGCATGCTTGAGTCTCATGGCAATAACATGAGAATTAAACAAACAAAAAATGAGCAAATATATAGATCTTGTTGGTGTGACATAGCACCTGTATGAGCCTCAACAATGAATATCTAACATGAGCATGTTATTTGAGCTCACTCTGTCAAAGAAAGCATGCATTGCCTTGCAGACTTAAGTCAAAACTCCCATATGTAGCTATAAACTTTTCATACCATGCATGCTTATTTACTATCCTCTTATTACTTTCTGTTCACCACAAGTGACTCATCACAGACCGTTGTAGATTAACCTGTTGGAGAATTTCTTACAGTTCTGCACTATATGATAGGAAAACATATATTTATTTTTTATCAAAACACCTAAGTTCATAGAAATTCTTCAGCCATTTAAAGATGAGTCTTTTATAATACAATATTTTCTGTTTTAACTTCACAATCATGTAGTGGACATTTTATTCAGTTTTAAGACCAGCTATGATGAATTCAATGTACTTTCAAATGAAAATTGAGATTGTTTGCAAAACTTAATGCAAGATACCTGTGTATTATCAGCACACTTAACACTAACACATTTCCAGCAAAGAGCTCCATGTAGCGAGAGAGAGAAATTACAAAAACAGTTATCTTGCTTTCTATTTCTAATTTCTGAACACTGTCAATAAGCTAGTTATTCTGCTCATCAAACAATGAGTAATTGCCATTCGTGTCAATGAGATTATAAATAATGACACTGTAGTGTATGGAGTGTGGTGATTATGCTCTGATATTTGGAAAAAGACAAATCAGTTAAGCACTACTATAGAGCAAGACCCAGTCATTACAAATGTTAAGCACCTCCTGCGTAACTTGTTAAGGTCAGGTCTCATGCTAGGCAGACAAATATGCCAGGACTTACCAGAAAATTACAGCAGTGGAATAAAAAAAGAACAGATTTGCTTCTGCCTGCTGACTGTACCCATAAGGTGTCTCTTCCTCTTACAGACTTAGAAAGTAGCTAGAATTACAGGATTTGTGTTCATCTGCATTTTCTGAAGTGCACAAAGTCTGAAACTCAAATGTATGTCATTATTTATTGACTTCAATCTCCAGTGATTTTTCTAAAAAACAAAGAGTTTATGAGGAGCAGACCAAACATATGAGGGAAAATCTGGACTTTCTGCAAAATTCTGGACATTAAAGAGGCATGGCAAGGGGAGTGTAAGCATAAAGAAAGTGTGTTACACTGTCTTTCTAACAGCACTCACTAAGTGCTAAACAGCTTTTTAAGCATTTTTCTCCTGGAACTAGCAGTAGATGGAGCAGATAACACTCCATGCATTGTAAGGAATTACAGTCTGGTCTCTGATCATACTCTTTAATTATTTGTACTTGACAGGTATATTTCTTGGCATGCATATCTTGAACACATAATAAACTGTTTATGATCAGTGATTTGATCATAGCCTTCTATATTATCCACAGTAAAAAATATTTAGAGAAGTCAGTGTATCATATGGATACACATAATACTGACCACCTCCACCTTAGAGGTCATTAAAAGGTGGTTATATCCTAATGGATCTGTGGTTTATATACTTTTGATATATGTCTTTTGAATCTCAGCACTTTTCCTGATCACTGAAACTAACCAGAAGAGTATAATGAAAGCAACTGTGCAAAGATGATATGCTCATCATTTAGTTATATTAGTGAAATGACTGTTTCAGAGGAAATATCCCTTTTTCTCTGATCTAACAGAAAATTACATTTTTTTTCTAAACTTCTCTAAGAAGTACTAACTTTAGATTTGATCATATTAGTTTTTTGATGTTTTGTTTTGATTCCAGCTAAAAAAAAAAGTGTGAGTTTTTGTTTTCAGAGTACTTTTTAATTCCATTCTATTCATTGAATGTTTTTTTTTTTTCAGGGAATTAGCATTTTCAAAATGGTCAATCACAAATTCATACCTGGGGTAGTGCCTCTATCCTTCATGGACAGGGGCAATCTATAAAATCAGTAAAATACTCAAGACATAGGCACAGACTAATGGTATTCTCCTGGCCCTAGGGGCCATTTACTGAGTAAAATCAGGTTATATTGGCTAGGTGTATAAAGGCTCTTGAGCCGTTAACCTAGTAATCTCCTATTAAAAATAAACATTGCTAGAATATGAATTATTTAATCTAACCTTTTTAATGTTTACTAATGAAACATTTTGGACTTTGCTTTATGATCAAGTAAACAATAATAAAAATTCAGATTTTGTGATGATATGCACATGACTAAAACAGTTTAGACAGAACATGTAAAAATATAATAGGTATGATAGATTCTTAACACATTGCTACACCAATTTCAGAAATGCTAGACTTGAACATACCAAAACGAACAGTTGTCACATCTTTCTCACCTCCTATGCTACAATTAATGAGTAACAGAAACAAAACAACGGCACCAGATAATGTCCCAATCCAGCTCCAAACAAATATTTAAAAAATCCAAGCAAGCAGGGGACCAGCACAGCATATACATAAAACTGTTTTTGAAGATCAAATAAAAAATATAAGAAGTGCAAATGCTTTCATGTAGTACTGTTATGCTTCATCAGACACAACTAAAACATTAAACACTACTTTTTTAAAATAACATCCATCCAATCATAAATAGGGACTAACTACAGCTAATTAGTCCCATTATGGTAGCATTCCTAAAAATACAACATAATACTTGCATAAGAGTACAACAAATAGTGTAAAAATTCAAATTATTGCACAGTATGGTGGCTCTCTCCTAAATTGTGATCCACTTTGGTAACAGAGTCTAATGAAAACATTCATTATCAGTGTGAAGATTGGGGAAAGATGGGCGAAGGCTGCCAGCCTAGTCAAATAGAATTGGATACATAATTCTATAATTTGTATAAATAAATGTAAAATGCAGGCTTGTGTTCTTAAATGAAAGAAAACACTGTAAAATGTGAACTTCAAGATTGTTGCAACATTGCCATCTGCTGTAAGGAAAATCAAGCCAAGCATTTCAAATGTTCTTTGAAGTTACAATTATCTAAAAAAAATGATGCTGAAGCATCTGGCTGAACACATTCTTTCTATTGTCTTAACTTAAGGAATAATTGTTATAGTATACATGTGAAATTTCTTTTATTGTTGCAGTTTCCTGAGCAGGTGTTAGCTTGCTAAATAATGCAGTTTGTTTGCCTGGGAACTCTAGACTAAGTGTCAAGATGATGCAATATGAATACTGGGAAAACCCAAGTGTCAAATGATGTAATTTGGGAGGGCCTAAGCAGAGCTGTTTGTTAGTGTTTTAAAAACTATTGCTCAGTGAGAGACTGAAAGCATTTGTCTTGGACCATCAACCTCAGAACTGCTTGCTCTTTATGTATGTAAGTAGGATTATAGCACTGTGTTTTCTCTTAAGATTAGAAAGTTAGATTAAGTGTTTTTCATTGACATCAGACCTGTCCTACTGTATTCTACTCTGAACTCTTTGATATCTCTGTGGTGTAATAGTATTGTTTAGTCTTTTAATTATTTATTATTAAATATTTAAAAAACCTTTACCTGCATCTGGTTTGTGTAGAGACAAGTTAGGTTCTAGAGTATATTGCACATTTATAGAGGTTATCGTAATAAGCCACTCTAATAAGCCTTAAGACTGAATAGTCACATTACCAATTGGATAATAATATTGCACAGTAATAATTGGACACCCTTTCAAGGGCCTTTGGGTTGCTGATAAATTATCAAGCTGGTGGTGGCAGTAATTACTACTGTATAGTCTGGGTAAAGGGGCACAACTGGAGAATCTGTGTCAGCCTTTCCCAGGAGTGTCTGTGAAGTTGTATAAATACTTATCTCAAAGTGTGTGTGGTGTGTCAGCTACCTGGGCAGGGACACGAAGCACTGGTGAGACAGAGAGGTACTGGAGGTTAGCTTGCCAGCTAGGCTGAGATCTGGACCCTATAGCTGTGCCAGTGGGGAGTCTTATTGGGGACCTGGAGAGCAAGGGAGCAACCAGCCCAAGACTGACTGTGATCTCTGTGTGCACTTAAGGGAAATTGTACTTTACTGTGAGTATTTGTTATCCTTTCCTCTTCTAGGAGATGCCCTCCCTGGTATTAGTGGTGAGGATTGAGGTTCCTTGATTGCTGGACCAGGGCATGGTCATCACATAGTGTTGGCAGTGGTTGGGATAAGATATCCTCACATTTGTTTGGCAGTGGTGTGGGTAGAGTGAATCCTGTAGCATATGTACAGTGATCTCTGAAAGTGTTTTGTACTCTAAATCAGCCACACAGAGTATACTCAGAGTTCAGATCACAATTGTTTTATTTCTTTTGTTAGCTTAGTAAGTCAGGGTGAGCAGGCAGCATGTCAGCACAGGAATATGGAAAGCTGACAAGGAGCCAGCTGGTGGAGATGTGCCAGGCTAAAGGACTGTTGCATGGAAACCTGACTAAGGCAGACCAGATTGCAGCCTTGGTTACAGCTGCATCAGAAAACAGCATACAGAAGGACAATCAGACTGGCAGTGGAGATACAATATCCTCAAAGTATGGACAGCTCAACTTTTCTGCGAAGGACAATTGGACTGGGAGTGGAAATACAATATCCTCAAAGAATGGACAGCTCAACCTTTCTGCAGTGGACTTGAAAATCCAGCTGGAGCTAAACAGACTTGAGTTGGAGGCCAGGTGTTTGGAGATAGAAGCCAAAGAAAAGGAGCGCCAGAGGAAGCATGATTGGGAAATGCTGACTCTTCGCCAGAGTCATGGAGGTAATGGGGAAGGGAGTAACTCAGCCCCAGAAGCACAACAGGTCAGCAAATTTCTTCTGCAATTTAAAGAGGGGGATAATGTTGATAGTTTCATTCACATCTTTGAAAGGGTATGCAAACAGTATAGTGTTGACCAAAGGCTCTGGGTATGGTTCCTGACCCCCTTACTCCATGGGAAAGCTGTAACTTGTATATCACAAATGCCTGACTCTGTCTGTTTTGATTATACTGCTGTAAAGAAATGTCTGTTACAATGTTTTAAGCTAACACCTGAAATATATAGGAAAAAGTTTCGTGAGTATAGATGAAAGGCAGATGAAAATGTATGTGAATGTGTTGTTGAACTGAGAGCTTATTTTCATAGCTGGGTGAGTGGATGTCAGGTCACCACTTTTGAAGGGCTGGCAGACCTTTCGGTGAGGGAACAAGCCCTTATCGCTTTGCCTGAGGACATGAGGATCTGGTTAGCTGATAGACAATGTGCTACTTCAGATGAGTTGCGAAAGGAGGGAGACCTATACCTGACCAGCAGGGCAGCCTTGCACAGGATGGGGACCCCCAGTACTGCTCATGGTCTAAAGGAATCCATGGTGGGCAGCACAGACTGCCCCAACAGAATCTGCCAGTAGCAGGGGAAGCCTCTAGTCCAGGTACACATCCAGGAGCTAGGGTTAAATGTTTTGAATGCAACAAGTGGGTCATGTGGCATACAGGTGTCCACAGAGGCAAGGTGGGGAGCAAAAGGTGAGGGAGCCAGTAAGTGGGAAAGACAAAATGCCAACAGTAGGTTGTCTTGGGACAACAAGGGTACCAAACTACCACCAGAGGTGATATCCTATTGTAGTGAATGGCAAAGAGGCCATTGCTAAGAGAGACACAGCCTCTGATATAACCATTGCAAAGCTTGCACTGGTTACAGAGAAGCACTACATGCCTGGGCAGTCTACTCCAGTCAGGGCTTTAGGAGGGATCCCATTCCAAATACCTTTGGCTAGGGTTCACTTTGACTGGGAGGGTAGAAAAGGAAGCCAGCAAGTAGGTGTGTTTGAGGACATATCTGCAGATGTCCTGATAGGGAATGATTTTGATAGTGCAGTACCATGCACTTGTGCAGTTGCACGCAGTCAGACTTGGAGACAAGCATGTAAGTCTAGTAGCCTGGGGGAGTCCCAGGCAGACTGCATACTTGCAGCCAGGACTGCTGAGGTGGTTACATCAGGGAGGAAGCTACTCTGCAGTAGTGAGACTGAATGTGAGCCACAGCTGCTTGTGGGTAATGATGTTCCCTTGGACAGTGTAACGGCAAAGGTAGAGGTGAGTAGTAGTACACAGGCTGACAGTGAGGCACCACTGTCAGAGGATGCCAGACTTCCTGTGGAAGGGGAGCTTGGAAGGGTTACAAGGAGGGAGTTGAGACAGGCTCCGCTGTCAGACCCTATATTGCAAGGCTTGAGGCAGGTAGCTAGGGAGACGCCTGATTCTCAAGGAAAGGAGGAATTTGTACACTGGGACAAAGGGTTACTATACAGAGAGTGGACCCCTGAAGGAGGGCTAGAAGGTGAGAGAGTAGAGCAGTTAGTAGTGCTTAGAGCTTTCTGTCTGGCACTTCTAACCATAGCCCATGATATTCCCTTTGCAGGTCATATGGACATAAAATGGACAAAGAGGCATATTATGCAAAACTTCTATTTGCCTGGAATTTCCAGAGATGTAACAGGGTACTGCAGGACCTGCAAGCAGTGCCAAAAGGTAGGCAAGGCAGGAGACAAGATGAGAGCTCCTTTGATGTCTTTGCCTGTGATTGAGGAGCCATTTCAGAGGGTAGCTATGGAGAGTGTGGGTCCTCTGAGTACCCCAAGTTCCACAGGGAAAAAGTATATCCTAGTGGTAATGGATTATGCTACATGACACCCTGAGGCAGTGGCTTTGTCCTCCATTGAGACAGAGAAGGTGGCAAATGGTTTGTTAGAGATTTTTAGCAGGGTAGGTTTTCCAAAAGAAATACTGACTGACTGAGGTGCCAATTTCATGTCAGACCTGCTGGCTTGTCTGTGGAGGTCCTGTGGGGTGAAGCACATGAAGACCACCCCTACCATCCCCAGACTAATGGTCTTTTTGAGAGGTTAAACTCTACAATCAAGTCCATGCTATGGGCATTTGCAGATCAGTCTAAGAGGGAGTGGGACAAATATTTGCCCCATCTGTTGTTTGCTTACAGAGAGGTTCCCCAAGAATCCATGGGTTTTTCAGCCTTTGAGTTGTATGGGCATAGGGTGAGGGGACCTTTAGATTTAATTTGAGATGAGTGGGAAGGTGAGTGTGAGTCTCACAAGGAGTCTGTTATGGCATACGTCCTAACCCTAAGTACAAGGCTCAGGAAACACATGGGTTTGGCCCAGGAGAACCTGGCAGAAGCCCAACAACAGAAAAAGGTGTGGTATGAAGGGAATTCTCGAGTTAGAGAATATGCTGTGGGGCAGCAGGTAATGGTTCTCATTCCTGTCAGACACAACAAGCTGCAAGCTGCTTAGAAGGGACCCTACAATGTGATAAGAAAGGTAAGTGATGTTAATTACATGGTAGAAGTGCTAGGCAGATGGCAGGGGCACAAATTGTACCATGTTAACATGATGAAACCTTACCATGATAGGGAAGCCCATAAAATGAGCTTTTGCAGTGGATTGCAGGAGGAGTCTGAGGGAGATCTGGGGACTGATCTCCTCAGTGAGGCTTGGGCAGACACCTCAGTGGAAGGGGTAGCAATGTCCCAACAGCTATCTCCTACCCAGGTTCAAGAAATCGGAGCAGTGTTGCAGGAATTTGGGGACATGTTTACTGGGAAACCAGGGATCACCCACCTGCTGCAGCACTAGGTGGATTCAGGACCCCTAAGTCCTATTAGGCAGGCCCCTTATAAGGTGCCTGAAAGAGTCAAACAGACTCTGAGGGAAGAGGTACAGGAGATGTTGGAACTAGGGGTAATTCAAGAGTCCAACAGTCCTTGGGCCTCACCAGTGGTGTTGGTGCCAAAGAAGGATGGCAGCACCAGGTTCTGTGTGGGTAACAGGAAATTAAATAATGACACAGAGTCAGATGCATACCCCATGCCTAAGACAGATGAGGCCCTAGAGCAGCTGGGTGGGGCTAAGTATCTTACAATCATTGATTTTATCAAGGGTTACTGGCAGGTGCCCTTGACTCCCAGTGCTAAGGAGAAGTCAGCCTTTGTGACTCCTTTTTGCTTGTATGAGTTCACAAAGATGCCCTTTGGGATGAAGAATGCCACAGCAACTTTCCAGAGGCTGGTGGATAATATCCTAGCAGGAGCAGGAGGGTTTGCCCTTGCTTACCTAGATGATATTGCCATCTACAGCCATTCCTGGCCAGAGCACCTTCGGCATGTCAGGGAGGTACTTTGCAGACTAGAGATGGCAGGGTTGACCATTAAGCTGAGCAAATGTCAGGTGGGTATGGCAGAGGTCTCCTACCTAGAACATAGAGTAGGGAGTGGCAAGATAAGGCCAGAACCTGCCAAAGTGGAAGCTATTCAGGCATGGCCTCTGCCTGTTACCAAAAAGCAGGTGAGGGTATTCTTAGGAACAGCAGGGTACTACAGAAAGTTTGTCCCCAGTTATAGTACCATAGCTGCTCCCCTCACAGACCTGACAAAATAGAACAGGCCAGATAAGGTAATGTGGACCCCAGTATGTGAGCAGGCATTTCAGAAGCTTAAAGAAGCTTCGGGAGGACCCCCTTTGTTAGCCAGTCCAGATTACAGCAAATAGTTTGTTGTGCAAGTGGATGCTTCAAACCATGGGGTGGGAGCTGTACTTAGCCAGATTTCTTCAGAGGGGGAAGAGCACCCAGTGGTTTATCTCAGCCATAGGCTCCAACCCAGGGAGGAAAGCTATGCAGCTTAGAAAAGGAATGTCTAGCATTAGTGTGGGCATTGCAGAAACTTCAGCCTTATCTGTATGGAAGAAAATTCACTGTAGTGACAGATCACAGTCCTCTAACATGGTTAAACAGAGCCAGTCAGAAAAATGCCAAGTTGCTAAGATGGAGCCTGGGGTTGCAAGCATATGATATGTCAGTGCAGCACTGCAGTGGGAGTAGCAATGCCAGTGCAGATGGCCTCTCAAGACAGGGAAGGGGGTAAGGTACCCTCAAATAGACCTAACCCCCTCAAGCGGCGTTTCTCAAGGGTCACTTGAAAAACTAGCTTAAGTACTCTGGGGGGGAGGTGTGAAGATTGGTTAAAGATGGGTGAAGGCTGCCAGCCTAGTCAAATAGAATTTGATACATAATTCTATCATTTGTATAAATAAATGTAAAATACAGGCTTGTGTTCTTAAATGAAAGAAAACATTGTAAAATGTGAACTTCAAAATTGTTGCAACATTGCCATCTGCTGTAAGGAAAATCAAGCCAAGCATTTCAAATGTTCTTTGAAGTTACAATTATCTAAAAAAATGGTGCTGAAGCGTCTAGCTAAACACATTCTTTCTATTGTCTTAACTTAAGGAATAATTGTTAGAGTATACATGTGAAATGTCTTTTATTGTTGTAGCTTCCTGAGCAGGTATTAGCTTGCTAAATAATGCAGTTTGTTTGCCTGGAAACTTCAGACTAAGTGTCAAGATGATGTAATGTGAATACTGGGAAAATCTAAGTGTCAAAATTATATAATTTGGGAGGGCCTTAGCAGAGCTGTTTGTTAGTGTTTTAAAAACTATTGTTCAGTGAGAGACTGAAAGCATCTGTCTTGGACCATCAACCCCAGCACTGCTTGCTCTTTATGTATGTAAGTAGGATTATTGCACTGTGTTTTCTCTTAAGATTAGCTAAAGATTAGAAAGTTAGATTAAGTGTTTTTCTTTGACATCAGACCTGTCCTACTGTATTATTTTAAGTTTCTGTGTGATCTCTGAACTCTTAGATATCTCTGTGGTGTAGTAGTATTGTTTAGTGTTTTAATTATTTATTATTAAATATTTTAAAAACCTTTACCTGCGGCTGGTTTGTGTAGAGACAAGTTAGGTTCTAGAGTACATTGCATATTTATAGAGGTTATCGTAATAAGCCACTCTGATAAGCCTTAAGACTGAATAGTCACATTACCAATTGGATAATAATATTGCACAGTAATAATTGGACACCCTTTCAAGGGCCTTTGGGTAGCTGATAAATTATCAAGCTGGTGGTGGCAGTAATTACTAGCGTATAGTCTGGGTAAATGTGCACAGCTGGAGAATCTGTGTCAGCCTTTCCCAGGAGTGTCTGTGAAGTTGTATAAATACTTATCTCAAAGTGTGTGTGGTGTGTCAGCTACCTGGGCAGGGAAACGAAGCACTGGTGGGACAGAGAGGTACTGGAGGTTAGCTTGCCAGCTAGGCTGAGATCTGGACCCTATAGCTGTGCCAGTGGGGAGTCTTATTGGGGACCTGGAGAGCAAGGGAGCAACCAGCCCAAGACTGACTGTGATCTCTGTGTGCACGCAAGGGAAATTGTACTTTACTGTGAGTATTTGTTATCCTTTCCTCTTCTAGGAGACAACCTCCCTAGTGTTAGTTGTGAGGATTGAGGATCCTTGATTGCTGGGCCAGGGCACGGTCATCACAATCAGTATAATGTGCAATAGATTTATGAGACACACAAAGTTCATAACTTGGCAATATTAGACTATTTCAGATGTAAGCAAGTATAATTTCCCTAGTTGGAGTTGAGCAATGGATTTGATCATTTATAGAAGTTTGTATGATGGACACAGTATTAGAAAACACATGACTTGTGTATTTGACTATTTGTTGTGGTTGTATATCAAAGGGGTTTTCAATAATTTTAGGAGAGACCCACAATACTGCAATGATATGAATTTTTTATATTATTTGTTGTGTTGATATGCAAGTATTCTGTTGTATTTTTAGAAATGCTACCATAAGCAAATTGTTTAACTTAATAAATAGTGGCTTTAACACACTTGGTTCTATTTAATGGGACTAATTGACTGTAATTAGTCCCTGTTTATAATTGGATAGATGTCATTTTACAAAAGTAGTGTTGTTTAATGTTTTAGTTGTGTCTGATGAAGTGTTACAGTAGTACATGAAAGCACTTGCACTTCTTATATTTTTTATTTGGTCTTCAATAAACAGTTTTGTGTATATACCATGCTGGTTCTAGGCTGCAATGTTTGATTTTAAATTGGAATCCCGTAAAGACACAAAAATGATGAGATTTTAACAAAGAACTTCCTTTTGCAGGTTATGACAAACTAGAAACTTTTCCTTATTATGTAAAATAATTTGCTTTGATTAACTGCAGTACATTTTATATGCAAACACTCTCTGGGAGAGCTATTTAACAACTGACTAAGTCAAATGCCAATAAGTGATTCAAGAGCCTTTAAGATTCTCTATGCTACAGTGTATGTATTTTATGAAAAGATCATCAATATCTCAATTAAAAGCAGCATAAAATTTAAAAATGTAGTACTTGTGTGGACATCAAATGAATAACTACTCCCAATAAAAGAACAGCAAGCAGTCCCCACAGCCCAAACTCCAGCCACAATTACAGTGATTCTTACACACTGTAAAGTGTTTCTAACATCTTGTACCACACTCATGTATGCCATACAGTTATCTTACCCCAGAATGTGACTTCAGCATTAACCCAAACCTAAACATAGCTTTAGTGGTTAAGGCTAAGTTTATGGCTGAGTTTAAAGTTACAGTAAGTCAGTATGAGTGATGGTCGTAGCTTAAACGAATCTCTAGTTTACAAAGAAGCCACTTTGTAGGAAGCTCTTTGTTGAGTTAAGGACTGAAGCTGGTATTGTCTTATGTCTGGGAGATGGATTAAGTTTAACTGCACTGTATTAATGAAAGCCAAGAAGTACAATCTTAGCGTGTGGTTAACCCTGGTCTTTAAAGTCTTAGGTCTTAGGTTAAACCAGAGTTAGTGTTACATTAAGCCTGCAAAGATGGTAACCATTTGAAATGTCAGGACCTGCTAGAATGAGTCCTGAAATATGTAGACTGAATGGCCAAAGGACCAGACTTACATATATTAAGTCTGAAATGCCATTACTCAGAATATTCCATTTTCTCTGAGGTATGGCGAGCTCTGAGTTTGTATACATATAAGTTTGGGGGAGTTGGGGGAGCTTGCCCCCCCAAAAAGAAGTTTTAAGGAGAAGAGTAATGTTCAAGATTTGCTCTTCTCCTGTATTTTTGGTCTATTTTTGGCACATTGGCACTCGGCATTTTGATTTGCCTATGTTTCAGTAAGCAGTCTACAAAGACAGCAAGACTTAAAATCATGGCTTGCCACAAGTACATCACTAATCCCAAGCCTAACCGTAGATAACAAAGTGAGATGGAAAGGTTAGACTTAATATTAGGTATGCTTTAAACTGAAGACCAAGATAAAGTAAGATAGACAGTGGGAGTAAATAAATTAAGCATAATCAAGTGTATTCTAAAGATCTGGCTTAATCCTACCATTCAAATTGGGATGGATATGAATGAGGTTATAGACAGGATTAGTATATTACTTTTAAGAAAATTGATATATTTTAATGATGGGTGTCAAGCACCACATAGGAAACACAGCTGGCATAATGGTTAAGATCTTCACTGCTTATGCAATGATAAAATTTGATTCTGATTTCTGTGAAACATTTGCATACTCTTCCCGTGTCTTTGAGGAATTTCTCCTGACTTCTTTCCCTCCAAAAAAGAACAAGTAGGTTATTTCCACCTTGAGTTCAAATTGAAAGGAGTCATGGGCATAAGTGGTGCCTGTTGTGGGAAGAGTGATATAGACCATCTCCTAGATAAGAGAACATGGTTCACAGACACTGCAACATGTCAAGGCTAGCCACTTGATAGTGTATCAATTGTTGCTAGGTGTGCTCACGTTTACTAATGTGCATGGGTATTTGCTGATAAGCGGTTTGAAGGCATAGACCAAGGATTCATGCTAATTGGCTGGTAATTGGTCTAACTGGTCAGTATTGACCAGTGTATTCCTGTCATAATAAACAACTGACTGGTGTCCATTTGCCAAGTGTTTATGTAATACCTATGTTGAACCCTGGAAGGAACATAAACTAAGTATTGCTACATAGTTCACAGGATACAGCTTGGAAGTGGATGGTAAGGAGGAAGCTGGGCATCCTGTAGCCTCCTGGATGCAATGGCAGTACAGAAAATCTGGAATTCAGAATATACATGTCAGGGAGAGGACAAACAAGAAATAGCGTGGAAACTGTGGTGAGGGGGACTATCTTCAGAATATGCAATGCAAGCCCTGTGTAAATAGGGACGTATTCAAAACCGCAGCCTATGCCACAGAGCAGGGTTGTGATAGTGATGATGAAGAAAGGTTTATGATGGGGGATTTGAATGCTTATATAAGGGACAGTACAGAATATTACGATTATCTGCATCCACATTGGTGAGGAAACAGAAGGATAGGCCATTCTAGACTTCTGTCCAGTGAATGGCTTGATGTTGGCCAACAAGAGAATACAGTCACAAGATCACATATAACTGTGGCTATCTGCAACACAATTAGACTTAATCCTAGTAAGGACAGAACAGTCAGAGATTGCTAGTGACCAGCCCCTCCCCAGAGAAAATGGAACAAAAGTCTATCAAAAATGCTCAAAATTTGTATAGAGTTCTGGGTTGGATTTCTGTGCTACAGTACCCTCTGTAACCCGTATTCATGCCTGCTAAAGGGAGCAACCTACTAGCCAGTCCTTGTAGGTTTCCCCCTTATTCATGCACACTAAAGGGGGCAACCAACTAGCCAGCCCTTTCCAAACCAAAGTAATAAGATGAAAGCAAAACTCTTAAACAGTTGAATGGAATGATAAATTTAATGTTGAGCGCTTTTTTGGGGCAGTACAGCCAATTTTACATGCTATTGCTCAATATGAGTTTGTTTTATAATCGCTCACACTTTACAGTTCAAGATAACTGTTTCTGTATTGTATAGATTGAATATGAATGATTTGTCTGCAGTTAACTTTATAGTGTACTTGATGTTCAGTATCACAGCCTCCTGGAGATATAGTAGAACAGCTTTTCATCTTTTATAAGCTCACTCTTTACCTAAAGTACAGCAATCTTAAGAGTAAAAATAGTAAAGCAGGGAGATATGCATTCTCCACTGTGACAAATGCTATTTTATTTATAGGTTCATAGATTGGTACTAGGCTAACTGCCCTTGCGAGCCATTTAAAGCCTAGCCAATTATCCCTTGTGAGATTCAAATCCTGCACCTTGTGTTTGTAAGGCAAACACCTTAACCATTAAGCTACCCTTTATTCACTTATAACCCCTGAAGTTTCTTCTAAACATGGATTGTGGGTTTTGTGTATGTTTTCTTAATATTGGTGAACTGGGGTGTGTACCGTCAATGAATCATCTTGAATGTGGCTTGGTGTTTTAGTTTCTACACTAAAATAAAGGCCAGGTGGATAACTCCCCTAAATAAAGTATTGCAACTTTAGAAAAATCAAAAATGTTGTTTGAAACAACAAATGCAGCCTATCTGGCACTTATATTGTCTAAGCATATATATATAAAAATATATATATTTAAGCAAAGAAACAGCAGTCAGCCCTACCCACCCAAAACTCCAGCAAATTGCTCAAGAGCTGTAGGGAAAGCTGGAAGCTCTGATGGAACAGAAGGATAAACTGCTGATTATGGCCCAAGTGACCCAGTTTCAATGTGCAGTTCAAGCACCTGATAGTGTTTGCAAATAGCAGTAGAGCTATTCATGCACTGTAGCAGTACATCAGAAGGATGTGGGTCACCAACCTGGGGACATGAATGCAGTCCACCAAGCTGTCAATTGTCAGTAGTCTTCAGTGAGCAACAGCATGGGTGCGTGTGCACTTGCACAGGGTAAGATGTTGTGGATCCCATGGGGATGTGGGATGTATGTCTCCCATCCAGGCTAAATAATAAAAATGTCCTTATTGCCAGGAGGCCAATGAGGACAGAAGCAACTCTTATGAATGTTTAAATAACGCTAAGCCAAATGACTTTGTAAAAGAGTTTGTAGACTGATTCAAGAGACTTGATAGTCAGCAGATATGGGGAAAAAAATCATAAAGTGAAAAAAAATGTGTATGGAATGCTGAGTGGGATTTTGTCTTAAGTTTCCAAAAGCACATGATACAAAACCACAGGACTTTATTAACAAAACTCAGATTAACCACTTTCATCCCGATCAAAGACTTCATCAGAGCTACATATCCAGAAGGCAGGTATACTTAATTAGCAAATAGGACATGGCTTAATAAAATGCAGTTAAGAATTTAAAGACACACCAGAGTTGCATACATAAAACAAGTACTTGTACATACATTTAAGCAAATTTAAATTACATCTTAGTTACATTAAGTTTAAATAAACTAATGAATGAAATGTTTTCATTTATTCCTGGTTTGGCTGTAGCATCAGTTTTTACCTGCCACACAATTCAGCATACTGAAGCTTCTCACCCAAATGGCCACCCCTAGGGTCTCTCTCAACCTTTTCTAAAACTGTAAATAAAAATTACTATAAAAACACCACATATAACTGCAAGCTTGTACAATGCATTTTTTAAACAAACCCTTCTAATGGCATGTTAGTATTCTGTCATATGCTCTTGGAGGGCCTATCAGTCTTCCCTATATAAAAGCTCATGCATGTCTGACATAGTGCAATATGTACCACAACCTGAATCCTGAATTGAGGAATCATAATAGCTTTTAACTCTAAATTTATAATCACCTACTGTACAGACATTATTTAATATATACTTACGTACATTACAAAACTGACATTTAAATCTATATATCTTATTATGTGGGTTAAATACTTTTTTCTTATACTCCACAACATTTTTTAAATTAGGCCACTGTTTAAAAATAAAAAACAGGGAACATGCCATCGCATTTTTTTTCATAAATTGATCTACCTGTAATAAAAAAATCCTAATAATGGCAGTACCAGCCTGACAGTCATTGCTTAACATTAATAGCATATTGCTTGAAAAGTCTCATCTATTAGAATCTGAACTAGCAATATTTTTCTGCTATTCCCAGAATCTGGGAAGTAATATCATTATTATGTTAAAAAATCAATTTCATTATATAATTCTTTAAACATTGGACTAAGATATGTTCTTTCTAAAAGCATATTTTCAAGTTTAAATAATTCATTTGAAAAACACATTTTTACCCATAACCATAAGAGCAAGTCTTACCTTCTCTTCTTTAACAAGGTATCTCTTCCGGTGGTAAGGATGACGGCTATTATAATATAAGAAGGGATTGAAATAATTTGGTTTCTGATAAGTATTAGATTGTAAAAGCTCATTATTTGTATATAAAGATATAAGGTGACATCCAAATAATTTATACTTGAATAATTAATTGTTGAATTAATATATGCAATAGACTCAGTTATATCAATATGACCCTTCCAAAAAGACACATGTCATTCAAAAATGTACTTAGTGTTTCACGTTCATGGCATATACAGACTTAAAGAGATATTCTTTATCCCAGAATCAAAAAACTGTATTGGAAAAAAGGAGGGTACATGATGCACCCATGGCAATATGTGAATTTTGGTGATAGTATTCACTTTCAAAATAAATAAAATTATTATTTAAAACAAATGCATAAACAATGTAATCAACTTAATAACTTTCTATGCAAAAAAAACTTCCCTGATTCAAGATAAACTTAGACTATGAAGTAGGACTATAAACAAGTCAGCAACATTAATTATTAAGAATAGTAAGTCAGGTGAGTGCAATTTAGGTGTAACACTACTCACAAAATATCATGAATCCTTAAGTAAATATGTATATTTGGATCAAAAACATTTTAATCTCCTGTCTACATAGATTCCTAAAGGTTGGGTCTTAAATCATTTATATTTACATGTACGTTTAGAATTCCAAATATTACAAGTAATTTTGGCTAATTCAACTTTCAAAAATGTATAATTATGACATTGCATAAATAAATCATATACAACTAAATCAATGTTCCTATTTGTATTTTTAAGTTCATTACATGAACTTATGCTATATACATTACTGTCATTTAGCAGAGAAAACATTTTATTATTATATAATCCATGATAACCAAACTTCTCTCTTTATCAGGTTTCATGAAATGCTGTTCTCCACAACTAGTTAATTTTTAAGCAGTGCCATTTCATCTTTTTTTTTAAGTAAAGACTTCTACATCTGAACTTTAACCTGATGTTATTCTCACAGGCCTTTTCAAAGAAGTCCAACATAAGATGTAAGGAGGGGGTTAAAGACACTTTGCCTTCTAAAGATGCTTTCAAAAGAATCAGTTAGTGCAGGTTCATCTTTTTAAGTAAGAAGTGTTACTAACCCGATGTCATTCTCAAAGACCTTTTTCAAATATGCCCAACACAGGATGTAAGGAGGTTTAAAGAAACATAGCCTCCTACAGGTACTTTCAAAAGCATCAAAATCACTGTTAAAACATCAAAGAAAAGTTTAAATTCCATATAATCAACTGAAGGTGAACTCAGGTTCTTTCTATGCTGCTTCTTGCAGGGATAAAGCCTTCCTTACAAAGCTTAAAAAGGATATTAGTAATGTCCAAAGAACTGTAAATAAAAACTATTAAGGTTATCATGTTGAAATAACACAGTGCTGTCTGTAGTTTCACAGTGTTTGTTACCTTCTTGTCTTGCTCCAGGATGCTTTTACAGGGCTGTGATATTATTATTATCCTGAGTACTTTTGGATATGTGTCTCAGGTGAAGTCTCTGCTATGTGTGCAGGAGGGATGATAAATCTTCTCACCGCATCTTCATCCACCTCATCATCATCATGATCACCATCACTGTCACAACTGCCAATATCCTCTTTTACTACTAACTGACCCTTACATTTACAAATCAAATTGCACTGTTGCGACACATCTCTTTTCTAATGACTGCACCTTTCTACCTCACACTAAACCTGTTCCTTTACTAAGTCTACTCAAGCTTCTATCATAGCTGGCACGTCATTCCTGTGCATTATTTCTTATACATTCTTCAGTATTTATAATGTTTGCACATTCTCAGCTTGTCTAACCTACCTTTTCCTAACTACTTTTGCAATCAAGCACTTGTATACAGCTTAGGTGACAGTATTGTTATGTCGCAGTATTACTGAATAAGCCTTCATTTATTCAGCCAATATACTCTAATTCCATGATGACTAAGATTGTATAGTGTTCATGTCTGAGATATCATCCTATAACTGCAACATCTTTTTTCACCTGTTCATCATCTGTGTTCACTAATAACGAAAGCCACAAGCCACATGACCCAATTCTCAATAATTCTATAAAATAGTAAAATAATTAAGAGTTTTATTAAGGGTAAATGCTTTCATACAAAAAAAAAAAATATTTCACCACAACTGATTTTTGCCAAACATCACAGGTTTAAATAGCCCATTTAGTAGTCACATGCTGAAACTGTTGCCTAGGTTTAAAGTATACTTGCCCACTACAGTAAAAAATAAATTTCAGTTATATATACTGCAAATAAAACACTTCTTAAGTTAATTATAAAAGTAGCATTCTGATTTATATATATCTATCTATATTTATATATATATAAATATGGGTCTACTACCGGAGATCGAAATTACACTATTTTGAAATCCAGTGGTAGATGCCCACTAACACGAAAGTGCACTTCACCGAAAGTACACTTTCGCGAACACCACTTGAACGAATGGTTACAGACCATAGTGTTAGGGCTTGGGTTAAGGATAGTGAATAGCTAGTAGGGCTATCCACTATCCTTAACCCAAGCCCTAACCCTAACGTCCATGATTACCACACCACAATGGAGGAAATTGTATGACCTCCATGGTGCAGTAGTCATGGACCTATGTCCTCCACTGTGGTGCGGTAATCACGGACCTTTAGGGTTAGGGCTTGCGTTAAGGATAGTGGATAGCTAGTAGGGCTATCCACTATCCTTAACCCAAGCCCTAATCCTAAGGTCCGTGACTACTGCACCACACTGGAGGACATTGCCCGTTCATTCTAGTGGTGTTTGTGAAAGTGCACTTTCGGTGAAGTGCACTTTCGTGTTAGTGGGCATCTACTACTGGATTTCAAAATAGTGTAATTTTGATCTCCGGTAGTAGACCCATATATATATATATATATATATATATATATATATATATATATATATATATATATATATATATGTCTGTGTGTGTGTGTATATAAATGGGTCAACTTTAACCGAAAGTCCACAACACCAAAACCCAGAAGATCGAGACCAGAATCACAAAACCGCAGAACACCAAAAAGCGTGAAATTCAAAATCCCGACAATACAGGAGTTTGATTTAGTGCTTATGCTGTTCTGCAGTAGGTAAGTATGTATGTGTAAGTGTAGCTGTGAGGGGTATTGCTGTGTGTAAGTCTGTGTTTTGACTTTGGTTTGTGTGTGTGAGGGACTGTAATGTGTGGGTGTGAGTTTGCCTTGTGTGTCTGTTTGTGCGATCTTGGAGTTATAATATTAAAGTAGGGGGTGTGGGGAGTGAGGGGGGGCTTGCTCCCCTGCCTATCACTAGTGTAGGTTGGTGTGTTTACTAGTTTGGGGTAGTTACGTGTGTGTTTGTGTGTGTTATGTGTGTGGTTTGCAGTTTGACGGTTTTCGGTGTTTTGGGGTTTCGTGATTCTGGTCTCAGTTTTTTTCTGTTTCGGTGTTGTGATCTTTCGGTTATTTAAAGTAGACCCATATATACATATATATATATATATATATATATATATATATATATACATATATATATATATATATATATATATATATATATATATATATATATGTAGTTTCACTTCATAATCGCAAAATGCTGAAATCTTGAATTTTAGCATTTCGAAACTATGAAGCCGAACCGTTCACAATCCCAAAACCCACAATCACGAATCATATAATCATGAACATACATATACCATACATCACATAACACACACACACCATTCCACCCACAGCACACAAACCACAGAACCCTACACTGCATATAAGCAGGGGGGTGAGCCCCCCTGCACCCCCACTCCCTTCTTATATATACCAACTCCGAGATCACACATAACGAAAAAAAACCTCACACCATGGCATTCTACACTCACTCTCACACAAATACACACCACACATACACAGATACCAACAAATCCAACACTCACACTCATACTTACACCTCCTTACCCTTACCCACACATAGAACGTACAAAAACACACACGAACACTCACTCACCTTCAATTTCAGATTCCATACCAGCCAAACACTTCACGCAATGTACCAGAAATGCATAGATGTGGATTCGAGATATTCAAATTCGCTCTTATACACTTTCAGCATTCTGCATTTTCAGCTTCATGGTCTCGGAATGCTGAAATTCAAGATTTCAGCATTTTGAGATTATGAAGTGAAACAATACACACACACACACACACACACTCACACACACACACACACACACACACACACATAAATATATATATATATATATATATTTTTTTTTGGTCAGAGAATTAGATACCAACCCACCACCATTCCAAAACAATTAACAATTAACAAAAAGTAAAAATTGATAAAAAAAAATCACACATAGTCGAAGTTCCACATTTGTTGTAGTTCACAATTTGGCAGCACATAATTTTAATACACTGGTGTCATATCATTCTGCATTATGCCATAACTGCCAAATCAATTCTTTATACTTTTAATTTCATTTCCCAAGGGCCTCCCCTAGTGGGTTAGAAATGTGCTCAAGAATAAAAAACAAAAACTTGGAAAACTTTATATAAAAATGTGTTTTATTATAATGTTTTTCATATCATAATTATGTTGATAAAAATGCTTGCATTTAGTTCTGTCCGCCTTACTGACATAAAAACAGTGACAATAATTACAAGAACAAAAATAGAACACTCTTTTTAGATAGTATGTATATTTTCCATTAAATATTATTTAATTTTGTAATGTACTGAGCTTCAGTTGTGGCGCATTATAAAGAAACTTAGATTCTCTGCAATGAGCCATTTCACTAGTCCCTTTCTATTGCTTGTCCTACCAGTTCCCTTTGCTGCCTACAGTTCTAATTTTTTCTTTATACTTTATATTTATATGTCTCTTATATGTAAAAATCAGGCCCTTTACCCAGTGTGTCTAGGGTTCCATCAAAGCAACCAAAAATGTTATAGTTCTCTTGCATAATATATTTTATAGTGCTGGTATCAGACTCATACTTGCATATTATTTTTTCTACTAATATTAACATTATTAATAGCTGCTTTTTTGTATTTAACAGAACTGTTAATAGCAGGAGAATATATTTGGTTAAATGGCACCATATATATTAATGCTGTGTTAAAACTACTCACTGATAAATTATGGTTCTTGGTTTCTTGGCACTGGAAGCGGCATTCTATTTGTTTTTTATCCATGTTTACTTCACAACACCCTAAATCCAGGGCACAGTCTCTGGTGGTGGCAGAAATATATGCCACTGGAGATTCCTTCAACTTAACAAGCTGATATATTCCCCCCTTCTCATATTAACATACTCACAGCCCAGAATAAGGATTGTGATGGCAATATAATCCAGAGTTTGGTTTTCTAATTATAACACAGCCATGCTAACAGCTGGCAGCTGTATATATTGGGTCTATATTAAATCAGCAAACACTTAAAAAGATTGCTGTTCCACACAAAATAAATAAATAAATAAATAAAAATAAAAACTTCAAAACATTACATAAAGTGGGGGGCTTCACCCCCCACATGCCCTGATGTGGGGGGCTGTGCCCCCCCAACCCCCCTACTTAAATATACCAACTCCAAGATCACACTACAGTGACAAAAACAGCAAAGTAATGGAGGCGGCCAAGCGATTTCTTTCCCAGGGAAATAAATTGTTTACATGCCATTTCGCTATTTTGCTCTTTTTTGTGCTTTCAAGTTCGATCAAGATGCATTTGAAAGATTGCATCTTTGCTTATATAATACGAACCCCATATATTATCCTACTCTGCCCATTTACTTTCCAATCCCTCATTATCTACATAAATTCCAGAGCACATTTCAGGAAACAGTTCAGTCTAGTGCTTCTGGTCTTCCGTTTTAAGTTTACATTCTTGTCCACTCTCACTCTTCTTATTTACTGTAACCAGACCTCTCAAACAATTGGGGACAAATATCAACTGAATCGGGGACAAGTCATCTCTCACTCTTCTCATTTACTATAAGCAGACCTCTCAAACAACTGGGGACAAATATCAACTGAATCGGGGTCAAGTCATCTCTCACTCTTCTCATTTACTGTAACCAGACCTCTCAAACGATTGGGGACAAATATCAACTGAATCGGGGACAAGTCATCTCTCACTCTTCTCATTTACTATAACCAGACCTCTCAAACGATTGGGGACAAATATCAACTGAATCATGGACAAGTCATCTCTCACTCTTCCCATTTACTGTAACCAGACCTCTCAAACGATCGGGGACAAATATCAACTGAATCAGGGACAAGTCATCTTTCACTCTTCTCATTTACTATAACCAGACCTCTCAAATGATTGGGGACAAATATCAACTGAATCAGGGACAAGTCATCTCTCACTCTTCTCATTTAGTGTAACCAGACCTCTCAAATGATTAGGGACAAATATCAACTGAATCGGGGACAAGTCATCTCTCACTCTTCTCATTTACTGTAACCAGACCTCTCAAATGATTGAGGACAAATATCAACTGAATCAGGAACAAGTCATCTCTCACTCTTCTCATTTACTGTAACCAGATCTCTCAAACGATTGGGGACAAATGTCAACTGAATCGGGGACAAGTCATCTCTCACTCTTCTCATTTACTATAAGCAGACCTCTCAAACAATTGGGGACAAATACCAACTGAATCGGGGACAAGTCATCTCTCACTCTTCTCATTTACTATAAGCAGACCTCTCAAATGATTGGGGACAAATATCAACTGAATCAGGGACAAGTCATCTCTTACTCTTCTCATTTACTATAAGCAGACCTCTCAAATGATTGGGGACAAATATCAACTGAATCAGGGACAAGTCATCTCTTACTCTTCTCATTTACTATAAGCAGACCTCTCAAATGATTGGGGACAAATATCAACTGAATCAGGGACAAGTCATCTCTCACTCTTCTCATTTACTGTAGCCAGACCTCTCAAACGAATGGGGACAAATATCAACTGAATTGGGGACAAGTCATCTCTCACTCTTCTCATTTACTATAAGCAGACCTCTCAAACGATTGGGGACAAATATCAACTGAATCGGGGACAAGTCATCTCTCACTCTTCTTATTTACTATAACCAGACCTCTCAAATGACTGGGGACAAATATCAACTGAATCAGGGACAAGTCATATCTCACTCTTCTCATTTACTATAACCAGACCTCTCAAACAATTGGGGACAAATATCAACTGAATCAGGGACAAGTCATCTCTCACTGTTCTCATTTACTATAAGCAGACCTCTCAAACGATTGGGGACAAATATCAACTGAATCGGGGACAAGTCATCTCTCACTCTTCTCATTTACTGTAATCAGACCTCTCAAACGATTGGGGACAAATATCAACTGAATCGGGGACAAGTCATCTCTCACTCTTCTCATTTACTATAACCAGACCTCTCAAACGATTGGGGACAAATATCAACTGAATCAGGGACAAGTCATCTCTCACTCTTCCCATTTACTGTAACCAGACCTCTCAAACGATCGGGGACAAATATCAACTGAATCAGGGACAAGTCATCTCTCACTCTTCTCATTTACTGTAACCAGACCTCTCAAATGATTGAGGACAAATATCAACTGAATTGGGGAAAAGTCATCTCTCACTCTTCTCATTTACTGTAACCAGACCAATCAAATGACTGGGGACAAATATCAACTGAATCAGGAACAAGTCATCTCTCACTCTTCTCATTTACTGTAACCAGACCTCTCAAACAATTGGGGACAAATATCAACTGAATCGGGGACAAGTCATCTCTCACTCTTCTCATTTACTATAAGCAGACCTCTCAAATGATTGGGGACAAATATCAACTGAATCGGGGACAAGTCATCTCTCACTCTTCTCATTTACTATAAGCAGACCTCTCAAATGATTGGGGACAAATATCAACTGAATCGGGGACAAGTCATCTCTCACTCTTCTCATTTACTATAAACAGACCTCTCAAATGATTGGGGACAAATATCAACTGAATCGGGGACAAGTCATCTCTCACTCTTCTCATTTACTATAAGCAGACCTCTCAAATGATTGGGGACAAATATCAACTGAATCAGGGACAAGTCATCTCTCACTCTTCTCATTTACTGTAACCAGACCTCTCAAACAATTGGGGACAAATATCAACTGAATCGGGGACAAGTCATCTCTCACTCTTCTCATTTACTATAAGCAGACCTCTCAAACGATTGGGGACAAATATCAACTGAATCAGGGACAAGTCATCTCTCACTCTTCTCATTTACTATAACCAGACCTCTCAAATGACTGGGGACAAATATCAACTGAATCGGGGACAAGTCATCTCTCACTCTTCTCATTTACTATAACCAGACCTATCAAACGACTGGGGACAAATATCAACTGAATCGGGGACAAGTCATCTCTCACTCTTCTCATTTACTATAACCAGACCTCTCAAATGATTGGGGACAAATATCAACTGAATCGGGGACAAGTCATCTCTCACTCTTCTCATTTACTATAACCAAACCTCTCAAACGATTGGGGACAAATATCAACTGAATCGGGGACAAGTCATCTCTCACTCTTCTCATTTACTATAACCAGACCTCTCAAACGATTGGGGACAAATATCAACTGAATCGGGGACAAGTCATTACAACATCAGGGACAATCAGGGACACATTTAAAATATTAGTGCTATTAACTTGACACATTGACAGACTCAGAGCATATGAATTAATACACATTTTCTGAGGTAAATGAAGTTTATAACTCTTAATTGTTGTCATTATTCATTACCTGTAATTCACCACCTTTCCTCCAGAAGTCACTAGTTTTAGGAGGGATTAAGTGGGACAGAGTTAGAATTTGAGTCAAAATTTGGGACGTCCCTGGAAATCAGGGACAGTTGAGAGGTATTGCTATAACTCTAGGCTTCCATACACAGATAGTGGTAGCTTAATTTAGTGCTGTTGGATGTCCTGTTTTATCCCACTCATTATTATATGTTCACAATTCTTGCTTACTACCCCATTCTATACCTGCTATACATATAAAGATGTCAGATTACTTACAACTCTCTCATATTCTGGTTTCAGTATTTCATAATACTAACACCTTCTTGTCATAAGATTCTATTCTCAGTTTTTTTTTTCTGCTTTCTCTGCATTTTCCATTTCCCTTTTGCTCCTTTTCAGTACAAATCTGCTTACAACTTACCACTCATGCCCTTATCCCCATCCCCCACCCCAGTGGTTTCCTCTCTGCACACTTCCTTATTTTTTCTCAGTTATTCCAAAAATGTTCAGCTTTCTTATCCCTCTGACACATCACCTATCAATCTGGATAGTCTCTGGACAACTCTTCAATACACTATCCTAAAGATCCTCTGTATATTTAATCCTTCTGCTCCATACCTCTCAATTGTTCAAATATTCATAGACTGTCCATATTTTTGCCTTGTATTTTTGGACTGGTCCTTATAAATGTGCGGTTTTCTGGCAAATCATTAAGGATTAAAGCCACTAAATAATGACAGAATTTGAGTTTCAGACTTCATATCCTTCACAAAATGCATGCTAAAATAAATCCTAATTATTCTAGCAAATTTCTAAGTTTATAAGAGTTGTTTGTCTTTCGGCTTTTTCCCGGTTAGGGGTCGCCACAGCAGAACTCCGGTATGCTAATGACTGGCAGTAGATTTTTATGAATGCCGAGGTGCCAGCTCAATGTTCAACCTTCAACGAAGGCATGCCCATTTACGCATGTCTTTCGAATGCCCACCCAACCGCGGGGAGGACATGCAGACTCCACACAGAAGGCACTCCCTGCATGCCAACCGAGAATTGAACGGGAGAACCTCTTGCTGTGAGGCAACAATGCTACAGCTGCACCACCGCGGCTTCTACATTTATAAGAGTAATATTTAAATTGTCCCTATATTTGGAGGTTTTGTCCACCCCGTTTTTTAGGCTTTGTCCAGAATTCTTGTGCTCAAAGGTCGAGAGGTAATCTGCTCTCTGGTAATAATGAATAAAACTTTGCCCTCAGATACATGTTTCACCACAACCATGTCATCCTATTATAGAAACCATACCACACAATAGCATCTACATAACAATAAGTCTACAAGTCTTGAAGACATAAAGAATAAACTAGATGACATGCATGTGCGAATTTATACTACAGCCATGATATAGTAGGCATCTATGAGGCACAGATTATAATTACCCTCACAAAAATATTCAAGTCCACTTTCCAAACTGCAACAATTCTATAAAGCTTATCTCACAGCTAGACCAAGAGAACTGTGCTTCTTTTTGTACAAAAATTATATTTCTTGCTTTCCAATTGCTTCTTCATTGTCCATCAGCAAATCTTCTACTGACTGGTTCATAACAGAAATTACTCTTCGCCAAAAATAATTACCTTAGTGTATTGTCTTTTCCAGTTATTGCTACAGAAATCATAAAACTCCTTAATAACATCTGATTATTTATCTATAGAAAAACAATCATACTAGTGTTAGCTTCCGTGTTAGCTTCCTCACCCCATCCAAACAAATAGTCTGCTGGGCCCCTGATAGACCCTTAGCCTGCCACAATTCACTTTAGGTACAACTAGACCCAATGTGCAAGTTCACAGTTTCTTCCACCTTGACTTGAATATAACTAACAGAAAAACAAAGTCCACTCCCTGAATGCACTACCCCTAACCTTCACTGCTCAATTACTTTTATCTTATCAGAAAAAAGCCCAAACCTATCTACCTCTTTATATTCCTAAGACTAGATCTGGAAAACAAATTTAAACCACAATTAAAAAGAGACGAAAAGTCCAGTTGCTTTAGGTACAGGCAACCCAAACATTTTACTAATTCTAGAAAATTCTGAAGATGACAAAATGCTAGGACTGAGCAAAGATAATACATTTTCATTTATCTTCCATCCTAAATCTCACAAACATGAAGTATCATGATGGCGTATTAGCTGCAAATAGAGCCTGTCTTACACAGTCTCCCCCCTGCTTATGATCTCTATGTTTCACCAGCCTGTCTAAAAGGAATTTGTTAAAGAGAAACAACAAAATGTTTAGACAGTCTGCCTGACCGTGGTGTGTAAGTACCCATGGCCTATTTCTACAGTTCTTACAACTCTGCAAAAATTTAATTTTTCACTTTGGTTGCCACCTGTATATGATCTCATTGTGTCAAAGCACATTTTCACCACTACTAAAGGAGACCTTTATCAATCTTCCACCACAATGCATCTCTCAATCTAGTACTAAAGACTATAGGCCCATCTCTTTGTTTCATCCCTGGTAAATTATTTAGAAAAAAAACATATCTACTGATGACATTTTTTCACTATATCAGCAGGGATTTACAGAAGGTAAGAGAACATATGTTTTCTATTCACTCTCTGACACCATACACACAAATATGGACAATGACATGCTTGTAGGTGCTCTGTTAACTGAGCTTCCTAAAGCATTTTATGGAGCCAGACGGAATAAATTTCTTGCATTCCTCATACTTTGGTTCCTCAACCATGCATTGGTTTAAAAGTTAGTTTAACAGCAGATCATCTGTTTTTAGGATAATTACCAGTTAATTACCCAGTCCTACTTAATATCCAGGGTTCCTCAAGGCTATGTCCTTAGCATAATTCTTTTTATCTTTTCACAAACTCTGTTTTTGCTTATCTGTACATTTCAGACCCCATTGTCTTTGTATGCAGGCAACTTTACACTCTTTAAATCTTCTAATCATGTGTAACAATTAAACAATATCAGCTATGTAGCATCTAAGGTCTGCTCAACTGACTGAGCAAAAAAATATCTAATTTTGAAGTCGAGTAAAACAAGGTCATGTTTTTGGCACTTGATCTAGACTTAAAAATCCTCCAAAAACAGTATCTGTACTGTAAGAATGAGAATATTATATTTATTTTCTTATTTAAATGTTGAGACCTATCAACAAAAAAATATTCAGATTTCATGCCCTAGAGGAAAAAGATCTACCATGGAAAAAGTATCCTTTAAGCTTAATTTGAGCATGGTCTCACAGTGCTAAGTTGTTTGTCTACAAAAAGCCTTACTTACATTCCAACATTATCCAATATAACCTGCAAATTCACTGTCATCTTGCCAAACATACAGAACTATTGTGTCACCATTTCTTTTTCTGTTTCCCCCATAAGATTCCACTTAGAACCTTCATCAAAAGTATTAACATGAGTTTTTAACACAGCTTTTTTGCAACTTTCTAAGAAGAACAGTTCTCCATGCTCATAGATCCTATTCTGGTATGTCATAGTCCTTCAAAAATGGTTCAAATACTGTTACCTTATCTGATTAAGCATTTTCAGTTCTTGGCCTTAAACTCTGGGGTAAGCTTCAAATTAATGTAAGGAATAGGCATAAATATCCATGAATTTTTATCAATGCTTTAAGACTCCATTATGGCTAGAGGCATCAAACCCACTTGTCACCTAGTATTAATGCCCTACTTTCTGGTAGTCATACAGATTCATCAATTTAGCTTCCTTAACACCTTGCCAATAACCCTCGGACTCCCTTATCGTACATAGAGATTCTTACAAATGTATCTCTCTTATTATCACTACCCTCTTACAAAAACAACACTTTATGATGTTTATAAGATTGTTTCATACAGATAAATGTACACACAGATGTAGATATATAGTTCTGTATTGAAACATTGATGCAAACTAGCATTGAGCTCCAATATATGCAACACAAGCCATTGATTTTTGATTTAAACTTTAAAAGTATGATGCTGCAAAACCAAATGTTTTTGCTTGAGGTGTGTGTGTGTGTGTGTGTGTGTGTGTGTGTGTGTGTGTGTGTGTGTGTGTGTGTGTGTGTGTGTGTGTGTGTGTGTGTGTGTGTGTGTGTGTGTGCTTGTCCGTGACTGGAAATATACTAGCTCTGAGATTGCACAGCACTGGAAAAAATCATAAATTCCCATACACTACAGTTTCCTAATTCCATTGCTCATTCACATTGTAAGTGAAATGAACAAACCTTCCATTCCCGTTCGATTGCACTGTGATCTAGAAATAAATGTGTCTCCAACAGATCACAGTGTAGGAAAAAGATAATGAATGGTTTGCTTCTTTTCCTTATACTATAATCTACAAAATACAACAACAGATGATAGTATAACTACAAGGAATAAACCCATCTGTTCTCCTTCACTTGATCTGTGATATACTAAACAGAATGCACCATTAGTGTATCTTTTTCTATTAAAACACATTGAAGGATTGCATTACAAAGAAATACAGGACCACAGTACTAGCCATATATAATATATTCTAAATACTATCTATATTGTATATAAAAGTGTTTTTTTTTCCTGCTACCACCTGGGCGACTGTCCGATCTAGCTAAACTGCAAGTATTTCTGCTTCTTGAACTGTTTTAAACTGTTTAAAGTTGTTTTTGCACCTGCACTTTTAAAGTTTATCCTGTTTGTTGCATTTACCTGTTGAGGCTACACACTCAAGTGTGCTAGCCTATGTTACATATTTATTGCATTTTCCTGCTGTTTGTTGCAAAAAAGAAAAAAACAAAAAAATTATCCTTGTTTCCCGTCTTTCCAGACCTAGAGTAGTCCAAATACAGGCTTTGCTGTATTCTGGACTTTTGGAAAGTTCCTGCGTTGCCCATTTCCTTTCTTGGATAAAGGGAGGCTTCTTTGTTCACCAGTGGCAGTGGGGAGCTTAGAGCAGCCTATCAATCCCTGGAGGAGTGTTCCTAGCACAAGAATCTGGTAGTCTATTGGCCATTTTGGGCCAATTTCTAGCTCTTTCAAGTCCTCCTGTATAAAACCCGCTTTGGTGCGGCTTTGTACGATTTTGCGCATAGTGAAGCATTGGGCAGCTCCGCTTAATTGGGTTTAAACCATTGTCGGCTCCACAAAGTCTGCTCTTCACTTTTTCCCTTAGAACTGATCTAGTTCTCATAATGAACACCCTATTCCTACTCTAAAGCCTGGCACTTGCTCACTAAAGCAATTATATAAGTCAGCACTAAAAAATTAAAAGCACTACATCCTCACAAACTCCCCTTGAGTATCTTGTTCCCCATTGGCCCTTTTTTTCAATTATAAAGGAACTCCCAATACTATTCTAGCATGTCCAAAGGTCAGTTGTCAATCTCCTCTCTGGTCCAGCTGGTGAATCTGGAAATCTTGAGGCAATGTTATAACTGCCTCATGTACACAGACAACCCTCTCCTCCTCCCAACAAATGTGAGAGATGCAACCATATAGCCAAACTGGAGGCTAAGCTCTCTCAACTCAGTACTGGCGTAACCAGTCAGGAGGAGAAGGAAACCACACTCACTACAATTCCAGTCTCACATAGACCTACCATGACAGCAAACCAAACACATAAACACACAAAAACATACACAGAGGCTCTAAATAAAAATCTGCCTAAGCAGCAGAGACCTCCAAAGCAGACACCCAAGCAACTGCTACCCCAAAGCAAAACACATGCAACACATAACTCACAAAGCCAGTGTGCCGAACAGTCACAGCCCTTAAGGCTAAACAACACACCTGATACACTTGTAATAGGTGACTCTATTGTCAGGCACACTGACGTCCCACTCACCAGGCTGAACAAGGAGAAGGTCACGGTGAGCTGCCTGTCGGGCGCTAGGATCTGCCACATAACACAAGCACTCAGGTCACTCCAAGGCAAGTACAAATATGACTCAGTCATTGTCCATGCTGGTGTGAAAGACCTGAGATGTACCTCCCTGGACTACATGAAAAGAGACATAGAGGAGCTCTCTGAGCATGTAGCCCAGGCCGGTATGACCCTGACCTTGAATAGCATCTTACCCTCACCAAGAATGATGCCACAATATGAAGACAAGATGATCAATTTCAACAATTGGCTTAAGTATTGGTGTCATTCAAAGGGGATCCAATACCTGTCAGCCTGGGATGACATGCTCGATAAGCCACGATGCTTTGCTAGGGACGGCTTGCACATGTCACACCTGGGCTTTCAGATATTGGCAAAGGCTCTTGCCATCCCCATAGTGCCTTTTTTAGGCAAGGCTCAAAAGACAAACCCACCTCCATAGGTATCACAAGGGATAAGAAACTAAGAGTAATGCTACTCAACGCCAGAAGTCTAAACCTCAAGATGCACACACTTGAAACTCTCCTTAGCATGGAGAACATCGATATCTATGCAGTAACAGAAACCTGGTTCAAGGCTCCCGAGAGCACCCCAGCACTACCAGGTTAAATCTCATACCATGCTTTTCGGTCCCAAAACTTGGACCGAACCACAAAAGGAGGGGGAGTATCAATATTCGTCAAAGATACCCACACCTCCAGGTTGGTGGCACAGCACGAAGCATCAGAGACTATCCATGTGCAACTAACAGTGGGTAAAACTGCCTTCCAGTTTATAGCCTGCTACAGACCACCCTCCCAAACCCAGAAACCCCACTCGGCCTTCCTAAAAACACTGGAAAATAGGAAGGCCTCTCCAAACACCATTATATTGGGCGACTTCAACTACCCAAACATAGCCTGGGAGCATTACTCTAGCTCCAACACTCTAGCCCAAAGGTTCCTAGAATTTATAAACTCAAATGCTATGGAACAACTTGTTACCACTCCCACAAGAGGGGAAAACATACTGGACCTGATCATCACCAACATGGGGGCTCTGTGCTCCAGACCAGAAGTGTATCCCTCACTGGTAAGATCAGACCATAAACTAATCTCACTGGATATTCACATCCCGACCCCACCCCCTGCCCAGAAAACCACAGTGAAAAACTTCACTAAAGCAAATTTCACACTCCTCAAAACCGAGGTGGAATCCTTCAAAGCCCCCGGGCCTGTGGAAAATACGGCCCAGACCGCAGAATCCTTTATAAACGCATTCTATGAACACCTTCAGGAATACATGGATCATGCAATCCCAAATAAAACCAAGACCCAATCCTCCAAAGGCAGGTGTCCTGTCTGGTGTACCCCAGCCATAAACAAAATATACAATAGAAGGAGGAAGCTACTACATGATAGAGCAAACTCCCAAAAAGGGAAGGCATCTCTGATCAGTATTAACAAAAAACTACGGGCACTCATAAAATCGTCTAAGGCCAGCTTCAAGAGAAATATTGCACAGGACACTAAGGATAATCACAAGGCTTTCTTTTGTTATGTTAGGAACCTGGGTGGGAATTCACAGATATGCTCAGAATTAGTCCAAAATGACAAAAAATACACCGAACCCACAGACATTGCCAACATCCTAGCTGACAGGTTCAGCGCAAACTCCCCCCCCCTTCCCATCAAAAGGGCAAATATCTATCCCAGCAGAGTGCTGCCCCCCTGATATCTGAGATGTTCAGGTAAGAGCCGCCCTCTTCAAAGCAAAAAACACAGCATCAATGGGACCAGACGGTGTCCCGGGCTGCATCCTACATGAACTCCAAGAAGAGCTAAACTCAAACATAAAACTACTGTTCAATCTCAGCCTTACTACAGGATATGTACCCAAAGAGTGGTGTACAGCAACAGTGGTCCCTCTCCACAAAGGTGGTGCCTCAACGGATCCTGGAAACTATCGCCTCATAAGCCTGACTAGCTTGGTCTGCAAAGCTATGGAAAGGATCATCATGGACCTCATAAATAAAGATATTGGGGACCTACAAACACTGGATCCTACCCAGTTCGGCTTTGTTAAGAGCAGATCCTGCCTCTTAAACCTGGTCGATTTCTTTGAAACAGTCACCAAGGCTATTGACAAGGGGAAAGTGGTCCACACAGCCTACCTGGACCTCGCAAAAGCCTTCGATACAATACCCCACTCGGGCATTATAGATAAGCTCACCAGCTTAAAAATAAACCCCTATGTCACTAGATGGGTTGCAAACTGGCTCAAGGACAGAACCCACATGGTTAGAATTGCTGGAGCCATGTCAGACTCCAAACCAGTTACAAGTGGCATTCCACAAGGCCCAGTCCTGGGACCTCTCTTGTTCGGTATATATTTCTCGAAGGTACAGGCCAACACGGTAGAACTGTGGTTGGCCAAGTTCACAGGTGACTGCAAACTAGGCACCATAATTGACTCTCCAGCCAACACAAGCATCCTACAAAAGGGCCTCATAGAAACAGACAACTGGTGCCAGAGCCATGGCCTCAAGCTAAACGCCAAAAAGTGTATAGTCATCCCTTTTGGCAAAAACAAAGTGCCCACAAATTACCACATAGGTGGTAATCCATTAAGTATGGAAGAAGTATTTAGGGACCTGGGGACCCAAGTTGATAGCAATCTCTCATTTGAAAACCACGTGGCCAAAGTGGTTAGAAAAACATTTTATATAGCCCACCTAATCATGAAGGATTCACATCTAGATCAGGGGAGGTCATCGTGCCTCTTTACTCATCCCTCATCAGGCCCATAATTGAGTACAATGCCCCTTTTGGGATGTACCTTACCAGACACCTGCAGCAACTGGAAAGACCCCAAAAGTACCTCACCAAGAGGATCAAAGGGCTCAAACAGATGCCATATGCTGCCCGGTTAAAGAAACTCCAACTCTACTCAGTGGCATACCGTCTGCTCAGAGGCGATCTGTGCCTGATGTATAAAGCCATGTCCAACCCAGAATTAATGGACATGCTGCACCTCAGAAAATCCAAATCCCATTGAGCTACACGCTCGAGAGACTTGAACCTCAGCACTGAAATAAATAGGGCATGCTGGAGGGACAGATTCATAACCCAGAGGCTCCCTTCACTCTGGAATAAAATCCCAGTCCAGGTTAGGCAGAGTCCCTCATTGACTCTCTTCAAGAGGAATCTTGATGAGTGGATGGGATATCATAGGTTTACCCCGGGTATCACTTCTGTGTCACTGTTATAGACAGAGGCACGGTATACTAATCTCGAAAAAGGGCATAGCAAAATTCATTTAAAATGGGTGGCGAAAGCCAAACACACTCTGGCTAGGCTTGTAAATGCCCTAGGGCAGATAGCCTAGTATGAACCTATGAACCTATATGTGTTCCAACTCTGTGCTTTAGCAAGGGTTATTCATAAGATGAAATGGATACTATACAAATGGCTGTATATCCCAGCTTGCTAATATTGCTTTCTGTTGAATTTACTGTAATGTTGCTTCATGTGTGTCTGAATATGTCATAGAGTCATAGGTTCATAGATGTACCCTAGGCTAATGTCCACTACGACCATTATTAGCCTAGCCATGCAATCCAAATGTATCATATGAATTAATGTGCCTTAGATATAATTTTAAGCAGTATATGTTAGTTAGGGCCAGATTTAATGGCTGCCTATGTCCAATCAGAGACATAGGTATCAGACCAGGGATGAATTTCCAATTTCCCATCCACTGGTCCAGATTGCGCTTGAATAGGGTAAGGGAAGGGCTCTGCTTCACATGGATGGGGAAGGCTATTCCAGAGAAAGAGGATTCTCTGAGATACATACCTGTCCCTCCAACATGGACTATCTCAGTTGCAAGCAAAGTTTAAATCCTTAGATCTGGTAGTTCTGGTGCTGTTTGTTTGGCAGATATGCAAAGGGTCCCTCAGACTAAGATTCAAGAATGCCTTGTATGCCAGGCATAAATCACCTCTCAGCACTTTGTAGGAAACAGAGTGTACAGATAGAGCTTTAGAGCAATCTGCCCAAGACATTGTGTTTATGTCTTGTATTCATTTTGTGAGGTACCTCTGTGAATGTTCCAGTTGTTGCATGTACTTAATCAGGTACATACTGAAGGCGGCATTATACTCAATGAGGGGTCTGATGATGACTAAATACACTGGCATGATGACTTCCCTGGACCTAGATACCACTATTTACTTATAAGTTGAGTGCCATAGAATGATTTTCATACAACCTTAGCCACATGTTGGTCAAAAGTCAAGTTACTACCTACACAAATAAATAAATTGCTGACTAGTGTGTCTACTTTTAGGGGTACTTTATCAATGAAATAGTTTCCCTGGGTGTCGATCTTCTCAAAAGGTACTATTACGCATTTATTTATTTATTTATTCCAGTTTGATGACCAGGGAGGTCCACTGGTTTTGGGGAGCCCATTTTCAGTGGAGGCCCGAGGAGAAAAGCTCCACAATACAAAGTTTAATTACATGATTAATTACAAAGGATGTTAGGATTACAAACAACTGGTAGCATTCTAAAGAAAAGAAGAGAAAAAAAATGTTTACAGTTTAGTTCCACTGGGCTTAGGGAGCCTACTTTCAGTGGAGGCTCGGGGAGAAAAAGCTACACAATACAAAGTTTAATTACATGAATGCTTTCAGTGGAGGCTCGGGGAGAAAAGCTCCACAATACAAAGTTTAATTACATGATTAATTACAAAGGAAGTTAGGGTTGCAAGCAACAGGTAGCATTCAAAGGAGTGAGGAAAAAAATATATATACAGTTTAGTTCAGGAGTAAAAACAGGCATATAGTATCGTGGCTAGATTTTGCTGTTTGGTTACATATATAATCAACAATTTAAAGTGAGGTTAGGAAGGTAAGAAAGTTAGTCTGGAGTAAAGGGAGAGGAGAGCTTGGGAGGAATGGGTGGAAGAGTACAGTTGCATTTCCTGTTTAGATAGAGGTAAGAATGAAGTTGAATTTTGAAGTTATTAAGGTTGTTACAGATCCTCAGTGTGGGGGGCAGAGCATTCCATTTTTTAGCTAAGGAATAAGATAGCAGAAGCTGCCCAGCAGGGTGCTTGGGTTTATGGACGGTGATCAAGTTTTGGTGGGTAGTTCTTGGCAGTGGCTTTGCCACCAGTCATTTGTCTGTGTTAGACCTTCCTGTAAGATGCTAGTATCTTGGGAAGTTTCGATGATTGCTCCTAGCATGCAATCATCTGTAAACTTGTTAAGCCAGAGGCCCTTGACATTGGTTTTGGCATCTGAAAAATAATGCAAAAGAGGAGCAGACTCAGAGCAGATCCCTGGGAGGACTCCACTGGTGACTGGTCTCTTTGTGGAGGTGGTCTCTTCAATCCTAACTTCCTGAGTCCTTTTTGAGAAACAGCTGACTATCTAGTGAGTTACACAGGTGTTTATGCCTACTTCTGTGAGTCTATTTGCAATGACTGAGTGAGATAGTGTGTCACATGCCTTAGCTAGGTCAAGGTAGGCAGTATGCACAGTTTTCCCCTCATCCATTGCCTTGGTGATCTTGTCAAAAAAGTGTACCAGCTTCAGTAGCATGATCTGCCCTTGATGAAACCAAACTGTGTTAGGTGTAGCTTCTGAAGGTTTCCTTTGTCATTGTTAATCATTTCCATGATGATTTTTCCCATGGCTTTGCATATGAGACTGTGGTTCCTGGGATACGTTGATGGTCTGTCCTTGTGCAGAGTTCTGACTGTTGCAGTCTTCCACCTAAAATATTTTCCACCCATTGTGGCCATCCCATTAGACAGTAGTTAACCTTACTTGGGGAAAAATAATTTCTTAGAAGCCTTCTTTTACTGGGCTACTGATCTTGTGCATTGATTTATTCTAAGAGTGTATCACTTGCTGTCATTTGCATTTGGTAATGCCTACGAGCCATAAAATGTTTAAGACTTGACAACATCACACCATAATATGCTTGCAATGAAAAGGGATCTTTTTGACCCAATCATCCTATCCCAATTAGCCAGCCAACAAACAACATACATGAGTGACTGAATAAATGAATAAACAAATAAATAAATAAATAAATAAATAAATTAATTAATTAATTAATTAATTAATTAATTAATTAATTAATTAAATAAATACATAAGACAATATTTGTCAATGTCACATGCTAGCTTGTAGCACGGTATTAGTGTTGCATTAACGTGCAATGGAGTTATGTGATAATAATAGTGTGAGAATGATATATTTGAGAAGCATCGGTCATCCACAATGGACTAAATTATTTATGCATTCATTCTCCAATACCTTATGGAAAAAATACAGTAGAGTGATTTTGAAATAAGCCAATTAATGACGTGTATTTAGATACAGGAAGGCAAAATAGACATGGACATATTTTTTCCAATCTTGTTTGAATCATCTGTTTATTGATTGATTTATTTATTATTAGCATGATTTAGAAAATGATGCTAATTTCTGACAGAACAGTAAGAATTCATTACAGTTTGTCTTCATGGCACACTGAGGAATGGATCCCTAGCTATGACATAGACTACCGGGGCTTGATTAGCAGCCCCTGCACTAGAATAGCCAGGCAGGTAGGTAGAGAGAGAAGTGAAAGGGAGTTGCCTACTTGCCTTTCACTGTGAGTCAGAGGTGTAATTTTGAGAACAGGGAATCCACCTCTTGTGCCAAACAGGTTGGGACAAGGTTGCTTGGGGGGAACTACCCTTGTGGAAATGTGCAGACAGACCATTTCATGTCTCTCTCTCTCTCTCTCTCTCTCCCTATCCCTCTTTCTGATACTCCACTGGGTGTGTGTGCGGTTAGAACTGGGGAGAAAATAAGAAAAAATCCTCAACACCCCAATGAGTGTCTGAATAATAGCCTGCACCATTTGACCATCACACTGATGATGGGGAATTAGTGGAGTAAGATGGGTCTGATAATCAAGAGCCAATGTGGTAAAGAATGAAAACAAATGACCGACTAAAAATGAACTACTGCCACCTGGAGTACTGTATTGTCCACTTTAATAAACTGGGTTGTAAATATTACATAAGGGTGTGCTGTAAACTGTTTGCAAGTGATCCCATATTTTTGGAATGATAGTTGTCTGGATCCAACATAGCAGAAGGATTTCTTTTTCTGCCTGTAATTCCCATGTCACTTAATTTTAGGTAGGATGAGTGTATGGGCTGACAGTCTGTGGGCATACCTGTAACAGATTGAGATGATGAGCTCTGGCATTTAAATGTTTTTTAAATATACACAGGGAAACCTGAAACCATTTTCACACTGAGCTGATCAAAGGAAAGACACTGAGGAAACTCGGAGCTATAATATATAACATTAAGTATCCTGTTTTTTGTTTATTTTGTTCTTTATTTCTTTGTTATTTATAGCACTTTGTGTACTGTGTATTTTTCTAGCTAGTTTCACTATGTGTAAGGTATTAACTGGAAATTGTCCACTTTTATTAAGCATCTGTTGGGTTGTTTGTTTCTGATAACTTGTTGCAGTTAAACTCTTTTTTCTAGAGGCTCCTTTAGCTGTTTAAAACTTTCATTTAAAGGCTCACTGCTGTTTTTCAGCTGTGAGAAACATTTCTGCAGTTTGTTTCTCACCCTCCCTCCCTGTTGGTATAGTGTTTTTATAGTTGGTAGCTTTGCAGTTGCCCACCTCTAGTGTAAATTTGATCTGGGACCCTCCTCTCATACCCAGTACAGGGAGAACATTTCAGAAGGCCAATCAGCTTAGTTTCTGCTACTCCTTTCTCTCTTTCCTTTCTCTCTTTCCACTTAAAAAAATGTATCTGCTTTTACTGTATTTGTGTTCCTTCCTACTTTATTTTGCTTTTGTGTCATCTTAAAAGTACTCAATTGTATTTATTACTGCTTGGTGTAACTCATTCTAAGCCTTTTAGTTTAAGCACTTGGGCTTCAGACCAGTTGTTTTACATTAGGAAGGTTTGTGGTCTGCACTGTAGTGGCAGAACAGGTAGCTTACATCCTTCTAAGTTGGGAATTGCTGATTGAGGGCTCAGTGTCTGTTATTCTAAAAGTGTATTAATTCTGGTTTAAGCACTTGGGCTTCAGGCCAGTTATTTTACATTAAGAGGGTTTGTGGTCTGCACTCTTGTGGGAGGAGAGGCTGGACTCTTCCCTTCTGAGCTGGGAATTTCTGGTTAAAGGCTTATAGTGCCTGCATATTTGAACTGCTTCTTACTGAAATTGGTACACCTGGTTTGCTGTAGCATAGACTAGATCCAGGCCTGCTGAATCTAGCTTTGTTTGTATAACTTGAGCACTAATCCAGGCATTCTTTAAAGTATTCAATTGTATTTATTACTGCTTGGTAGTAACTTGATTAAAGTGTAGCTATCATTCTAAGTCTTTTGCATTAAGCACTTGGGCTTCAGACCAGTTGTTTTACATTAGGAAGGTTTGTGGCCTGCACTGTGGTGGCAGGACAGGTAGCTTACATCCTTCTAAGTTGGGAACTGCTGATTGAGGGCTCAGTGTCTGTTATTCTAAAAGTGTATTATTTCTGGTTTAAGCACTTGGGCTTCAGGCCAGTTATTTTACATTAAGAAGGTTTGTAGACTGCACTCTTGTAGGAGGAGAGGCTGGACTCTTCCCTTCTGAGCTGGGAATTTCTGGTTAAAGGCTTATAGTGCCTCCATATTTGAACTGTTTCTTACTGAAATTGGTACACCTTCTTTGCTGTAGCATAGACTATATTCAGGCCTGCTGAATCTAGCTTTGTTTGTATGCTTGTTGTTTGTTTGCTTGTTATTTCCCTGAAACGCTAATTCCACCTAAAACGCGGCTTTTCAGCACTTCTGTGGATCCCTAGTGATATCTGCATTGATTACTGTACTTATTTCCTTGTTTCACTTGAAAGAAAGTTACTGTTTGTCATTTTTGCATTTAAGTTACCTGTAACACATTGTATTTAAGTTACCTGGCACTTGCTCACTAAGTCAGCACTAAAAAATTAAAAGCACTACACCCTCACAAACTCCCCTTGAGTACCTTGTTCCCCACTGACCCTTTTTTAAATTATAAAGGAATTCCAAATACTATTCTAGCATGTCCAAAGTTCAGTTGTCAATCTCCTCTCCGGTCCAGCTGGTGAATCTGGAAATCTTGAGGCAATGTTACAACTGCCTCATGTACACAGACAACCCTCTCCTCCTCCCAACAAATTCCAACACATGTGAGAGATGCAACCATATAGCCAAACTGGAGGCTAAGCTCTCTCAACTCAGTACTGGCGTAACCAGTCAGGAGGAGAAGGAAACCACACTCACTACAATTCCAGTCTCACACAGACCTACCACGACAGCAAACCAAACACATAAACACACAAAAACATACTCGGAGGCTCTAAATAAAAATCTTCCTAAGCAGCAGAGACCTCCAAAGCAGACACCCAAGCAACCGCAAACCCAAAACAAAACATGTGCAACACATAGCTCACAAAGCCAGTGTGCCAAACAGTCACAGCCCTTAAGGCTAAACAACACACCTGGTACACTTGCAATAGTCATCAGGCACACTGACGTCCTGCTCACCAGGCTGAACAAGGAGAAGGTCACGGTGAGCTGCCTGTCAGACGCTAGGATCTGCCACATAACACAAGCACTCAGCTCACTTCAAGGCAAGTACAAATATGACTCAGACATTGTCCATGCTGGTGTGAATGACCTGAGATGTACCTCCCTGCACTACATGAAAAGAGACATAGAGGAGCTCTCTGAGCATGTAGCCCAGGCCGGTATGACCCTGACCTTGAGTAGCGTCTTACCCTCACCAAGAATGATGCCACAATATGAAGACAAGATGATCAATTTCAACAATTGGATTAAGTATTGGTGTCATTCAAAGGGGATCCAATGCCTGTCAGCCTGGGGTGACATGCTCGACAAGCCACGATGCTTTGCTAAGGACGGCTTGCACCTGTCACCTCTGGGCTTTCGGATATTGGCAAAGGCTCTTGCTACCCCATAGTGCCTTTTTTAGGCAAGGCTGAAAAGACAAACCCACCTCCATAGGTATCACAAGGGATAAGAAACTAAGAGTAATGCCACTCAATGCCAGAAGTCTAAACCTCAAGATGCATGCACTCGAAACTCTCCTTAGCATGGAGAACATCGATATCTGTGCAGTAACAGAAACCTGGTTCAAGGCTCCCGAGAGCACCCCAGCACTACCAGGTTATACTTCATACCATGCTTTTCAGCCCCAAAACTTGGACTGAACCACAAAAGGAGGGGGAATATCAATATTCGTCAAAGATACCCACACCTCCAGGTTGGTGGTACAGCATGAAGCATCAGAGACTATCCATGTGCTACTAACAGTGGGTAAAACTGCCTTCTAGTTTATAGCCTGCTACAGACCACCCTCCCAAACCCAGGAACCCCACTCAGCCTTCCTGAGAACACTGGAAAATATGAAGGTCTCTCCAAACACCATTATATTGGGCGACTTCAACTACCCAAACATAGCCTGGGAGCATTACTCTAGCTCCAACACCCTAGCCCAAAGGTTCCTAGAATTTATAAACTCAAATGCTATGGAACAACTTGTTACCACTCCCACAAGAAGGGAAAACATACTGGACCTAATCATCACCAACATGGGGACTCTATGCTCCAGACCAGAAGTGTATCCCTCACTGGTAAGATCAAACCATAAACTAATCTCACTGGATATTCACATCCCGACCCCACACCCTGCCCAGAAAACCACAGTGAAAAACTTCTCTTAAAGCAAATTTCACACTCCTCAAAACCGAGGTGGAATCCTTCAAATCCCCTGGGCCTGTGGAAAATACGGCCCAGACCACAGAATCCTTTATAAACGCATTCTATGAACAACTTCAGGATTGCATGGATCATGCAATCCCAAATAAAACCAAGACCCAATCCTCCAAAGGCAGGCATCCTGTCTGGTGGACCCCAGCCATAAACAAACTATACAACAGAAGGAGGAAGCTACTACATGATAGAGCAAAATCCCAAAAAGGGAAGGCATCTCTGATCAGTATTAGCAAAAAACTACGGGCACTCATAAAATCGTCTAAGGCCAGCTTCAAGAGAAAACTTGCACAGGACACTAAGGATAATCACAAGGCTTTCTTTAGTTATGTTAGGAACCTGGATGGGAATTCCCAGATATGTTCAGAATTAGTCCAAAATGACAAAAAATACACCGAACCCACAGACATTGCCAACATTCTAGCTGACAGGTTCAGCGCAAACATCTCCCCACATCCCCAACAAAAGGGCAAATATCTATCCCAGCAGAGTGCTGCCCCCCTGACATCTCAGATGCTCAGGTAAGAGCTGCCCTCTTCAAAGCAAAAAACACAGCATCAATGGGACCAGACGGTGTCCCAGGCTGCATCCTACATGAACTCCAAGAAGAGGTAAACCCAAACATAAAACTACTGTTCAATCTCAGCCTTACTACAGGATATGTACCCAAAGAGTGACGTACAGCAACAGTGGTCCCTTTCCACAAAGGTGGTGCCTCAATGGATCCTGGAAACTATCACCCCATAAGCCTGACTAGCTTGGTCTGCAAAGCTATGGAAAGGATCATAGAGGATAGATCATAGATATTGGGGACCTACAGACACTGGATCCTACCCAGTTCGGCTTTGTTAAGGGCAGATCCTGCCTCTTAAACCTGGTCGATTTCTTTGAAACAGTCACCAAGGCCATTGACGAGGGGAAGGTGGTCCACACAGCCTACCTGGACCTCACAAAAGCCTTCAATACAATACCCCACTCGGGCATTATAGATAAGCTCACCAGCTTAAATATAAACCCCTATGTCACTAGATGGGTTGCAAACTGGCTCAAGGACAGAACCCACATGGTTAGAATTGCTGGAGCCATGTCAGACTCCAAACCAGTTACAAGTGGCATCCCACAAGGCTCAGTCCTGGGACCTCTCTTGTTCGGTATATATTTCTCGGAGGTACAGGCCAACACAGAAGGACTGTGGCTGACCAAGTTCGCAGATGACTGCAAACTGGGCGCCATAATCGACTCTCCAGCCGAAACAAGCATTCTCCAAAAGGGCCTCATAGAAACACACAACTGGTGCCAGAGCCATGGCTTCAAGCTAAACGCCAAGAAGGGTATAGTCATCCCCTTTGGCAAAAACAAAGTGCCCACAAATTACCACATAGGTGGTAATCCATTAAGTACAGAAGAAATAATTAGGGACCTGGGGACCCAAGTTGATAGCAATCTCTCATTTGACAACCACGTGGCAAAGTGGTTTGAAAAACATTTTATATAGCCCACCTAATCATGAAGGGATTCATATCTAGATCAGGGGAGGTCATCGTGCGTCTTTACTCATCCCTCATCAGGCCCATAATTGAGTACAATGCTCCTTTTGGGGTGTACCTTACCAGAAACCTGCAGCAACTGGAAAGACCCCAAAAGTACCTCACCAAGAGGATCAAAGGGCTCAAACAGATGCCATATGCTGCCCGGTTAAAGAAACTCCAGCTCTACTCAGTGGCATACCGCCTGCTCAGAGGCGATCTGTACCTGACGTATAAAGCCATGTCCAACCCGGAAATAATGGACATGCTGCACCTCAGAAATTCCAAATCCCATCAAGCTATGCGCTCGAGAGACTTGAACCTCAGCACTGAAATAAATAGGACATGCTGGAGGGACAGATTCATAACCCAGAGGCTCCCTTCACTCTGGAATAAAATCCCAGTCCAGGTTAGGCAGAGTCCCTCATTGACTCTCTTCAAGAGGAATCTTGATGAGTGGATGGGAGATCATAGGTTTACCCCCGGTATCACTTCTGTGTCACTGTTAGACAGAGGCACAGTATACTAACCTCGAAAAAGGGCATAGCAAAATTAATTTAAAATGGGTGGCGAAAGCCAAACACACTCTGGCTAGGCTTATAAATGCCCTAGGGCAGATAGCCTAGTATGAACCTATGAACCTATGATCATTGCTACCAAAATATAGCTAGGAAATATTGGACACACTTTTACAGAGTGGACATTTTCACAAGAAGCTATTGTGTTCATACCAAATTATGTTTCCTATCATAGTATAACAGTAGTTACTGTATATTAAGGAGTGATTAACAGAGCAATTTATATTCAGTAGATGTAGACAAAAATAAAACAACTGAAAGGAATGTAAATTGCTATAACGCTGCTTAGTAAGGCAACATAGTTATCAAGAACCAGAATGTAAACAGGCACTGCATTTGTAAGGAGATACACTTGAAAAAAAAATTACAAGTTGCACCAGGCACTAGCAATATTATAAACTTTGAAATTTTGGTAAGCCAGAAAGAAGCTGCTTTAATAACAGTTTTGCAGCCTTATGATTTCCTGATTTATTAAAACAACCATGTCATGTTTTCACTCAGTCTTCTGGATGAGTGATTTTGTATTAGTGGACCTTGAATAGTTGTTGTGTATAGTTGTTGTGTATTAAACTCATTTAAAGAAATCCATCTGAAATTCAAAACACATAATTCAGACATTTTCAAGTTTTTGAAAGCTTAAGTAATTTACTGAAGTAAGAAAATATAGCTGTGAGTGAGGATTTGTTGCATTTTCTGGTGAGGAAATGTACACATTGTTTCTGTTAAAGAAGAAGAACTGCATATGGTCCAATACATTTCATGTGGTCAACAATGAACTTGCAAAGAATCTGATATTCAGAAGGGCAGATAACATGTGCAGACTGGATTACTGTCAGGAAACTTACAAGGCTTAAAAGATGTTTTGTGTGCATATAAATTATAAATGCAGGTGTTGTATTCTAGACAGAGAAGTTATACAAACAAATTTGCATGCTGTTTTGCTACAGCTTGCATTACAAAAGTTAGTACATGGATGTTGCAAACTTTATGCCTTACATATATTTTTGATTTGTAAAGGTGCAGGTTGTGGTCAACCATTTTGAAAACTCTTTTTAGGTAAAGTCCAAGAAGAACTCCATAGGGAATAAATTGAGCCAGCAAGTAAAGAAAGTACCAAAAAATATCAAACAGGCTGACTCCAAACACAGACAAACAGAGCAGGAGCAAAGTTTGCAAAGTTCCAACTAGGCAGCAAAAGAACAAGTAATCCAAAATCCAAATGCTGAAGGCTGGAAACTGTATTGAAAATGAACTTTTAGTATAAAAAATATAAGTAAAAACAGATGAGTGCTTTCACATATAGCTTCTTCAGATCCTTTTAGGTAAAGGAATAAAACACCTGATAGAAATCCTGAGTCCATATTTTTGAAGATTTGAATAGTGAAAGAGTAGGATCCTGTGAATGTACTATGAGGAGAAAGCCATGCTGACAAAGTTGTACTTTGTGAAGGAGTCCATTATCTGTTAGTAGAGAAGTTTCTCCAATGTTTTTATTGGTGGACAAAGATTACCAATAGGGCTGAAGTCATTAGCAATTTAGGCATTTGGGGATTTTGGCAGTGGAATATTCTGGACATGCTTAAAGCTGTATGGTAAGTCATTGATTGCTAGGTATATATTAAAAATGTACGATATAGGTTTGCAGAGATATTAGCAGCCAAGATGAAAAAACTCTAGGATAAATTTTAATGAAATTTATGCAGTCAACCTTGAGCTTTTCAAGAAGATATTGAACCTGTTTTGTGTAACACATTTGAAATAAAACTGTAGCTATTCAACGACTCTCTGTAGGGTAATGGAGGGAGGTGGTTGTTTTGAAACTGTGTGTTACAGCAGAGGCTGGGAAATGTTATCAGCTGTTATAGAATATCCTCTGGGAAAATTCTGGACATTTTAGGAAAGATTTTATTAGTGGCAACAGATGTGATAGCATGCCAGAATCTTTAGTGGTGCCCAAAGGAGGACAATTGTGATTTGCTGAGGTTATTGTACTTTAGCTACCTTAGTTAGTACCCTTTTACTTCTGATCTCAGTGTCTGATATCGTCTGTGCAAGTCTGAATTATATCAGTCTGTTTTTCAGGTTTTCCTTGCTTTGTGTCTTTGTTTTATCTTTGCATGGATTTCAGCAGTTTGCTAGGGTGTGGTGAGTCCTTGACCCCTTTGTTTTCTTGCACAGGACATAATTTGCCTGGACTATGGGAAGCAGGTTATACAGTGCTGATACTGTTGTAGTAAGATCTGTGCAGCAGTATACTGGGAATCATTCAGTTGCAGTAAGTTCTATGGAGAGATAGTCGTCATTTGAAGCTATAGTTACTGTCAGTATGAGTAATCATTCTTCTGTTATCCTTACCTCTCATCTGTTCTGACCTTAGCAAAAAGTCCCCCTCATTTCCTTCATATGTTTAATCTATCCCTTGTAAAATTTAAAATATTTCAGGAAATCCTCTGATGATTCCGATTAAGCCCGACATTACAGTTTCATCAAAAATAAAACAGAAACAAGAAAACAAGAGAGAGAGAGAGAAAGCGAGAGACAAACTGCTGTATGAGTGATAAATTGTACAAGCGTAGGGATGCATATAGGTCCATAGGTTCATAGATGTTTACTAGGTTAATGCTCACAAGGGTCTTTTTAAGCCTAGCCATGTATCTCAAATCTCTGACAAGTTTTGGCACATTTGATGAGTGTAAGCAGGGGCTTGGGAGATGAACTAATTACAGGTTGCCTGTGTCCATTAGAGACATAGGTGCCAAATTGTTCTCCATCCAGTTGTCGAAAAATTGTTCCACTTGGATTGGGTTAGGGAGGAACTCTGCTTCACGTGTATGGGGAGCCTATTCCAGAGACAGGGTAATCTCTGGGATATATACCTGTCTCTCCAGCAGTCATATTTATATCACAAGCAAAGGTTTAAGTCTTTAGAATGGGTAATTATGGTGCTGTTTGTTTTGTGGATATCCAGGGTGTCTATCAGAGTGGGATCTGAAAATACCTTGGATGCCAAGCATTGATCTCCCCTCAACAACTTTTAGGAGACAGAATACAGGAATATGGTCTTGAGATGGTCTGGTTAGGGCAGGTTACTTATGCCCTGTATTCTTTTTGTGAGAAACTTCTGTGGACATTCCAATTGTTGGATATGCCTGGTTAGGTACATGCCAAAGGGGGCATTGTAGTCAATAAGAGGTCTGATGAATGTGGAATACAGTGGAACAGTGGAACAATTACTTCCTTGGACTTAGATGCCATACCTTTGTTTATAAGTTGTGCAACATAGAATGATTTCTTCACTACTTTAGATATCTGATGGTGAAAGCCTAGCGTACTGTCTATGTATGTCCCTAAGTCCATGACTACTGTGTCATTTCTAAGGGGTGTGTTATTAATATGATAGTTACCAGGAGTGGATGACTTCCCCAAGGATACTATTATGCATTTCTTGGCATTTAGTTTTAGTCCATTGCTCTGACACCAGTTGTTGCTCTGTGTCAGCCCTTCCTGGAGAACATTTGGGAAGTAAATGCCAAAAAGGAGAGTTCCAAGAACTGATCCCAGAGGGACTCTTCTTGTGGCTGGCCTTTTTGTAGAGGTGGGCTCCCCAATTCTAACTTCCTGGGTTCTGTCTGTGAGCCAGTTGGCTATCCAGTGGGTGACATATGGGTCTGCACCTAACCTCTTGACTTTATCAGCAATGCTTGAGTGGGGTATTGTGTCAAATGTCTTGGCTAGGTTAAGGTAAGCAGTGTGAACCAAATTTGCCTTCATCCATTGCTTTGGTGACCTTCTCAAAGAAGTCCACCAGGTTGAGTAGGCATGACCTGCCCTTGATGAAACCTAACTAGGTTGGGTCTAGTGTCTGGAGGTTTACTGTATCATTATTGATCATTTCCATGATAACTCCTCCCATGGCTTTGCATATAAGACTAGTGAGACTTATGGGTGTGTAGTTTTCAGGGTCTGTAGATGGCCCACCTTTGTGCAGAGGGGTGACTGTTGGTGTTTTCCATTCATAAAGCATGAAGCCTGTTTGGAGGTTACAGTTAAATAGCAGTTCCAGAGGTCCTTATAGGTCATGTTTCATGCTATTTAGAAGGTATCCTGGGATATTGTCTGGGCCCATTGATGCAGTGTTCTTGGCCTTAGAGAGACCACTAAGGACTTGTTCCCTAGTGATAGCAGGGGGAATTATATTTGATGCTATTTCCTGAGAGAAGGTTGAGGAGGAGAGAGGGATAAAGGTGGAGCTGAATTTGTCGGCCAGTAGGTTTGCTATATCTTCTGGCTCAGTAGAGGTGGGTCCAGTTACAAAACTTTGAGGTTGTGGACATAGCTGAAGAATGCCTTTTGGTTGCCCTTGGCCTGGGAGGCCAAATTTACCTAAAATTTGGCTTTGGTAGACTTTATTTGTCCTCTAAGTTGTTTGTTTAGTTTGATGAGAGTGTTTTTATCCTGATGGGTGCAACACCTCTTAATTTTTGCCATGATTTTCTTCCTTCTGTTATATAGCTTATTGATTTTGTGATTCCACGAGGGTGGCTTGTTTTCTGAATTAGTGCTGTACTGCTTCCTGGTGGGTAAAGCTGCCTCTATGCAGCTATCAACATGCTTGTACAGGGTTTTTGTGAAGAGTTCTGCATAGGCAGCAATGTTCTCAGGGTTTGTGTGGGGTTGAAATTTTGCCAGGCTATCACTTAATAGTAGGACATTAGCTTTAGATTAGTTCCTGAATATTCCAGGTTTAGCTGGGGTTCCATGTTTTATTTTTACTTGAAAGGAGACCATTTTGTGGTCTGACCTTACCAGGGAAGACATTACATTAACAGGTGTGCATCACTTCCCATATTAGTGAGGACCAGATCTAGTATGGTTGCACACATTGGTTAGTGTATTGACAATCTGGTCCAGGGAGGTTGTGTTTACAAAATCTAGAAATCTCTGTGCCTGTGTGTTTGGTGTCATATAGGATTCCCAGTTAATAGTAGTAATTAAAGATGCTCATGCATATGGTACTGTGTTGGATGGTGGGTGTTTCCAGTAAGTTTAAATACATGATATGGGTTTCCTGGGTTATAGAGGGGGATGTATAGCTTGCAAGGAAGTGGTATTGGCTTTTGCCTATGGTGATTTAAACATGGAGTAGCTCAAGTGCATTGTCCTGTTTGACCAGCCTTGATGAATTTTTATTTTTTTATGTAAAGCGAGACACCTTCACCTTTAGTCCCTATATGTGTAGTAGCTGGTCTAAATGTGTGGAAGACATTATAACCATGCACTGTTGGTGTACTCTCTGGGGCTTTTAACCATGTCTCAGTGGCCGCATAGATGTGACCATTCCCTAGGGTGGAGAGAGCTTCTAGGGAGTGGAGTTTTGTTTTGTTTAGACTCCTAACATTGAGCAGTAATACCTTTAGATTTTCTTGGTTTTCTGTGTTGAAGTACTTCAGTTTGGCAGACTATGGGGGAAGACTATGTTTTAGCTAATATTCAAAGTCCTAGAAGGGAGAGATGCAGACCATCCCTGGCAAAACAGCATGAACTGTTGACCATCTCCTTCCATGCTGACAAATATTGCAAACCCTTAGACTGACACCAGAAACTAAGCCCGTTATTAAAGTCAGCCATATTTTCTCTGTATTGTGGCATCATTGTGGCATCATCCTTGTAGAAGGTAAAATGCTGCTCATTGCTAGGCTCATATCAGCCTGGGACACATATTCTGAGAGATCCATGATGTCCCCCTTCATATAATCTAGGGAAGTATGTCTCGGGTCATTTACACCCTCATGGATTAGGACTGAGTCATACTGGTATTTGTGGTCCAATGACCTGAGCCCCTGTGTAATGTGGTAGATCTTAGCACCTGATAAGCAACTGACCATGACTTTTTCCTTACTCAGCCTGATGAGAGGGACATCAGTGTGTCTCATGACAGAGTATCCAATGCCCAGAGTGTTGGATTGTGTGATGGCCTGCCTTACAGGCTAGCTCTAGAAAATGTGGCTGTATGTGTTGATATGGGAGTTGTTTTGAAAGAGTTCATTCAAGGCTGCTGGGGGTATTTATTATGTGTTCTTTGTCTGGGAGGTCTTTGGGGTTTAGGAAGGTTACATTTAAGTGCTTCAACATACATGACTCTATATGTCTGCTTTGAAACATGTGTGATGGGTGCAGTGTGTGTACTACTGACAGCCATATTAACATTAGAAGTACTTTAATATAAGAGCTTTACCTCCAGTGACATTGTGTAAATACATCTCGCACATATCATATCAAGTTTGTTTGAGAATTAACTGGTTGTCAGTAAACATGAGTCAATTCCTACATTGCCTTAGGATGCCCATATCCACCAGCTGGTAATGGAGATAGTGGAAAAGGTCATATCTATGACAACAGACCCTTTTTTATTGATTAGACAGTTGAAGTGAGAATATAAAGCAATGTCAAGAGGATCAGGTTTGGAGCTCTGGGACAGTGCTTGTCACTGCAAACTACTTGTCCTTTATGCAACTAAGTACTGGTGAAATTTCAATCATGCTTTTACAGGAAAATTGTCACTCAAGGTGTCTGTGTCTGAAGGGAAACTAATACGTAGAAGCTGACAATTTAAGGATGACGTATTTAGGCAGTTATTCTAAAGTTAGAAACAAATCAAGCAGTACTTGCCAAAAACAAAAAAATTAGCTTGTCAAGAATGAAAAAAGAGGGGGGGGGTCGCATGAATGGCTACTTCCTGGCTACTACTAGTGCAGGCCTCACCACAGCTTCACTCTGCTGGGATACAATGCTCCTTCACTTCTTCTCTCACCAGAAGCAAAACATTAGCACCAATCCCAAGATTACAAGCAGGCCACAGCCTGTCTGGTGATCCACGGTCTTGTCATAGATGATGCAAGGGCCTGTAGGCTTGTTGTAGCCTTTTCCTGATAGATGTCCTGAATAGAAACCAGACCAATCAGGAATAACAAGCACAGACACTTACTGCCCAACAAGAAACAGTCAGGAATTAATGCACTCTGCTTCTTCTCTCACCAGGACCAGAATATAACCACAAATTCCAAGCAGTCACTTTGAAGCACTTATTAGGCTTTCCAGTGATCAGCAGTCTCCAGGAAATAATGTCCCTGTGCTCCTTCTCTTACTTGGAGAAAACAAAAGATATACATATAGAGGGATGAGTTTGGTATAATGATAAAGATTTTCACCTCAAAAGCACAAAGTACCAAGTTTGATTCTGGCCTCAGGATATTGGCTAAGCCTAAAATAGCCTTTCTGGCTCACAGATAGAATCCACAATGTGAAAGTAGCTGACTCCAAGTCAGACTGCTGACCAGTCATAAGTGGAGTCCCCACAGGGTTTGGTCCTGGGTCCTCTACTGTTTGGTATCTACTTTTCTGAAGTCCAGGCCAACAAGAAGGGACTCTTGCTGACAAAGTTTGCAGATGATTGCAAGTTGGGAGCTATTATTAACTCCCCAAGTAATGTTGTCAGCCTACAGAAAGGCCTCACTGAGACCAGTGACTGGTATCAGAACCATGGCCTTAACCTCAGTGCCAAAAATGTGTCATTATCCCCTTTGGGAAAAGCCCAGTTCCCATGAATTACCACATCGATGGTACTCCACTGAACACAGAAGGCGTTATAAGCGATCTGGGAACACAGGTTGACAGCAAACTCTCTTTTGACCACCACATTGCCACTGTGGTCAGAAAGTCCTTCTATGTGGCACATCTCATTAGTATGGGTTTTGCATCCTAGAAGAAGGAGGTCATTGTCTCCCTCTACTCTTCCCTCATTAGCCCAACCATTGAGTACAATGCTCCATTTGGCATGTACCTCACTAGACACCTGCAGCAACCGGAGAGGCCGCAAAAGTACCTCAAAAAGAGGATCCTAGGCCTTAAACACTTCTCCTATTTGGACATACTCAAAAAACTCCAACTATTCTCTGTCTCATATCTCCTACTCAGAGGCAAGCTCTGCTTGACTTACAAAGCCATGTCTGACCCAACTCTTTTAGAATTGCTACATCTAAAGATATCCCATCCCTCCACACTACATCCTCCAGAGACCTCAATCTCAGTACCACAATCAACAGAACATTCTGGAGGGAAAGGTTCATAACCCAGAGACTGCCCATGCTGTGGAATAGACTTCCCATACATGCCAAACAGAGCACCATACTGGCCTACTTCAAGAGAAATCTTGATGAGTGGATGGGAAATAGAGCATTCACCTCAGGGATCTCTTCAGTGGCTCTACTTGACAGAGGTACTGGGAACTAAGGTCAGGTGGCATGATGCCAGGGTAATCCTATGGGCTAGGCTTGTAAAGGCTCCAGGGCCATTAGCCTAGTACACACCTATAGACCTATGAACCTAGGCACTAATCCCAAGATAACTACTGAGAGGCAGAATGTGGGAGCTCTTGCAATAGATGTTGCGGATTTAAAAGGCAAGATGGAAAAAATTGGTTAATATCCTAAGTACTGCAGTGTACACTAAGCAGTTAGATATGAAAGAGGGGGTAACTTAAGCTTTAGCTGTCTAAGTCGAGAGCCAGTAATTTTAAAAGTGCAAGATAGATTGAAATGGGGCGGGCAGTTTGTATTCTGGTTCTATGGAATACCATGGAATGGCCAATAAATGTATATAGTTGAAGGGGGGTGATTTCACAAAATGATAATTTTGTGCTTACTCACAACAGCTGGTGAAAGGGGAGAGGGAAGGAGATTTGTGATCAAATTAGCATAAGGGGCAGGCAATTAGAAAGACAGTTGCATTTCTGTGTGACTCAAAAGAGACACAGCTGTGGCCTTTCTTAGTTTTAATATGCAATTAAAAGCAGAATACAAGTAAAACACTGAATAAGGAAAACAAATCACAATATGCAAAATAGAAGAAGACAAAGTAATACAAGTATACCATTCCCATATGCCATACATCAGTAAATGGTAAAGAAGGCAGAATAGCACTAAATGCCATTATACAAAGAGATTATTTAAGAAAAGTAAACAATTACCTTTCTTAAATAATGCCATTGTATAATTGCAGCAATCCACTCTTGCGTGCATGTATCACATGATTTACTAATGGTTGGGTTTATTAGGTTACTCAGACTTTACCATCATGATCAAACCATGCCAACTATGGGTAAATCCTGTGAAACTCAAATCCAGTCGGGTTATTTCTAAAAAATCCTGGTTCTGCACCAGGTTTTAGGCCCACACTGTTGCAGTCTCTATTCTCAGTACAGTACCACGTTTAAATGCCCTCCTTATAAAGAGTCAGTTCTATTTCTAGTGAGACACTGACAGCACCGAAACAGAAGGGCTAGATTTGCCTTAATTTCCAAGTATGTTATTTAAATTGTTTCATGCATGTTTTATCTTATGCATGTGCGTGTAGCATTCTATCTGCGTTTTTCCTTTCCTGTGTGTCTTTCTTTCTGTGTCTGCATGAAAACAGATCTGTCTCCCTTCTGTACTCTGAAATAATTTTTTATTACAGGGATGTTTTCTATTCCCTTTGCAGTCAGCAAACAAAAACATGTGGACGTAGTATCCAATCTTCCTGGATGTTCCTGTCCTGCCTGTCTTCCTTGACATCATTATGGTACTGAGCCAGGACTTTGCAGCGTAACTCATGCACCTAGAGTAACAAAGCACATAATTTCCTCTGTTGTTTGACTTTACACTATGCCTGTCTTACATTAGTATTCTTATTTTTATTGATACGTCTGCTTGGGGTCTTTGCTCTGCACTAGAATCATATTGTATTTTTTTCTTCATTTTCCGTTAACTGTTGGAACTAAGACTTACTGCCCTTATTATGCTCACTTTTATTTACAATCCCTAAGTGACTAATCTAATGTCAAATGATCATTTGTTTGAGATTACATTTTTAGTTGATAACTGTGCTTTGCATTTTTCAGAGATTTTGACTCCACTTGATGTAATGCTGAAATATCACTGCAAATTCTTTACTGAAGGCAAGTTTGAGTGCTGTAAACAAAGCTGTAAAACAGCCCCCGGATGCACAGTTCTTGAACTTATAAAGGTAGGTTCTTCTGTAGATTATTTTGTCTCGGTGAACTATTTCATTTGTTACTTTAATATTTGCTGAATTCACTGCAGCAAATACTAAGCGTTGCATATAATGTACACTTGCTGCTTTCTCTACTCACGTAACTTCTTGCTAGTTAAAGGATTCCAGGTTTATGTCTGCCAGTGCATTATACCTTTGGTGTATCCCATTTGCCTTTTACTGACTTTTCTTCTGAAAGAAAGTCTGTTTTTTTTTATTATCCCTATGATTCAAGGGGCTAGGTCATCAAAACTCTGTAGAGGTTTCAGTCATTGCTGTCCATAATGTTGATAAGTTAGTTCAAGAGGCAGATGCGAATTTCCTATGGAAAGCATACAGCATGGAGCCCAACTGTACAAATGAGTCAGTGCACTATTTTGAACTGACATCCCAAAGCAATGCTACTGAGGTGCAAAAAATCATTATGCATCTCACTAGTATATGCATTTCACAGAGGTTGATGAGTAAAGCACAGTACAAGGGTGCCCTGTAGAAAATGCAAAGGCTGGGACATGACATATGCTTATCAGAGAAGGTGGGAGGTGAGGTTAACATCAACTGTCCGTGCATCAAGCTATTGTTGAGGTGTTGCAGATTAAAACTGTTCTACCTGTTAGAGTGTTTGCAGAGATGAGTTGCAGATAAAGCATTTGAAATAGCTGTGCATCATACTGACAATCAGTATAGCAGCACTTTGTGCATATATGTGTGTGTGTGTGTATGTGTGTGTGTCGTGCGCGTGCGTGTGTGTGTGTGTGTGTGTGTGTGTGTGTGTGTGTGTGTGTGTGTGTGTGTGTGTGTGTGTGTGTGTGTGTGTGTGTGTGTATATATGTGTGTGTGACTGTGTGAGGGTTCAGAGTTTGCCGTTAACATTTAGGATAAATTAAGCACTGTCGTACCAGATAGACGACTATGTGGAGAGCTTCCAAGGTAGATCCCTGGAGGAGGCTGAGATTACTACTAGAATTGGGGGTGTGTGGGTAATAGTTTCATAGTTTCATAGTTTAGTACTAGGCTATCTGCCCTGGGTAATTTGTAAGCCTAGCCATAGTGATGTGGCTTTCGCCACCCCATGAAATGGTACAAAAATGCACAGAATAGATTTAGAATACTGTGCCTCTGTCTAGTAGTGACACAGTGGAGGACCCCTTATATAATAGAATTAGTTTACTGTGCCCCTGTCTAGCAGTGACACAGATGTGACAGCAAGTGAAACCAGGGCAAAGAAAGATTTTATGGGGAAAATGGGTAACCATTTTTAAGATTCACGAAGGCTTGGTGAGAGAAATCAAAGTAATGTATACAAATAACTACCTTAACAAAATAATGATGATTTTAGGTGATAGAAAGAAAGAAAAACTTATCTGGATGAGATATTTCAGAGAGTAGTGCTGCTTATAAAAGCATGGATCTTGTGTTAACTAATGAATTAATCAGCACATTTACATTTGTCACATTGCATAACTGCTTAAAAGTTTCCAAGCCTTGTAATAGTTAATTTTTTTGGTACACACAAACTACATAAAACAGTTAAATCCCCTATTCATGTCCATGGCGTGTTCCAGAGGTTCCAGAACAGAGCTTCTGACATTATTTGTAGACAGTAAATTAAAAGCAGTTGTCAGCATAACACCTACAATTGTCAATGCCACTTTCTATGTTACTGAATGTGTTAAATCACTGAATTAAAAATGAATGGTATGTTAACCACAGAAGCTGTTAGGCTCTTTTTAAACAAGTTTATATCTCATGATTCCTCCCTAGATGTGGCTGGCATAGGTTTCCTATGCGCCTCATTAGAAAAATATTGAATAATAAATTTTGCATGCAATGAAAAATTCTTTAAGCAAAAGAAAGAACTAGTCTGTGAATGTGGCCAAAATGTAAAAATAATATTAGAACACATAGGCTTTATTAAAAAAAAAAACACTTCTTTTCTCAAACATTAATGATACTTCTTCACACAGCATGACAATTAAAACTCACTGTTTAAATTATCCTAAATTTTATTGTTAGAAGTTTCATTCTCAACAATTTTTTTTTTTGAAGACTGAACGTCTTTTATCCCTGGGGAGACTAACATTAATATTATTTGTTAGATATTTTCCAAGGGAGATTATTACAGTGACCTCAAATTCTGACATACAAATATTTTATACTCGTATCACATCAGGTGTGTTGAGAGAGTTTATTGAATTAAATGCATATGGTAGTTTATAAATCTACAGTATCAGTGGATCAGTTCCTTGCAGTTTTACCCACAGAGAAGCTGTGGCATACAGAACACCTTGGCATATAAGCAAGACATAATTAATTTAATTGAAATACTCTGTAAGAGTATTAGTTTCTATAGTACAATCTCTGAATTACTCCAAGTCACATGTTTAATTTCAGCATTTATTTATTGTATATGTTTTACATTTATTGTTTCTTGTAGGCTGATTTCTTGATAACATGTTACTGTGTGTCTTTTAATTGGTTGGAAAGATCACCTAGCTTCAGCATTAACTTAAATAGCATTTTGCTTCCTTTTGCCTGGCTGTTCACCTGGGACTGCAAAATTTGGATTGCTTCTGAAAGCATCTGGAAATAGAAAGCTGATATAAGTATATGTTTTGCACTTGCTCTAACTGTTTCAGTGACATTGGCCAGAGGGTTTAACTTTAGAAAAGTCTTTCATCTTGCTGGTGTAAAAGAATTATATTTTCTAAGAGTCTGCTCTTTTATTCAGAGCTTCCTTATGCTTGTCTGCTCACCTGTGTCTCCAAGACCTGGATTGCTTCTAACACTATTTGGAAATACAAAGCTGATATTAGTATATTTTTTGCCCTTACTCTAACTGTTTCAGTAATATTTAACAATTCTGTGCTGCATTTATATATTTTGTTGAATTTATTACTGCTTTTCAGCCTGTACTTGTTAAAGAAACTTCATCTACTATCCTGCTCTTAGGTTGTTGTTTTAATAGTTCAAACAACACCACTGTCATCTCTCCTGACTCTACAACTAAACTGTTAGGAATAACCATCGATAATAATCTCACTTTTGATCAACACATCAACAACACCATCAAATCAGTTAACAGAAAAATAGGATCCTTATACCGTATTAAACCTTTTCTAACCCCATCTACTAGAGCTACTATCGCCCACTCCCATCTTACATCCACTCTCTTTTATGCCTCTCCAATCTTCACTAACCTCAAGAAAGCTAACCTAAATAAACTAGCTACTTGCTATAACAATATTGCCCGCTTTGCCACTGGTAACCCCTTCAGAACCCATCACTGTCTTAATTTGAAACTTTTAGGCTGGCTAGAACTACAAAACTGTCTTGTAATCTCACAACTCACTATTGCCCATAAAATACTGCACCAACCTGATAACACCCCTATACTCTCACAACTTTTTATCCCTTATAGCAATCTTACGTCCCTTCGATCCTCTTGTAAACTCTTGGCCAGATCTATAAAGTCCAACAACTCAGCTGGCGACTCTCTATTCACTATATCTGTAGGTAGAATATGGAATCTTTTACCTAGGGATATAACACTGATCACTTCTTTACCTCTCTTCAAACATAAAATTAAACTGTACTTCCAAAATCACTGGCTTTGTTCTTGTAGTACACCTGACTAACTTTTTTCACTCTACCCCTATCGTTTCATCTACTCTTATGTTTAACTCATCAGTTAAGTTACTACCAAGATTACCCTGTGCCTTCTGGACTCCTTCTTTGCTTAGACCAACTCCTCTCTTTCTCTCCCCTCTCTTCTCTTTGTCTTCTCTTTTGACTTTTCACTTTTCGACTGTTCTACTGCCTCTTCCTCTCTTCTAACTTTTGTGTTACTCCCTCTTTTCATGACTGTTCTACTCCCTCTTCCTCTCTTCTAACTTTTGTGTTACTCCCTCTTTTCTTCTTGACTCTTGTACTCCAATATCTTTCTTTTATTACATGCTATCATTTTGGTGTCCACTTTATTCCATTAATTAATAAGCTCTGTAATCTGACTCTGTCATTTTGTCTACTTGAGTTTAGTGTGGCTTGTCTTTTTGTTAGATTTTGTTAATAATTAGCTTATTACTAACATTTAATATTGTTGTATTTTGTGTGGAGCTTTTCTCCCCGGGCCTCTACTGAAAATGGAAATAAATCCAGCTAGACTAGCCTGGTCAACAAATGTAAAATAAAAAATAAAAAATAAATGTAAAATAAATAGTACTCTGCAAAAGTTGTTCTGAGGTTGCCAAAATATTTCTAAGTTTTGCAATGTTTTTGTGTATTGTGAACAGTTCACAAGGTTAGTGAACTTATTTCCAAGGATTTTTGATATTGCAGGAAGCCTTACTTCTTCTCTGATCTCTGTCTCCATTTTATTTAGGTGGGAACCACTGGTGAATATTTTTTTGTGTTTTTATCTAATTGGCCTGAAGGTTTAACTTTAGAAAAGTATTTCATCTTGCTGGTATAAAAGAATTACATTTTGTAAGATTCTACTCTTTTATTCAGAGCTTCCTTACCCCTGGCTGTTCACCTGTGGCTGCAATATTTGGATTTCCTCTAAAACCATCTGGAAATACAAAGCTGATATAAGTATATTTTTTGCACTTGCTCTAACTGTTTCAGTGATATTTAACAATTATGTGCTGCATTTATATAGTTGGTTGAATTTATCAGTGCTTTTCAGCCTGTACTTGTTAAAGAATCTCCAACTACTGTACTGCTCTTAGGTTGTTTTAACAGTGGTGTACAAAAGCTGTTCTGAGTTTGCCAAAATATTTCTAAGTTTTGCAGGGTTAGTAAACTTATTTCCAAGGATTCTTGGTATTGCTGGAATCCTTATTTCTGTTCTTATCTTTGCCTCCATTTTATTTTTCCCACACACCTGCCCAACTGTTGTTGTTGTATTCTTAAAACGTGGTGGCTTTTGAGTTGCCCGCCGCTACTGTTAATTTGATATTGGAAACTCCTTCCAGTGCCATCGCATCAGGTCATTCTACTAAGTACAGTGAGATCATTTGGGAAGGAACATCCCTTAGTTTATTAATTAACTAAAAAAAATACACGTTATTCAGCTGCTTTTACTGAATTTGTGTTTCTTCCTACTTTATAACTTTATTTTGCTTTTGCTGTTTGTTCTTAAAAGTGTTCAATTACATTTATTCTGCTGCATTTATTACTGCTTGTTAGTAACCTGATTAAATTGTAACTGTTATTCTAAGCCTCTTAGTTTTGGTTTAAGTACTTGGGCTTCAGGCTAGTTATTTTACATTAACAAAAGGTTTGTGGTCTACACTCTTGTAGAAGGAGAGGGTAGCTTCTGCCTTTCTAAGCTGGGAATTGCTGGGTGAAGGCTTATTGGACCTGTTGTACTAAGTGTCTTTGTTCTGGTTTAAACACTTGGATTCCAAATCAGTTATTTTTCATTAAGAAGATTTGTGGTCTAAACTCTTGTGGCAGAAGAGGATAGCCTACACCCTTCTAAGCTGGGGATTGCTGATTAAAGGCCTAGTATGTCTGGTATTCTAAAATTGTCTTAGTTCTGGTTTAGGCACTTGGGCTCCAAACCAGTTATTTTACATTAAGAAGGTTTGTGGTCTAGAGTCTTGTGGCATGAGAGTGTGGCCTACACCTTCTAAGTTGGGAATGGCTGGTGAAGGCTTATTGTGCCTGTTATTCTAAGTGTCTTTATTCTGGTTTAAGTACTTGGGTTCCATACCAGTCATTCTACATTAGGAAGATTTGTGGTCTAAACTCTTGTGGCAGGAAAGGATAGCTTACACCCTTCTAATCTGGAAATTGCTAGTTTTAGGCTTAATGTTAATGTTATTCTGAAGTGTTTTAGTTGTGGCTTAAACACTTGGACTCCAAAACCAGTTATTTTACGTTAGGAAGGTTTGTGGTCCAGACTCTTGTGGTGAGAGAGTGTGGCCTACACCCTTCTAAGCTGGGAATTGCTGATGAAGGCTTATTGTGCCTATTATTCTAAGTGACTTGGTTCCAGTTTGAGCTCTTGGGTTCTAGAAAAAGAAGTTATGTACCTACCATAATGTTCCATGTTAGTTTCTTCATCTCACCTTCTTTCTTGCTGGTTGGGATCGGAGCTGATCCTCGGCTCTGACTCGGCCATCTTCTATAGCTCGAGAGCTGTTTACTGGCTCAAGGCTACCCCTTATCATATGATGCCTAGCGTTAGCTACTCATATCTCATTTGTAATAGCTAACCCCAGACATAGCCAGAGAATCAACCTGTTCAAACAAACAGGTTGAGCATACATGTCATACTCTCTCAGTCAGTAGAGGAAACAAACCAGAGAACACTCAGCCAGTGAAACCAAAACTCTGCTCGATCCAATAGGACAGGGGGACGGAGGGTGGGACACAAGAAAGAAGGTGAGATGAAGACAACTAACATGGAACATTATGGTAGGTACATAACTTCTTTATGTTAAGTTGTCTATCTCGCCTTCATTCTTGCTGGTTGGGACAGCATCCCTAGCACCTACAATCCTGGGCAGCTCACTGGAACAGACTCTTCAAAACAGTGGAACCAAAGTCAGCTCTGCTCCTGGAGACCATATCTAGCTTGTAATGAGAAATAAAGGTATGAGGATTTGCCCATGTAGCAGCTGCACAGATAGAATCCATGGGCAACCTAGACTGGAAGGCTACAGAGGTAGTCAAAGCCCTAGTAGAATGACCTTTTGGTTTGATAGGCAACTCTTTGTTTCTCAATTGATAAATGAAAGTAATAATGTGAGACAACCACCTGGATAAGATCACTTTAGAAACTGGGAGACCTTGTTTGCCTAGAGCGTAGGAAAGGAATAGTTGGTCCGACTTCCTTATATCCTTAGTCCTATGCAAGTAAAATGCAATTGTCTATGAATGTCCAGTTGGTGTAATTTGTATTCTGCCTTGTTGGTGTGGTTAGGGAAAAACACAAGAAGATCTATAGATTGGTTTAAATTGTTTTCTGAGCAGACTTTCGGAAGTAATGAGGGATTAGTCCTCAGAGCAACCCTGTCCTTATGAAAAACCAAGTATGGAGGATGAACACATAGTGCCTGAAGTTCAGAGATGTGTCTGGCTGAAGTAATAGCTACCAGAAAAAGTGTTTTCCAAGATGGAAACTTAATGGAGCAGGATGCTGCAGGTTCAAAGGGGGGCATAATTAAGGAGGTTAGTACCAAATTAAGGTCCCAAGGAGGAGGGGGATCTCTCACTGGAGGTCTAAGGAGAGTAGTCCCTCTTAAAAAGGCTTTACAAAGCTTATGAGACATAATGTTTGAATTAGACAACCCAACATGAAAGTTAGAAATGGCTGCCAATTGAACCCTGAAGCAGTAGCAGAAGCGGACCCAGGATGAAAAAAGTTGTGCTAGGAACTCCAATATTTTGTGGACTGGGGCTGAAAAAGGATCTACGTTCCTAGCCTCTGCCCAACAAGAAAAACGTTTCCATTTGCTAGCATAAGTCTTTCTAGTTGTGGACTTGTGAGAGGAGACAATAATCTCATGCACAGCACGGGAAATGCTGGGAAGCCTGGCTAAGGTTGGAAGTGGAGCAACCAAGCTGTGAGCTGGAGTGTTTGGAGGGATTGATTCAGCCCACCTGATTGATGAATCAGTAGGTCTGGAATCGGATCCAGAGTCCAGGGCTGATCGAGAAGGTAATGGTGCAGGAACAGAAACCATATCTCTCGAGGCCAGTACGGGGCAATGAGGATCATTTTGCAACTCAACGATATTGCTTTCTGTATGAGTTTCGGTATGAGGGGAAATGGAAGGAAGGCATAAAGAAGTCCCTGAGGCCAATCGTGGACTAGAGCATCTGTGGGTGTGTGACCTGGAAGCGGAAGAAGGGAGAAGTAGTTGCTGCATTTGCTGTTGAAGGGGGTGGCAAAAAGATCACAGCAAGGCTGTCCCCATTTGAGGAAGATCAGATCTGCAACTACCTGATTCAGAGACCACAAATGAGGCATGAGAATAGCTCTGCTGAGCCTGTCCGCTATGACGTTGGACCTCCCAGGGATGTGCATCGCAATCAGAAATCGTTCGGAAGAAATCGCCCACTGCCAGAGTCTGAGTGCTTCTCAACATAGGGGGTAGGACTTGGTTCCGCCCTGCTTGTTGATGTACCAGACAACTGACATGTTGTCCGTTTGAATTGCAATGGTCCCAGAAGGGAAAGAGTCTTGAAGAGCTTGCAACGCTAGGAGCACGGCTCTCATTTCTAGGACGTTTATATGCAGGTGGTACTCGTGAGGCTGCCAAGTGGCTTGGACTGTCCTGCCCTGATAATGCCACCCCACCCTATCAGGGAGGCATCCATGGTCACCATGGCAACCGGAGGGGGCTGAATGAAGGGTCTGCCCTGAGTCACTAGTGAGGAGACCATCCACCAGGAAAGGTGCCTTTTGCATGCTTCTGTAATTATGATCATGTGAGACATGGGCAGCTGTTGGAAAGACCACTGTGTGAACAGAAGCCACTGAAGGATCCTCATGTAAAAGCGGGCCAGTGGAATTACAAGAATTGCCGCTGCTATGGAACCCAGAGTTTGAAGGATGAACCTGACATGGATCCTTTTGCTCTGCATTAGAATTTGTACTTGCTGGCGAATTGTAGACACCCTTTCTGGTGGTAGTCTTGCGGACATGTTCTATTTTGTCTATGTCTGCTCCTATATAGGTGACAGATTGACAGGGCAACAAGGCAGATTTTTTGAAGTTTATTGTAATGCCTATCTGGGAGCAGACTGTGATAGTGTAGTCCCTGGCTTGCAGAAGTTGATGCCTGGTAGTAGCAGTGAGGAGCCAGTCATCTAGATATGGAAACACCTGGAATCCTTGATGTCTCAGGTGAGCCGTGACCACTGCCATACATTTGGTGAACACCCTGGGGGCTGTGGTGAGAACAAAGGGCAGAGCTCTGAACTGGTAATGACTGGCTCCCAGCCGGAAACAAAGGAATCTCCTGGAGTGCCTGTCCATTTTGATGTGGTAGTACGCATCCTGAAGAGCTATGGAGCACATCCAATTATCCCAAACCAGAAAGGGTAGAATGGGCTGTAGCGTGACCATCTGAAACTTTGTTCTTTGAACGGACTTGTTTAGTCTGCTGAGATCCAGAATCGGTCTCCAGTCCCCTGTTTTTTTTGGTACCAAAAAGAACCTTGAGTAAGTTCCGGATCAGTGTTGGTCTGCCGGGACTTCCTGGATGACTCTTTTTATCAGTCTTGAAACTTCTATGACTGCTTGGTCCCTCAGATTGGGTGGAACATCTGGAAGGTGTTTGCTTGACGGCAAGGGGGGGTTTTGAGAAGGGAATTTTGTAACCTCCAGATATAATTGACTGTACCCATTTGTCTTGCGTTAAATTTTGCCAGGCTTTTGGGTACAGTGAAAGTCTTCTGCCAACTGCCTCCAGAGGCGGGCAGCTGGGCAACCCTTCAAGGATGCTGAAAGGGCTTCTCAGAGAAGGATTCTCTGTTGCCCTGGTTCTGCGGACCCCCTCTGCCACATGGGTGGCATCTATTGTTGTTATTTCCCCCTCTGCCCCTGGAGGAAATATCACTACGTGTGTCAGGCGAGACTCCCTAGGATTTTCAGAACTACATTTTACCACTCTTCTGACCCTTGGGGTATGGTCTGGAAGGAGTGTAAAAATGGACTCCTATGGCAGAGAGAGTCTTGCCTTCTTGCTCACACCTAGTCAAAGTGTCTGTCACCTGTGGTCCAAAAAGAAAGGAACCGTCAAAGGGGGTGTCAGTGAATGATGCTCTAAAGGGTTCCGCAAAGTTACACAGCCACATCCATGCATGTCTCCTAAGGGCCACACCCGTATCTGTGGCTCTACTCGCACCATCGGTTGCATAAGAAATGAGCCTCATGGAGGAGTTGACTACAGAAATAAGGGTCGCCAGCTGGGAAGCCACTTTAGCTTGAGCCCCCTCAGTTGATAGATCTTGAACTGTATCTCCGAGCTCTTTAAGGAGATCCCTCGGAAACCGGGTAAAATGGCATAAGTAGTTTAGTGACCTCATAGAAAAGGTCACTGAAGCAAACATTTGTTTCCTGTATCTGTCCATGGTCCTAGACTCCTTGTCAGCAGGATGGACAGATGAAGAGGTTTCCGCTAACTCCTTTTTGGTGGCTGCTGCTACCACCATGGCATCAACAGGAACACCTTTGGTAAGGAACTGCTTATCATGGGGTGCTGTGATGAACTTGCCAGGTCTCCTCGGAGTTGGTTCCACTGTATCTGGGGCTGACCAAGCCTTTCAAGCCAGCATGGACATAAGTGGATCGAAAGGCGATGAAACCCAGGAGGTGGAAGGTCGGGAACCGAACGAATCCAGGAATACAGACTCATCCTCGGTAGGGGCTAGGGGATTCCAGTTCCCCCTCTGCTTTAGTATTTCGAGGATGTCCGAAAAGGAAACATCTTCAGAGGGAGATCTCGGGGACCCTTCCAAATCATCTAAGTCTGTATCCGAAATGACAGACTCTGGGGAGTCAATGTGCTTCCTCTTGCACTTCTTCTTATGAGGGGGCTCCTCTGAATGTTCAGGGGAGGCCTCGAAAGAAGAGGAAACACCCAATGGGGTGCCCTGGAGTGCTGGTTCCCCACACTTGGGGTCTGGAGGAGGAGCAGAGGTTGGCACAGGCACTACAGGGGATGGAGCGGGTGGGGCCGATAGTGGAGCTGACTCAGTGACCAGCACACTCCTCATGACATCGAAGGCATCCATGCCATGATGCAGAGAAGGCTCCAGTCCCGAGAAAATCGGAATCCTTCTCCGCACCGAGGGAGACAGCTCAGAGGCCGATGTAGGAGCCAAGCTCACCTGCGCCAAAACTCCAAGAGGGAGAACGGGCTCAAACAAGGGTCTGATGCCACTCGACCCTCTGAGCCAATGAGGGAGCTCCGGTGCCCAGATCCCTCGATGGGTGGTACCATTGAGGGAATCGAAGCCAATGAAGGAACCGAAGGAGATAAAGTTATCGGAGCCAACGGTTCCACTACTCGAACCCCAACGAACTCAGGCTCTGAGCTCAATGGAGTCGGAGGAGGAGGATAGATAGAAGTGGATGGAGCTGACACCTGTTGAGGAGGGCTGGACAACATCTTGGCAAGTGCCTGCGACTTTAGCAACCTACTGACCACTCTCTCCACGTCGTAATCTGAGAGCCTAGAGGATCGAGAGGAGTGAGAAGATCTGTGACTGCGCTCACTTTGCAGCAGGGGAGACCAAGGAGCTGAATGTATTGATTCCAGAGAAGGGGACCTCAGCCTCTTGTGGCTCCTCAAAGGCTATGAAGTTTCTGATGGAGCCGACGGGGAAATAGTCTTATTGGTTCCAGCCAGAACCGAAGTAGCAGGTAGTGACTGAACCAAAGATGGCTCCGAACTTAGAGCTGATGATTTGGTGGATTTAGGGGATTTCACAGGCTGAGTCTTGGCCGGTGAATCCTAGGGCTTTAAAAGGCCCCTAAGACTAAGCTTATTCTTATGTTCCTGCAGAACTCTTGGACTAAATGCATGGCAGATAGAACAAGAGTCCTGCAGGTGCACAGCGCCTAAACAATAGACGCAAGAAGTGTGCCCACCTGTCACATCTTCTGACAGCATGAGTCACACTTCTTGAACCCAGACACCTTGGATTCTTTGGACATTCTGTAACAAAAATTACAACAATAGCTACCAATCAAAATACAGTCTAAAGAGAAAAAACACAGTACACTACAGACAGACTAAAGCTAAAGTTTTTTTTTTTTTTTTTTTTTTTTAAATAGGAAAGCCTCTAACTCAAATGGCTAGCCTATAAAGAAGATAGAAGGAAAGCTTCTAACTTAAACAGCTAACCTGACAGGAGTAAGGAGGGGGAGGGAGAACTCTCTAAATTAAACGAGTTCTAAAGGGATGGGAAGGAAGCTACAAATACACACTTAGCTAACAAAATAAATATAAAACTAAAAAGTAATAAAAACCCCTAGGAAAAAAACTATTTCTAGTAAAAGAGTTCTAATAAAGAAACTTTATACGAGCCTGAGCCAGAAAACGACACCTTGCAGCTGAAGCGGCACACGAGATCTGGGTGGCTAGCGCTAGGCATCATGGGATAAGGGGTAGCCTTGAGCCAGTAAACAGCTCTCGAGCTATAGAAGATGGCTGAGTCTGAGCCGAGGATCGGCTCCGATCCCAACCAGCAAGAACGAAGGCGAGATAGACAACTTAACATCAGTTATTTCACACTAGGAAGGTTTGTGATCTACACTCTTGTGGGAGTATTCTAATGAATTGCTGCTTTATTTAAGCTTTTTTTGCTGTTGCGACTATTATTTTCTACACTTTGAATTTCTAGTACTTCTGCATTTTATAGCATAGGCTAGATTCAAGCTTGCTGAATCTAGACTGACTCATACCTGTTTGGTATCATTTGAACACCAAAGCCAACTGAAAAATAAGTATTTGTAAAGCCTACATTGTACTTTGTGAACAGTTTTCTAATGAATTGCTGCTTTATTTAAACTCTTTTTTTTTTTTTTTTCTGTTGTGGCTGTGATTTTATGCACTTGAGATTTCTAATACTTCTGCAGTTTATAGTATAGGCTAGATTCAGACTTGCTGAACCTAGACAGTTTGGTATCACTTGAGAACTAAAACCAGTTCTTCACTGAGATACTGAAAGATTTCAGGCATCTGTTGCTTCCAAGTAACTATAAGTGCCTGTTTTTGCTCTTATATTGCACTTTTAATTTGTATTTGCATTATACTGTCTATTTGAACTATCTGAACTGTTTTTGTCACATTTTACTATATACTCTACTAGTTCAGCTTTAGCATAGCCCAGTTCCAGTTTTTCAATTTCTGAGTCTGTTTTGTATTTTCTGAGCATCAAATTCAAGCCATCTTTTTTGGAGAAGGCCCTTCTGCACTCTTGTGGGAGGAGAGTGCTGTTTGGGTCCCACCTAATCAAGGTGATTGGACTAGAGCTCAGAAGGAGCATCCTTACTGGGTAGTTTGAGTTAAAAGGGTTATTTCCTGTTTTATTTAGGCTCCAGTATCTGCTTGTTTGTATGTAGTGCACCATCGTGCACTACCATGTAGAGGTGGTCACCTTTGGTGGTTATAGACACAAACGTTGTGCTTGCTAAATTTTCCCTTAGTTCTTAGCTTGTGGTCCTCCATAGGTTTTTCACAGCCCTGCTCTACTGTCAGGTGGAACACTATGCCTACCCTCAGAGGTATCAACACACCTGTCAACCACTAGCCGTTGTGCGACCTCTTTTCCTGACCATACAAATGTACCTAACACTATGGACAGACAATTTCCCACAGTTTCTCCTGCCAGCTTGGTTGACATAAGCATCCTGAGGCAGTGTAACAAATACCTCATATTCACCGGCAGCCTTCTACTCTTAGTCCACAAAAACTCAACATGTAAGAGATGCAACTATACTAAAAACCTTGAATCTATGCTCTCTCACACACCAATCAGTACATATGACAATGAGTAGGTTGTCAGCATACACACCTCACTTCGTACTCCACCCAAACCCACATCACACATACTTACATATGTGGAGGTCCTCACCAGAAACATACCTAAACAGCAGACACCTCCCAAACACACACACAAGCACGCTACACATAATACTTCCTCTGCAGAACACAATACACATAATAGCTCATGCACCAGTGTCTCACTTGTCAAGCCCTTAAGGTAAAACATAAAAGCAAACATATTAATCATAGGTGACGCCATCGTGAGGCACACAGATGTCCCTCTCTCCAGGCTGGATAAGGAAAAGGTCAGTGTCAGCTGTCTGTCAGGTGCCAGGATCTGCCATATCACACATGCATTCAGGTTTCTCAACAATAGATACTGTTTTGACTCGGTCATAGTCCATGTTAGTGTGAACAACTTGAGACATACCTCTCTGGACTATATGAAGAGAGGCATGACTGAGGTTGCAGACTATGTGACTCAGGCAGGTATGTCCCTAGCCTTAAGCAGCATTTTACCTTCACCTAGGATGATGCCTCAATACAAACAGAAAGTGATTGACTTCAATAATTGTCTTAGTTTATGGTGTCATTTTAAGGTGATCCAGCATCTGTCAGCTTGGGTTGACATGATCAACAGACCTCTATGCTTTGCCACAGATGGTCTTCATCTGTCACTCCTGGGATTTTGGCTACTAGCTAAGGCTCTTGCCACCCTTATAGTGCCTTTTTAGGCAGTGTCTCAAGGACAAAATTCCCGATGTAAAAACTCCATCTAAAAGCAACCTCAAGATAATGCTGCTAAACACTAGAAGTCTTAACATGAAACTGCACTCACTGGAAGCAGTCTTCACCTTGGAAGACACAGACATTTGTGCAGTCACAGAGATGGCTTATACCTCCTTCCACATGTTCAGACCACAAACTGAAGGCATGGAAACTAAAGGAGGCAGTATATCAACATTCATTAAAGAGAACTACAGTACATCTCCAGATTGGTTAAAATGTATGATTCCTTGGAGATACTTCAGGTGCAATTAACTGTTGGTTGGACTCCTATTCAAGCCATTGCCAGCTGCAGGACCCCCCTCCATGAATTAGGCCACCCACTCTGCCTATTTGGATCTACCTGAGTCTATCAAGGTACATCAGAACACCATTGTTTTGGGCGAATTTAACTACCCATCCATTGACTAGGTAAATTACTCATACTCAAACTCACTTGTCCAAAGGTTCCTCGACTTCATTAACTCCAATGTCCTGGACCCAAAAGGGGTGCCAACATCCGGATCTGGTGCTCACCAATATGGGAGACCACTGTAGCACCTCCATTGTGAGGTCTTCCCTGATGAATTCTGACCACAAATCAGTCTCATTTGAATTAACTGTCACACCAGACCCCTCCCCCTAACAGCAACTAAACTAAAAATTCCAAAGCGGATTATAACCTCTTATGGGATTGTATAAATAGCTTCAATGCACCTCCCCCCTCAGATGGAACTGGCAACTTTGCTGAGTTCTACAGCAGTTCTTTATTCAAAAACCTGTATAACTGCATTGACTCGGCAGTACCAGATAGGACCAAAACAAGCTCCTCAAGGAAAAACAAACCTGCCTGGTGGACAACTGCCTTAACAATCTTTACAATTAGAGGAAGAAATTGCTCTCTAAGAGTAAGAGGGAGCAAGCTGTAAACTGGAAACACTTCCTCCTCAACAGTATTACCTCTCTATTGCTACCTATGCTAAGGACAACCACAAAGCTTTTCTTCAGCTATGTCAGAAAGTTTAGAGGTAATAATCAGAAATGCTCATAGCTAATACACACAAAACAACAACAACACTTACTTGTCCACTGATGATATAACCAACATATTAGATAAATTCATACCTAAAATAACTCCATTGTGTCTCCCTAACCTCCTTCTCCTTCTTTGTATACTCATACACCCAGATGACCTCCAAGCAAGTCCTGAATGCTCTTTCCATTAACCCCTCTGCAGCTCTGTGGTTGCTGATAATGTTTTGGATGGTTGTCTTGTTAGCACCAGACACTGTCTAATAGACTGTCTAATACCTTCATCCTCTCCACTGGGCTTGTGCTAGATGGAGTACTGAGGTAGTCATCATGATGCACAAGGAGGTTGCCTCTACTGAGAAATGAATAAGTCTGATGCTCATAGGTTATTGCTTATTTATTTAAGTTTGTTACTCAGGGTAGTACACTGATCACAACAGACCATTTACAGGCACAGCCTTAACTGCAAAGCAATGGAACCCTTCAGTATGGAACTTAATAACAAGGACAGAGGCAACATACAAGACATGGACCACAACGAGTTTGGATTTGTTAACGGTAGATACTGCCTGCAGAACATGGTGAGGTTCCTTGAACATGTGACTGATGCATTAGTTTCAGGCCAATAGGGCCACACTGTCTTCCTGGAGCTGGTCAAGACCTTGGATACACTCCTATATTCTATCATTATGGATCAAAATAGATTTAAAGACCTTATGTTGCATACTGGTTAGCAACAAAACACAGTCTATAAGAGTGGGACACATGCTCTCTTCAAAGAGATGTTATCAGTGGTGTCCCCGAGGTTCAGTCCTAGGAGCAATGGGGCCCTTTGTTATTTGCTTTTTGCAAGTCAAGCTTGACATCAAAGGCCTATGACTGACCATGACTAACACACCTTTAAGTGGTGTCTGAACCAGGGCAAAAAAAAAAATTAAATGCCAAGACATAGCATTGTGTCCTTTGGCAAAACTGTGCACCTGCACCCCTACACTGGTCACGTAGATGCCACCCCTTTGAAAGATGACTCAGCCATTATGGACCTAGGCACTTCTGTTGACCACAAAATATCCTTTGGTAAGCATGTATCCACTGTTGTCAAGAAATCCTCTTCTGACAGAATAATCACCATGGATTATTTCTTTTGATCATGAAAACATATTATACTTCTCTAATCCTCCCTCATCAGTCCCAAAAACAAAGTATAATGGCCCATTTAATATATACTTGTCAAAGCATATGACTTAGCTAGAGAGACCACAGTGTTTCATCAATAATGTAATCAATCAGGAAAAATGTGGGAAGAAATAGCCAGGGAATTGTTATGGCTAGGCTTGTATAGGCCCTAGGGCTGATAGCCTAGTACCAACCTATGAACCTATGAAGGTCATATCTAACCTGAGTTACCCAGGCCACACTAAAAGACACTCTCCCTTATCTGTTTCCTACAGACTCTATACTCTTAGAAAAATGTAGGGCTCCTAAAAATTGTCAGATACATTTAGGATGCATGGATAGGCTTAAAGAGGTCCCACTGGTCGTTAGACTATAACAGCCTAGAACATGAACCCTGCATAGATGGGCCCCAATAATATCCCAAGATACCTCATATATAGAATGAAACATGACCTATCAGGACCACTGGAATCACTATTTAACCATAGCCTCCAATCAGACTTCATGCCAAGTGAATGGAGAAATGCAACAGTCATCCCTCTGCATAAGGGCAGCCTTTTATGAACCACAGAAAATACAGACTTATTAATCTGAGAAGTCTCATATGGAAAGTCATGGAAAGAATAATCATGGAAATGATTAATAATGACATTGGAAACCTCCACACACTAGATCCACCCAATTCAGTTTTGTCAAGGTAAGCTTATGCCTACTAATTATGGTAGATTTCTTTATGAAGGTGAGCAAGACAGCAGACAATGGCAAAATGGTGCACACTGACTACCTTGAACTGGCCAAAATTTGATAAGATACTCCACTTCAGCATTGTAAACAAACTCACAGAATTATGCATAAACCCCTATGTTGCATACTGGATTGCCAGCTGTCTCAAAGATAGGACTAAAGAAGTTAGGATAGGGGAGTATTCCTCCACAAAGAGGATGGTCACTAACAGAGTCCCTTAGGGCATGTGTCCTTTCCTTTGGAATCTACTTCATGGAAGTGAAGGCCAACATCTGGCCTCTATCTAACTCAGCAAATCTGCAGATGATTGCAAACTGGTGCACGTGCGCACACACACACACACACACACACACACACACACACACACACACACACACAAACACACACACTTATCTATATATAGATATATATATAGTTGACACACCATGCACACCACACACACAGAAATCTATGCAAAAAAAATTTTGTTTAGGTGGCTGCAGTGCTGTAATACAAAAGTTTATTCAACCTTGGTTGCAGAGTAGCCTAAAATATATAGAGAGAGCTGCCTTGTCCTGTATGCTTCATTTTATTGCAGTGGAAATGCTACCTTGACCGAGGTTTTAGAGAAAGAAATACACTGGAATGAGGTATGCTCTCCTCAACATAAACTACTTACAAAGAAAAAAATATCTACTCACAAGGATAAGTTTTAATTATAATGTATGATGGTTAGGTAGTAATCCATGCATCTTCTTGTCTTCAGAGCTGGCTCATGGTTAAATGGGACCCTAGGCAGTGTAATGGAACCCCCCCCACAGCCATACCAATATCCCATTACTTGTCTGCCTCTCTCCAATTACCACAAAACACTGATCAAACCCTGTCAGTGTGCACACTATTTTCGTTTCTACTTTTAGAATGATCACAGAGATTTGGATTTGATTTAAAACCATTCATCATTTTAAAGCAAAAATACTAACAGCCATTTACTAATTAAAAGTATCCTATTGAGAACAGACTTAGCATGAGCAGCAATAAAATCCTCTTCCCTTGAAATTCACATTTATTGTGAATGCATCTGACAATCCATTAAACTTTCTAGTCAAACAACATATAGTGGAGCATTAATCTGCAGATATGTGAAGAGTGGAAGAATTCAACAATGTACAATGCATTTGATAACAGCTTGTGAGAGCCCACTGGATGCAAGTGTCCCTTTTCAGGAGCAGCCCAGGAGTATTGTCTGATGAAGTGACCTGGTCAGAGTCACCCAGTAGAGAAATAAAGGCTGATGGAATGAAATCCTGCACTATCAAAGCATCTCAACAACAGCTCACAGTCTTACCCATTTGCACATTTGACTAAGTACCAGACAGACTGTTGTGGCACAACACAGTGTATTTCACACTCCATGTGCCTACAAAATAAAAGCTAAATTAAAAACATATTCATAGTAAAAATGCTAACATTAAAATCCCACAGCATTGGTTGGGGGACTGAGAGTTGTTACATTTCTCAGCCTATAATAACTGGTTGCTGTTATAACTCCATTAAGCTATACTACCTGTCTAAGATTATAGTTGTGTCAGTATGCATGTATGAGTCCATCATCTCACTATAAGATGTTCACTATCTTATCTTATAACAATGTCTCATGTTGAGAAGGAACACTTACAAAATGAGCATGTTCATTTTATCAGTGGATTAATGGAACATGCTATGAATCAGAAGATATGTGCTTCAACTAATGTGACAAAGTGTTTCACATTTTGAGGAGAAACATTCTTTATTCTTTGGACAGGCAGCTATATGCAGATTCATGCCTCTCAAACTCTTAGAGCAAGAAATCTGGACAAAGCCATGAATAAAAGTGGAATAAAGGTCCAAAACTAGGGACAATTTTTAAATATTGTTCTTACAAACTTAAAAATTAATAGAATGACAGGTTTTACATTAGCATGGATTTTCTTGAATGGTCTGAAGTCTGAAACTCAAATGTCTGTCATTAGTTTTTTACTTTAATCTTCGTTGATTTGCCAGTAATTTGCCAGAAAACACAATTTTTTTGAAAAACGGACCAAAAAATATGAGACAAAAATCTGGACAGTCTGCGAAAATTTGTACAGGTGACAGGTATGTTGCAACATTAGTATGGCACATATCTCATAAGGATAGGACCATTTACAAAATTCCAGCATGAGATTTGTTTGTTACATTTTCTTTTAACTACAATCAAATGTTTATTTTTACACCCTATCAGACTAGTATACTTCTAGAAAGATTTGGAACTAGTATTGCACATATCTCATAAGGATAGGGCTATTTACAGAAATCTAGCATGGAATTGTTTTGTTATATGTTCTTTTAATTACAATCAAATGTTTATTGTTATACCCTATTAGACTAGTATACTTCTAGAAAGACTTGGAACTACCAGTAAGACCTGCATTGATAAAATAAATATATTATCATTTGGATGCTTGAACTGGAATTAAAAATTGACTAACAGTCAAACATTTGACACTGTATTAACCCATTAATTTAATAATCTATTTATTTATTAATCAGCTAACTATAAAGGTCAAGAGACTGTTTATAGCCATAACCCAAGACAGGTTGTAGAGATATCACAACTAATAGTAGTACAGATGCCAAATTCAGTTTACATTTACATTCACTAAATTATATTTATGTTTATATTTTTATTTATATATTTGTTGACCAGGTTTTAGTGCTTATTCTACTAAAAAATTTTCAGGTTCATCTTGGAGATTAGTACCATCAGTGTGCACTGCGAAAATAGAAATATGCAGCCATTAAAATATAACAGTTTGCTCACAATAACAAATTGTTAGTCTTTACTTTGTGTAATGTATTACAAAATCCTAAAAGAGGTAGAGTACTAGCCTGCATTCACATTTAGTTATAATTACAAATTGTCCCCATTAGCTGCAGAAGGATGAATATTTATTCAGATAGTTTACACGAACACTGCATTATCAATTGTACACCACTGAGAGAAGTGGCTGCATATTGAGTGTAGACTCTTCTTAATGGAGTTGGAACCATCATGAATCCATAAAGCAGTTGCAGTTATATTTGTTTGCAAAGAGATCGTTTAGTAGCTTTCAAAAGTGTATGAATTTATTGGCCCTGTGGAATTTGTCTGGCTGTTTCTGTTGTTGCCAGGGTATATTCTCATCTCTATAGTCACTGGTTGTCCTGTCCTTGTTAAGTCATAATTTGTACTTCTGACTAATGATGTTTCAAGGGTGGACAACAGATTTCTTTTAGTAGGTTTTAGGTAGATATAGTTAATAACAACAATATGTTGTAGCTTGCACTATTAACTAGTTGGCAATTGGTATATTACTGCTGCTTCTTACATGGTAGTTATATGTACCTGAGCACTTTATTGTCTTTTATAATTAATGTAGTGGTGCTTTTCTCCCTGAAAATCCTTGGTAAGTGAGAAAGCACCTCACTGGATCTCCCAAGATAACAAAATAGATAGCTAGACAGATAGATAAGTAGATAGATAGATAGATAGATAGATAGATAGATAGATAGATAGATAGATAGATAGATAGATAGATAGACAGTATTGTAAATGTATAAGGTAATGCCAAACCAAAATGAGCAACAATGATTTTTAGTTAATTCAAATTAATCGCTTGGTGGTAGAAAATGCATCTTTGTGGTAATAGCAATTTCATTACTATTCTATCCTGCAAATGGCAAGAAAATATCCTGGAGAACATGGATCTATAGGAGTTCATCAGCACCTTCATCCTTTTTAATTAAACTAATCAAAAACAAAGAAGAAAAATCAAAAATGAGTACTGCTCTGTGCAGGGCAAGCTCTTTGCATCTGCCACAGAGAGGGACTATGCCTGTGCATCTCTAGATTTAATGTAATCAGCATCTCAGGTCAAGGAAAACATCTGAAATACAGTAATCACATACAATAAATGCATATTACACTGACATGCAGTTAGTCACACGTAGGGCTGTAATAGAATTAGTAGATTCTCAGTGACACAGGACATGCTAGAACTTACCTGTTGAAGTATAAATATATGGTGCACTTAATGTAACACTGGTAGCATCACTGATGCTGCCACATAATGCCTTGAATCTTTCTCTAATTATCCCATGAACAAACCACACTACTGCAATCTTTTTTGTTTTCTTTTGTTCCCCTTGCTCCTCACAGCTGACAATCAACTACCATCCACTTCTCTCCTCATTTTCTAGGTCTACCATACCCATCTGAACCTCCCCCAAAATCAACCCAACCCTTGTCTGAGACTGCTGAAGAGATCAAGGATGTTAGTGCAGCATCATACAGCTGAGGGGGAGTGGGTCCTAACCCTATTACTCCACATCAGCCTTGTGAGCTCTGAAATAGCTGCCTTCAGGAGGTTCATGCATGAATGCATGGATGCTTCCCATTCTAAGCATCCTCTCAACAAAAAGGTATATACTGCCTGTGGCACAGAGCTCCCCAAGCTTTGAGTTCTTCTATTAAGGCATTCTCAGGCTATCACTCTCATCCTGTCCCATCCAATTCCTTCAGTACCTCTAACGCTAATCAAACACAAGTCATCTGGGGTACAGTCAGGACTTTATCCCTCTATGCCATGGGGCTGCATTCATATCAGTGCACTCTTGATCAGTTTAATAAACCTAGTAAAGCTGAGAAAAGTTGGTATCCTTACTTCCACAATTAAAGAAGAGTTATAGGCAAATAACCCAGAGTGAGGGTGCAGAGGTTGTTGCACTGTACCATATTATGACTGCCTTAATGCCTTGTACCATAGAGCATTAAAGAGTTAAAATCATTTTTGTTCATCAGTGTCTTTAGTTCATATAGAGGCCACTTTTACATATGAGGAAAATATAAGGATAGATCTCTTGAACATGTTTCCACAAATCCTCCCAAAATGTTTGAAGGTGTGTATGACTCCATATTGAGTCCAGGAAGGGGTAAGGTCTGACTGCAGGCATCACCAACATTGAGGATTTTCCTCATATGTAAAAGTGGCCTCTATATGAACTAAAGACACTGATGAACATTATGATTAGAAGATCCTGGTTTCGTTTCAAAATGAAGGGAAGCATGGGCAAAGTTCAGTCCCTTTTTGCATGTTTTTTATATAATTTTATGTTTTATATTTTTCGCATAGAAGAGAATTAATACATTTTTCTAAGTAATATTAATTATATACAAATCCAGCTGTTTGAGAATTATACATGACAATTATATTCCTTGTAGAATAACCACCTTCAGGGAATATAAATATATATGCATTTCTAGGAATATGTAAGTAAGGAGAACATATAGACGTCATCAGATCAATATGGCACATTTTATATAGCAATAAACAGCAATGCATACAGTAACAGCTGGCTTTATAACTTCTTATTTAGCAGTGTTAATACGTAAAGTAATAGCAGTGACAAGTGTAGAAGCACAGGACCACGCTCATCTATTAGAGAAACTGAAGGGGTAGTCTGTTTATGTTACGGAGGGGTGAGGGTTTTACCCATCTTAGTTCACTTTAAAAAAAGCCCATTATTAAACAGATTTCCTGACTATGTTAAAGTTTTCCTGCAACAGAAGAGTCTCCTTTTCAAGTATTGTTTCATAAGGAAACCATTTACAGAGAAAAGTGTGTTCTTTACCTCTTTTCTGGGCAATTCTGCCATTCCCTTTGGTGAATTTGTTGGAATATTTGCCAGCATTCCTAAATTGGTGAAGAGGTACTGTAATAGCGTTCTTATCACCTAACAGCAGGATATTAAGTATAGCTGGCCCATGAAAATCTGGCTAAAACCCATAAGCCACCATGTGCAATCTTCTCCGCTCTTCCGTAGGATAGATCTCTTGAACTTGTTTCCAAAAATCCTCCCAAAATGTTTGAAGGTGTGTATGACTCCATATTGAGTCCAGGAAGGAGTAAGGTCTGACTGCAAGCATCATCAACATTGAGGATTTTCCTCATATGTAAAAGTGGCCTCTACATCCAGGGCCATCAAGAGTCTATGAAAGTATTTTCATGTAAAAAGTTTCCATTTTGGGGATGGAGTAAAAAGGAAATGGGGCTTTCAGGAAGGATGCAAGCTGTGAGTCAGGGACAGAGACATAGCTTTTTCTTTGTAATATAATCATTTAGGGCTGTCTTGTGTTTCATAACATGCATGAAGGAACACAGCAGATGAAGCAGATAACCCAATCTTTGCAGGTTGACTTGTGTTACTATGTCACATAGAAAGTTTGCTACTGCTAAGCCAAGAGTGTGTTTAGATATATTTGCATCAATGGGTGAATGCAGAAACAAAGAAAGTTGAAAGTAATGATGAATATGTTGCTGCAGAAGAGTGTACTGTTGAAGCAGAGTGTCATGAGGCATAAGGGATGTCTAGATGTACAACTGGAAGGTGAAAAAGTCAGCTTTCCCTCACCACACGTGTAGCGGGAAATGTGGAAGTATGAACTCAAATTTTAGGTGGGCTGGTTATGAGAAGGGAAGAAGTACCAGATGATGTGAAGGGTCTTCCATCCTAATGATTTTAATTGTATTTAGAAATAATTTATTTGAATATTGTGAGGACCCTGCATTGCTTACTTGTCTATAATATCCTCAGACTACTGCATAGATTAATAATACATTCACTTGTTTTATCTCTGATTCTATAACTGGATGTGGAGGCCAGAGGGAAGGGGTAGTATTTTCTATAATGAAATCTACACATGATGAGAATGAATCTGTGAATGAATGTCTGCACAGCATCTTAATGAAGAGGCCAGGTATGCTACAAACAGACGAGGTATTCTTATAACCCCTGAATTCTTCTCTGAATAATGAATGACCATGGAGCCCCCAACAGATACAGGGAACCACAAAAATTCCAGAATCTATCTCATTTGTTCAGGTATGGAATTTTCATGGGTAGGCTCTACATAATATATCAAACCTTGTGGTAGAAAAACATTTTTATAAGGGCCAAGCCTGTTTCTTGCGGGAAACTGAAGAATATCATTACTGTAAGCAGTTATCTGTAATGGATTGGATATGATGTATGTTCAAGTCTTTGGCTGCCACAACAGTAGGGGCCAAGTTTACTCCTAGTGAGGTAAAATAAGTAGTAAGGTTAATAATAAAGCCATACTTGTCTTTGAAAGACATAGTATTAGTGAGATTGTGCCCCACTAATATGGATTTTTGGGGGTTCACCTTACATCCAGAAACTGATTGCCATGCTGTTACAAGATTCCAGCACTGAGAGAACATCTTTAAGATCAGCAGACCCTTGGTAAATAGTGCCGCTCATCCATTCATTCACGTTGTACTCTTGATTCATTCTATATTGTCAGAGCCACTGTAAGAGAGGCAACTAATGGTTCCAGAGCAACCAGGAAAAATAGTGCGGCAAGTGGGCAACCCTACCTGATTCCCTTTAAGCTGCTAAAGAATTCAGAGATATAAGGGTCCAATCAAACCATAGTGATTGATCTTTGCTAAATTGTTTTAATGGATCCAAAGAATTTTGCAGGAAGGCTAGAAAATTCCAGGGTCTTAAACAAATAGGGCTATTTCACATTTTCAAAGGCCTTTTCAGCATCTCTTGAGAGTGGAGAAATGTTTTTTTGTGTTAAATGTCCTTTCTCTTGCCATAGATTAGTTTGTGGAATGCTATGCCATGAGGCCCATCCCATTATAAATCCCACCTGGTTATGGTGAATAAGTGATGTGATGAATGTGGATAAGTATGCAGCCCATAGATCTTGCTACTGACATCCAGTAACAATGGAGAAACTATGGCTTCTTTGAAGACACCTTAACAAGTCTTCCAGAACATGGCTGGAGAAGGAAGACATCTGCAAACTTCTAGTGACAACCCTGTCCATCCTTGGAGCTTTATTAGCTTTCATGTTCTTTATGGCTGTAAGTATTTATGAATTTACCAGTTGTTGCTCTAGATGATTTTTTGTCTTGTGTTAAGTGAGGAAGAGTGCTTATCTTGGATATGTGCTTTGATATATAATGTAGGGAGGAAGGGAGTACTGTTGATGTTTTTTGTAACAGTTCCTAAATAGTTGTATTTATTTATCTATTGAAATATAACGCTCTATTGCTGCCTGAGACACTGGAAGTGGAGGTGTGGGTTTGTCTTGCTTTCATCTTATACTTTCTGGCTAATCTAGTGTAAGCCTGTTGGGGCATCTCGTTGCAATGAAAGTGAAGTTTATCTAAAACTGTTTGTGTCTTTCTGTGTATTATTTCCTGTGTCTGCATTCTGATCTCCTGCAACTCTTTGGGAAAAGGTGTTATTTTAGATAAGTATTTGAGAGTTGAGATTAGCTTATACCCTTACTGTAATTGGGTGAATTTCGCATTTCAAGATTTCAAGGTCCAAGACCTTAATAAACTTAATTTATCATGTATAAAACCTTTATGTGTGCCAGTGGTAATAGGACTTATACTGGCCTTTTTATGTGCCTGCAAAAATTCCTATGCGATTTCACATATCTTTTGTGGGAAGTCTGATCTTCTTGTGCAGTACAGATGTAACCTTCAGGTTCTTGGGTGGGGGTGGGTGGGGCAATGGCTGTCAGAGTGCAGCAAAGAACTTCATGATTTGAGTAGATGCAGGGGTAATACTAAAATCAGGGAGAGAACTTAAATGCCCGCTCTCTCTCTCTATATATATATATGGTTCTACCTGACTTCGTCGACAGCGCAGAAGACCGACATCGGAATCCGGAGCTCCAGAAGATCGAAAGTGAAGAAGACCGACGCGAATCGCGAGTGGCAGAACATCGACAATGCAGAAGACCGACACGACGGATGACAACACCAACGCCGAGGATGCCGACATGGGGAAAGGCTGTGTGAGTATGCGGTAGTGACGGACGTTAGGGTGCGAGGCAGGTAAGTGTGGAGATTGACGGTCTGTGGGGATAGGGGTGGGTTAAGTGAGTTAGGGTTAGGGAGCGATAGGGGTGGGTTAAGTGAGTTAGGGTTAGGGAGCGATAGGGGTGGGTTAAGTGAGTTAGGGTTAGGAGCGATAGGGGCGGGTTAAGTGAGTTAGGGTTAGGGAGCGGGTAGGTAAGTGGATAGTGACGGACCTTAGGGTTAGGTAAGGTTTAGTGTGGGCTTGTAAGGATTTTGGTGTGCTTGTGTTGTGTGTGTGGTTTGTGGAATGGGGATGTGTTTTGTTTTAATTGTTATTGTGGTGTGCAGTGTATGGGGTTTCGTGTTTGTGTACCGTCGGTTATTTCGTTGTCGGTTATGTGTGGTTTCGTGTTTATGGACTGTCGAATATGTGGTGTCGGTGATGTGGTTGTCGGTGTTGTGTGGTTTCGACTATGTCAGGTAGAACCATATATATATATATATATAAATATATATATATATATATATATATATATATATATATATATGTACATGGGTACACTATAGAATCCCGAAATACTGAAATCCCAAATTATTATTGGTTCCAAGTGTTAAGAACAACAAATCAGTAAAACCCCCAACTGTTAAAAAAGCACTTGTCCCAGAAGTCTTACTATGATAAAACCAGCAAACCACTCTGCTCTTTACAAAAAGGGGAGATAGTGAGGATGCAGACGCCAAAAGGTTTTAATCACATTGGATTTGTGAAAAGTTTGTATCGACAGCCAAGATCGTACATTGTGGAATCACAAGGAATGGAATTCAGATGAAATCAGAAGCATTTGTTACCAGTGTCTGAACCAGTTACAGCATCTTGCCTGTGACAAAGACTCTAGTTCTCAGAGTGACTTGTCCATTGTTCCTGTTCCAGAGGACATTCTGTCAACAATCCCCATTCCTAAGGGAATCCCTGAGACTCCTCAAGCAGAACATTTTCCAGTGACTGTCCCTGTTGCTAAACCCAGTCCTAAATATTATGTAACGAGATCAGGTCGCATCTCAAAACCTACTTCCAGATGCACAGCAATCTGGACATGACTTGTTTTTTCTTTATTAGTGTCTGTATAATTGCATGCCTGTTCAAATGTTGTTGTTTATACGAGACAGCTCAGTAAAGAGGGAGGATGTAGCTCAGTGTGTGTGTGATATACCTTTAAGAAGCTTTCCAGTGAGCTAGCACATGCATATAAGTACTGAGCACGTGCATGAGCAGCCAGAGTGTGAGGAGGCAAGTATGTAGTCAGTCAGTTAGATAGTTCGTTTAAGTTAATGTTCCTGCCATACATCCTGATGTATTTGTATACAATAAACTACTTAAACGAACACCCAAGCCTCAACATCTTCTTAATGCACATAAGAAGAGCAACAGTGATCAGTGAATGTGTCAAAGAAGGAGTCAACAGAAGTAACTGTAATTGAGGAGTTAATAAGGATCTCATCTAAGGTAGCTAGTTTATCACGGTTTTTAGTATATCTGATAAGGGTGCATATAAGACAATAAAAAATATGGAGAGTGATATTGGTTTTATAAATATCATTCTTTATGGGTGACCAAACAATGCTAAAGTCCTCAAGAATAAAAGTTCCTTGTGGAATACTAGTGAACATCCATGAGAATCCTCACCACAATCAATGTTATTACCTGGAGGGATATAATCTTCTTCTTCTTCTTCTTTCGGCTTTTTCCCGGTTAGGGGTCGCCACAGCGGATCACCTTGTCCGCACATTGAATGGCAGTGGAGCTTTACGGTGTCGAGTTGCCAGCCCGGCGCCCAACCTTCCACAGAAGGCACACTCACACGCACACCTAGGGCCAATTTAGAGTATCCAATCCACCTGCAGCATGTCTTTGGGATGTGGGAGGAAACCGGAGCACCCGGAGGAAACCCACGCGACCACAGGGAGGACATGCAGACTCACAAAGAAGGCACCCAGCCGAGGATCGAACCGGAGAACCTCTTGCTGTGAGGCGGCAATGCTAACCACTGCACCACCGTGGCCGCCCTACCTGGAGGGATATAATAATATATAATATTTAATAGTAAGCACTTGTAAGATCACAAAGAAGGCACCGGGACGAAAGGCTTCCAAGTTTATTTAGCTCTTTCATCGGTGAATCCACCCTTGACTTCATCAAAAAAAAAGGTAATGACAACTTCCTTTTGTTCCCCAAATAAAATCACATGACTAATATCAATCTCAAAAAAGAATCATAGTATATACAACCGTATGCCAATGCTGTGGATATTTTTACATAGATAAGGTTCATAGGTTCATACTAGGCTATCTGCCCTAGGGCATTTATAAGCCTAGCCAGAATGTGTTTGGCTTTCGCCACCCATTTTAAATTAATTTTGCTATGCCCTTTTTCGAGGTTAGTATACTGTGCCTCTGTCTAACAGTGACACAGAAGTGATACCCGGGGTAAACCTACGATCTCCCATCCACTCATCAAGATTCCTATTGAAGAGAGTCAATGAGGGACTCTGCCTAACCTGGAATGGGATTTTATTCCAGAGTGAAGGGAGCCTCCGGGTTATGAATCTGTCCCTCCAGCATGTCCTATTTATTTCAGTGCTGAGGTTCAAGTCTCTCGAGCACGTAGCTCGATGGGATTTGGATTTTCTGAGGTGCAGCATGTCCATTAATTCCGGGTTGGACATGGCTTTATACATCAGGCACAGATCGCCTCTGAGCAGGCGGTATGCCACGGAGCAGAGCTGGAGTTTCTTTAACCGGGCAGCATATGGCATCTGTTTGAGCCCTTTGATCCTCTTGGTGAGATACTTTTGGGGTCTTTCCATTTGCTGCAGGTGTCTGGTAAGGTACATCCCAAAAGGGGCATTGTACTCAATTATGGGCCTGATGAGGGATGAGTAAAGAGGCACGATGACCTCCCCTGATCTAGATCTGAATCCCTTCATGATTAGGTGGCATTAATGATAAGACCATTAATGCCTTTAGAAAATGAATCTAGCAGCATGGGTATGACATTCAAAAATGGAATATGAACAATGCCTTGGTGAAGCATATATCAGTCATACCCTTCGGGAAAAACAGGGTTACCCCTAGCTACCAAATAGGTGGCAATCCACTGAGCACAGAAGAAGTTATCAGGGACCTGGTGACCCAGGTTGATAGTAGTCTGTCATTCGACACCCATGTAGCTAAAGTAGTTAGGAAGACCTTCTACATTGCCCACCTTATCATGAAGGGATTCTCATCTAGATCAAGGGAGGTCATAGTCTCCCTATACTCATCATTCATCAGACCAATGATTGAGTACAATGCCCCATTCGGAATGTATCTGACCCGACACTTGCAGCAGCTGGAGAGGCCACAAAAGTTCCTCACCAAAAGGATAAAGGGTCTCAAACATCTGTCCTGTGCTGCCCGACTGAAAGAACTCCAGCTCTATTCAGTCGCTTGCTCAGAGGTGACCTTTGCCTAACATACAAGGCCATGTCAAACCCAGATTTGATGAATATGCTTCACCTCAAAAAATCTAGATCCGTCAGAGCCACAAGGGCGGGAGACTTAAACCTCGACACGGCTATTAATAGGACGTGCTGGAGGGATAGATTCATCACCCAAAGACTCCTATGCTGTGGAATAAAATCCTGGTATATGTGAGGCAGAGCACCTCGCTGGCCTTGTTCAAGAGAAATCTTGACCAATGGATGTGAGATCGCAGATATACCCCAGGGATTACCTCAGTGTCACTGCTCAACAGAGGCACAGCAAAATAATGGGTATAGTTCCCCATACTAAAGGGGTGGCGTAAGCCACAAAACTATGGGCTAGGCTTGTAAATGCCCTCGGGCAGATAGCCTAGTATGAACCTATGAACCTATGAACCTATGAACATCCTGCCCACCATTTTAAGTTTTCAGTTATTGATCAGATTAGTAACAACATGAGAGGGGGACCCACTGATTTACTGTTGAATACAGGAAATTAATGTGGAGGTGAGAGTTAATGCCACCCAACCCCCTGGACTCAACGATATGGTGTCCATTTCCAGTTATCTCAAATTATAAGCTGGATACCATATACAATATAATTATGTCCATCTTGTTTTATTTACTAAGAAAGAGTTAATGGGAGAGTTATTTTACTATAAAGGACATAAGTTTATAAGGTCAGGGCCTGGGAATGTTTTGTAGGGTGTTATTTGGTGTTTGTGTTTTTATTTATTTTCTTCATTATTTTATTATTGATGTTAACAATACATTTTCATGGTCATGGTATAAAGTAACCTCATGAGAACATGGAAACATTGTATTTATGGAACAAGGGTTATTTAAAAATATTTTAGACCATACATTTGATTGATATTAGTCGTGATTTTATTTGGGGAACAAAAGGAAATTGTCACTAACATTTTTTTTTTTATTCTGAGGAAGTCAAGGGTGTATTCATTGTTGAAAGCACTAAATAAACTTTGAAGTCTTGTCATCCCAGTGCCTTCTTCGTGGTCTTACAATATTTAATAGTAGTGTATATTATGTTTCTATCATCACACCTTTTTAGCTTAAATGTAGAATACTTTTCTCCACTTTATTGCAAATTATTTTTAATATCAATGCTAGCTAATTACTCTTTGTCACACGTTTTAGTTAATACCTTTTATTTAATTATATTGAGTTATTAATTTATTTTTAAGTATTGATTTTAGTGTTATTTTATATGAAGTGTTCACTACTTTTATAGGGACACTATTTTTCTGTTCCACACTGTCCAGCGCATATGTAGTTGATGTACCTTTCATGGTTTAACTCACTCATTAAATGTACATATAAGGTTGTATTCTTGTTTTAATTTTGATATTGGTTAGCTTTAGTAAGATTTTTTTGTAGATATATATTTTTAAGGTTCTTGTGCACAGACCTGAAGAAGTCTAGAAGGACAAAAGTGATCTTTGTTAACAATATTAGAGTAAGAATAGGAAGTGTGTCTGTTTGTTTTGGTCTGAGGATATGTATAGTTGGAGATGGATGGGCATGAATTTAGATTAAGTGGTGGTGGGTAGGACCTGAGGCAGGGTAGGAGAGTGTTGTAATGGTGAATCGACAGCATTTCTCTTATCCAGGTGACCCATGAACTATGTATGAAACCAATCAATTAAGCTGATAAGTAAGCACATCAACAGTGGCAACAATCATTTACAAATAAGGTTAACTTTATGCCTCTATCATTTGGAATTCACAAGAGTTATCTGTAAACTAAGCTGGATCTAAAAGTAGAGAGACTATGCTAAAATCTGGATTATTTTCTCACTGTATAAACAGATCATTTTCCAGCTACTGAGTTGTTTTTTTTGCAAGAATAAATGGTACGAATATTTTATCAAAGTTTACAAACACTGTGTACAAGAAAGGCCATGTATAAATGTTTCTTTTGCTGCTAATCTGAGGAAAAGTGTTGGTGGCAAGGCGCATTCAAGTGTACTAAAGATGTGATCTCTTCAAACTTATGATGGTACAAGCTGTAGTCAAGCAGACTGGAAGGTAGCAAGCACTGGCGATAAAAAAACATGGAACACTTCAGTTCTATGAGAAGTACAGAAAAACAGAGGGAAAAGCAAAACAAAAGTAGCAGAATAGTCGTATAAAGGAGAGTACAGAACCCGTATCCTACGATCTGCCAGGAATGCACTGACCTGAGCCTTTAAAGGCTACTGACTGACATTGTCCTTAATTAATGACTTGTATGTAAGGTATGTGACTCTGGTTTTAGTTATTTTGTGAGTGTTTCGACTGGAGTGTTTATACTATATTGGTAACAGTCTGTTTTGCACTTTCGGGTAACTCCATGAATGTTATTAGATGTAAACTTGTAGTGAATGCACTGACTCATTAAAGATATTCCTTTTTATGTTTTATAACCTGATATAGATACTAATACCTTAAGTTATGTGGGCTTTTAACCTGAATACTGTTATATATAACCATTCATGTATATTGCACTCTACTTCTCTGGATCTGCATTGAGAAAGGGAATGCCTTGATGTTCATGTAGAGAACTAAATACAAATAGTTATTTTGGCAGTGAGAATAATACGCTGCTTCTTAATCAGATGGAATGCACTGCACACTTAATCCACAATTCAGAAGATTGTGTTAAAAAGAGAAAGTCAAAAGAAAAAGGGATTTGTATAGCTCCAAACCATTTCTTCTTGAAGTATCTTTCAATGTTTTTTTTGCCTGTTTCTGTATATGTGAGCCAGAGATAAAACAACATTGTACTTTTTAGCCCAGGCAAAATGTAATGCAAACTAGGGTTGCCACCTTTTCAAATGCCCAAAGTGGGACATTTTTGGTACAAACGTCAGATTTTGCAGAGCAAAACATACCCACGGCCAGTACAAAGGACAGAACTTCACTTTTTTGCCTAAATAAAAGCTTATTCTTATAGCATTTTAGTTGCTTATTCTATTTCTTATAACATTTAGGTGTTTCAGATACAGAATAACTGTTTTATGCAACTAATACATAAAATATAGGAAATATTTTTGTCCTAAAATCTCAGGACATTTGCCATTTTTTTCAATTTTTTTGCAGGACACAACTGCCTAAAGAGGGACTGTCCCTCACAAAGTGGGACAGGTGGTAACCCTAATGCAAACTAGCAGATGACTACAATTCCTGTACTTTCTCTGACACATTTTGAGGTCTTTCTTGTGTGAGTCTTTGTGTAGATCTAATGTACAATGACCAGTGTTTTTTTCAGAATGCTCTTATTCAATTCTGATAGAAAGAGAACATGAGTTTTGTTAATCTTAAATACAATAAAATCATATCAGGTTTTATGATACTGGGCTGATCATAGTTATGTTTAATTTTTGACTGAGTTCTGCATCTCTAAATGCACACTGGTTGCAGTATTTCTGACATTTAAGGATCACATGACTCTAGAGAATGAATCGTAATAAGTTTTGAGCTTTAACCAGGAAAAAAAGGGAGACAGCTACCCATCAAAGCAATTACCTTTCATTTGATTCTGACAAATTCAAGTTCATCTTCTGCGACACAAATAGCCCATTGTTCATAGGAGCTACTGTTGTGACCATGTATGTTTTATTACCACCTGAATAGAAAACAGGTAAATGATTGAAAAATGTTTGGAGCTTTCTTCATTTTTTTATTTATTTATTTTACATGCAATCAAAAAGACAAGAAGACATGTTCATTATGCAGATATTACCATACTCCGAGGGACCCTGTCAGATAGATGCTCATAAAGTGAGAGCCTTACAAATTTCTGGCATTGTATTATTATCTGTGCAGTTCACATGTCTGACTACCTTAATTGGATATAAAATGTATATATGCATTTTTATACAAATTAATGTTTAAACCATGTATTTTTTTGTAAAAAAATCATTAATATGATATTACATTTTAACATAAAATAATCCATCCACCAAAAGTTGCTCATGTTTTTCTAAGGAGTAAAAATGTTTCATTTTAAATTTAATAATAATTGACAGTAAGGTTTACCATTTCTCCACCAACTATCACTAGGGAGCAAGTCCTCACTGCCCTCTCTAAGGCCAACATCACTGCTTTGATGGCCCCTGATAATAACTCAGGATGCCTCAATAATAACATGAAACATGACCTGCCAGGTCAGAAAAAAAATCTCTGTTTAACAGTAACCTCCAGAGAGGCTTTGTGCCAAACTAATGGAGGACTGCAATGGCCATCCCTCTACACAAAGCGGACCTATTACAGACCTAGAAGACCTGGAAGAACTGCAGACCCATAATTCTGACTAATCCCATATACAAGGTCATGGAAAGAATTATCATGAATCTGATTAAATATGACGTAGGAAACCTACAGATACTGGACCCTACCAAGTTCAGTTTTGTCAGAGGCAGGTCATGTCTTAACCTAGTGATCTTCTGTGAGAAGTCCGCTAAAGCTATGGATGAAGGCAAAGCAGTGTTCATTACTTACCTCATCCTGACCAAAGCACTCTACATAATGCCTCACTCACACATTTGTAGATAGACTTACAAAATTAGAATTAAACCAATATAGACAGCTGGCTTAGTGATAAGACACAAAAAGTTAGGATAGAAAATCCACATACACAAAGAGGCTAGCTGCTACTGTAGTCCCACAGGGATCAATGCTGGGGCTCCTCCTTTTTGGCATCTACTTCTCTAAAGTTTAATGAAACGTCAAGGGCTTTTTGCTGACCAGTTCTGCAGATGACTGCAAACTAGGCATATCTAGTAAGTCGTGTAATGACACAGATATCTTTTAAGATGGTCTGATGCAGACAAACAACTGGTACCAGAGTACAACAACCCTTCAGCATGTACCTGAACAGTCACTTGAAAGAGCTCGAGAGACCACAGAGGTTCCTCACAAAAAGAATGCAGGGAGTAAACAGTAAGGCCTATGCAGATCATCTCAAAGACCTATTCCTGCGCTTGATCTTCTACAGACTGCTGCATAGTGATCTACGCCAAGCAGACAAGGCATCCTCTGATCCCACACCGATGGATTTGTTGCACATCTGCAAAATAAATAGCATCATAAATACCCATTCTAAGGATATAAACCTCATCTGCATTATAAACAGGACATGTTGGCGGGATGAGTATGTGTCTCAAAGATTACCTCTTCTCTGCAAAAGGCTTCATATCCATGTGAAACAAAGCTCATCCCTAACCATATTCAAACATAACTTGGAGCAATGGATTTTTAAATCGCAAACTTACTCCTAATTTGGCTGCTATGAACTTGATGGACACCATCAGCATATGAGCATTTGATATGTACAAACCTGTATAGTAACTTGTTCACTGTAGAATTCCTTGTGGTATAGACACATTTCAGCAATATTTTGGAAAATTTAGGGTAAGCCTGTCTAGACTTAAAATGGCTCTTCTGCCAATAGCCTTGTAACTACCTATGAACTTATGAAACTAAAAGACACATTTCTAGCTGGATTTTATATATGCCTGTTTCTGCATTTCAACTCTCTAAAGAAATGGACCATCTGTAAGTTTTACATCAAAATACCAGATGCTGCAACAGTTACAAGGTATGTATTTGTTATATTAAATGTAAATGTTTTACCCCCAAACCCACTTTCACCATCTAACCTTCTCTCCACTATGCTGTATTAATCAATCTTTATCAGAGGCAAGAGCCCATTGTTCCATTTGCTCCAAGTGAGATTCAACTACTGGCTAGGGTCATTGTCTGCAGGAGATTCTGCAATTTTTATGCTGTGGTACTAACATCCATTGCCAGATCTCTGAAGTTCACAAGTGGCTTGCAGGTTATGGAAGCATGCTTGCTTCCATATATTTCATTCCTGGTTACAATACCATGGACTGTTAGGTAGGACATGAATGCCACTGTCTTCTAATTCATGATCCTTGGTCCATTCCTCTTGAAGATGGGCAATTCCACATCAGATTCTTCAATCCTACCTCCCTATGCCAGATTTTTTGTTATCCAAATCACTAATGGAACTCAGGTCATCTGGGGTATGTCATCAAGGCTTTATCTCTGCATGTCATGGAGGTAGCTGCAAGTTTGTCATATGTAAATATTTTTCAAAAAATGTTCAATGCATTTATTTTATACTGCTTGATAAACTATGAGACTGTCTTTGTACCACTAAAACAAAGAAATATAATTTGGCAATTGCTCTGTGGAAATTATTTTGTTGTTTTGTTGTTGGTGTGAGAAACAGCTTACATCATTGACAAGGTAACAGTTCATAACACGGGCAAATTCAGAAAGGTTAGTGCAGGATGTACACCTAGTGGTAACAATTTTTGATTTTGTTTCAAGTGAAAGTTGGTCCAAAGCATGTGGTCTTCCCTAGAGACAAGGTTGTGTACCAACATCCTAGAGATGAGAACTGTCCTACTCACATTGCAAGCCTTTCAGGATGTTCTCCCTCTTGAGACCATTGCATGCACACCGACAATCTGTCAGTGGTTTAATATATCAACAGACAAGGATGAACACATTCTTACTTTTTGTTCAGAGAGGTCATGAAGGTCTAGAATGAGTGATTTCTTCAGAACACTTTTTAACTGCAACACACATACTGGGGAAATCCAAAGTTCTGGCAAACAAACTCAGTAGGTCCAGTCTAATTCCTCATGAGTGGTCCCTCCATCAATCCATTGTGAAACTAATTCTTAGCCTTTGGGGTCAACCTTGCTATGACTGCTTTGCCTTCCTCTAAATAAGTGCAGCAGATGCTTCACTCTAATCCCTCCTCTGGGGGAGTCCCTAAGGGATGCTTGGGTTCATGACTAGCCCCCTTGGTCTCCTCTATGCTTATCCCCCTCTACTATTGATTTTGAAGTGTCTACAACAAGCCATTTCACACGGAACTAATCGGAGGAAGGGCACTAAGCAAACTGATCTGCGATATATAACATTAAGTATCCTGTTTTTTGCTTATTTTTACGAGTTATTTATAGCACTTTGTCTGCTACATACTTTTCTAGCTAGTTTCACTGTGTGTGAGGTATCAACTGGAAATCTTCTACAATTGTTAAGCATCTGTTTGGGTTTGTTTGTTCTGATTTCCTGCCAAGAAGTGAACTTAATTGTTTGCAGTTCAAAGCATTCTCTAGAGCCTCCTTGTTCCTTTATCTGTTTAAAACTTTCATTTAAAGGCTCACTGCTGCTTTTCTGCTGTGATAAACATTTCTGCAGTTTTTTTCTACCTAAGTAGTTTGGGTAGTTGTAGCATTGTTCATATTCAGTCTTGTGTTTTGGGACTAGTTGTTTGTTGGTAGAGGCGGTGTGTCTGAGCAGATGTTCCAGGCCATCTAAGTTTAGCCAAAGCCAGTCTTGCATTTCAGTGAGAGGCAAGTGTTTAATGTCATTGGCTGATTAGGGTTACCTGGACTACGGCTTGGAGTAAGCACCTCAGTGGTTCTTTCGAGATTTTTTTAAAGTTGTTTCAGGTTTCCACTTTCTGTTACTTAAGAAGTTAACTTGTGAGTGCTTCTGCCATTTCACACTGAGCTAATCAGAGGAAGGGCACTGAGCAAACTGATCTGTGATATATAACATTAAGTATCCTGTTTTTTGCTTATTTTTATGAGTTATTTATAGCACTTTTATTGTCTGCTGTATACTTTTCTAGCTAGTTTCACTGTGTGTGAGATATTAACTAGAAATTTCTACAATTGTTAAGCATCTGTTTGGGTTTGTTTGTTCTGATTTCCTGCCAAGGAGTGTATCATATAACTTAATTATTTGCAGTTAAAAGCATTCTCTAGTCTCCTTGCTCTGTTTAAAACTTTCATTTAAAGGCTCACTGCTGCTTTTCTACTGTGATAAACATTTCTGCAGTTTTTTTCTACATAAGTAGTGTGGGTAGTTGTAGCATTGTCCATATTCAGGCTTGTGTTCTGGGCGTAGTTGTTTTTTGGTAGAGGCTGTGTGTCTGAGCACATGTTCCAGGCCATCTTAGTTTAGCCAAAGCCAGTCTTGCATTTCAGTGAGAGGGAAGTGTTTATGGTCATTGGCTGATTGGGGTTACCTGGGCTACAGCTTGGAGTAAGCACCTCATTGGCTCTTTTGAGCTTTTTTTAAAGTTGTATCAGGTTTCAACTTTCTGTTACTTAAGAAGTTAACTTGTGAGTGTTTCTGCCATTTCACACTGAGCTAATCAGAGGAAGGGCACTAAGCAAACTGATCTCTGATATATAACATTTAAGTATCCTGTTTTTTATGAGTTATTTATAGCACTTTTATTGTCTGCTGCATACTTTTCTAGTTAGTTTCACTGTGTGAGGTTGTTGTATCTTTCGGCTTTTCCCGGTTAGGGGTCGCCGCAGCGGAACTCCGGTCCGCTAATGATTGGCAGTAGATTTTTACGTACCGAGTTGCCAGCCCTGACATACAACCTTCAACGAAGGTATGCCCATTCACGCATGTCTCCACACAGAAGACGCTTTCGCTGAGAATCGAACAGGACAACATCTTACTGTGAGGTGACAATGCTACTGCAGCACCACCACCATTAACTGGAAAGTTCTACATTTGTTAAGCATCTGTTTGGGTTTGTTTGTTCTGATTTTTGTTTTCCACCCTCCATCCCTATTGGTATCCTGTTCTTATACTTGGTGGCTTTGCAGTTGCCCACCCCTACTGTAAATTTAATGTGGGACACTCCTCCCAGTCTAGTGTCATTACCTCATTCTATCTAATACAGACAGAACAGTTTAGAAGGCCAACCCACTTAGTTTCTTAACCTTGAATTATCTTCTGCTCCTCCTTTCTCCCTTTCCACTTTACAAAAAAAAATTCTTAGCTTGTTTCCTGCCTTTCCTGTAAGAGGTCTAGTCCACATACAGATTTTCTGTATCCAGAACTGTTTGTAGGTTTCTGAACCCCCAAGCCTTTCTGTGTTTGGAGGGAAGCTTATCAGTGGGAGTGGTAAGCACTAGGTAGCTTAGCAAAAAAAGCAAAAAACAAAAAAAAAACCCACTTTATGCATCGCCACTTAGCTAGGGTTAAACTATTCCCGGCACCATAAAGTCTGCTGTTTGAATTTTCCCTTAGAACTAGCCAATTTTTAATTTTAGCAATCAAATTTGTTTCTTTGAGCTCAGCACTTGTTCAGAACTCACTGTAAGCACTAAATAAGCTGCAAATTACTACAGCACTCAACTTTCCTCACTTGTCTAGAGGAAAACAGGTTTTAGTACTTAATAAATAAGCACCTGTCCAGACATGTCTAATAGTCAGTGCCCGGTGTTTTCTCCTGTCTACCTGATGAATATGGGCATCTAGGGGCAATGCAGCAATAGCCTCATTTACACAGACAACCCGCTCCTCCTACCACCTAACATTACAACCTGTGAGAGATGCACTTATATAGCCAAACTGGCTCTCTTCACCCAAGACTGGACTAGACAGTCAAGAGGAGAAGGTAAACACTTGCACCACACCACACTCATCACATAGTCCCTCAAAACCTACACCACCAAAACACACACATAGAAACACAAAACACACACCTACATTCATGGAGGCTCTTAATAAAAATCTGCCCAAGCAACAGGGACCTCCAAAGCAGAAATGCAAGCAACCTCCACCCCCAACACAACCCAAATGACACATAGCCCACAAACTCAGTGTGCCACTCAACCACAGCCCATAAGGCATAACAACGTACCCAACACTCTAGTCATAGGTGACTCTATAGTCAGGAACACTGATGTTCTACTCACCAGGCTAAACAAGGAGAAAGTTACTGTCAGCTGCCTGTAGGGTGCCAGGATCCACCACATAATGCACACACTTAGGTCACTCCACAATAAGTACAACTATGACTCTGTCATTGTCCATGTTGGTGTGAATGACCTGAGACATACCTCCCTGAACTACAGGAAAAGAGACATGGAGGAGCTGTCCAAACTTGTAGCCCAGGCAGGTATGACCCTATCCCTGAGTAGTATCCTGCCATCACCCAGAATGATACCACAGTACAAGGACAAAATGATTGACTTCAACGATTGGCTAAGTTTCTGGTGTCATTCTAAGTGGATCCAGTATCTGTCTGCCTGGGATGACATGATCAACAGACCACAATGCTTTGCCAGAGATGGCTTGCACCTGTCGCCCTTGGGATTCCAGATACTGAATAAGGCTCTTGCCACCCCTATAGTGCCATTTTAGGCAAGATTCAAATGACAAATTCACCACCATAACAGGTACAAGCAAGCAAAATTTGAGGGTAATGCTACTCAATGCTAGAAGTCTAAACCTCAAAATGCACTCACTCGAGGCACTCCTTAAAATGGAGAACATTGACATCCATGCAGTGACAGAGACCCAGTTCAAGGCTCCAGAGAGCACCCCTGCATTGCCAGGCTATAATTCATACCACACTTTCGGCCTCCTAACCTGGACCAAAGCACTAAAGGCGGAGGCGTGTCCATATTCATAAAGGATATCCACACCTCCAGACTAGTTGTTCAACATATAAGTGCAACTAACTCTGGGCAAGACCACAATACAAATTTTAGCTTGCTACATATCTTCCACCATGCTCCAGGATTCACACTTCTCATTTCTTGATACACTGGAAAATATAAGGGTACAACCTAACACCCTAATAATGGGTGATTGCAACTACCCCACCATTAACTGGCAAAACTACTCATGTACCAACTCTTTTGCTCAACATTTTCTGGAATTCATAAATCCTAGACCTGGTCATTACCAACATGGGCAACCGGTGTTCCACACCAGAGGTCAATTCCTCGTTGGTCAGATCCGACCACAAGCTAATCACCCTAGACATCCACATCCTGCCCTCACCCCCCATTAGGGAAACCACTGTAAAAACTTTCTCCAAAGCCAATTTCACACTTTTTAAGACAGAGGTGGCAAACTTCACAACACCCATGCAGGCGGACAATAGAGGTATGACTGCTGAATCCTACACAAATGCAGTTTATAAGCACTTACACAAGTGCATGGATTGTGCAATCCCTAACAGAACCAAGATTCTATCCTCCAAAAAAAGGAAGCCAATCTAGTGGTCCCCTGCCATAAACAAATTCTACAACAGAAGAAAGAAACTGTTACAAAAAAGAGAAAAATCCCATGATTGGAGGAACTCCCTGGTCAGCCTCAGTAAGAAGCTGAAATCCCTCATAAAATCCTCCAAAGCTATTTATGAAAACAAAATCACCACTGATTCTAAAGACAACCACAAAGCATTCTATAGCTATGTCAAGAATCTCAATGGCAACACTCAGATTTGCTCTGAGTTACAGCACAATGGCACTAAATATACAGAAACAACTGATATTGCCAACATCCTGGCAGATAGGTTCAGTGCTAACTTTACCCCACTCTCACCCCTTAAAGGGCCCATCTCTATACCAGAAGAATGCAAAGTTCCTGTAATCACAGCTGCATGGGTAAAAAACACACTCGCCAAAGCCAAGAACACAACATCCATGGGACCTGACAACATCCCAGGCTGCTTTCTACATGAACTACAGAACAAACTGGCACCCCACCAAAATACCATGTTCAATCATAGCCTTACCTCAGGCTTTGTGCCCACTGAGTGGCGCACAGTGATGGTCATGCCACTCCACAAAGGGGGAGCCATCATGGACCCCGGGAACTACTGCCCCATTAGCCTGACGAGCCTGGTCTGCAAGGCTATGGAATGTATCATCACAGAGCTTACAAACAATGACAATGGTAATCTCCAAACTCTGGACCCCACCCATTTCGGGTTTGTAAAAGGCAGATCATGTCTCCTAAACCTGATAGACTTCTTTGAAGTGGTCACCAAAGCCATAGATCAGGGTAAGTTGGTTCACACAGCCTATCTAGTTCTCGCCATGGCTTTCAACACCATCCCCCATGCTGGAATTATAGATAAACTCACTAAACTAGGTATAAATCCCTATGTCACAAGATGGGTTGCCTACTGGCTCACTGACAGAACCCACACTGTGAAAGTAGCAGACTCCAAATCTGACTTCAGACCAATGACAAGTGGAGTACCACAGGGTTCAGTCTTAGGTCCTCTCTTGTTTGGTATTTACTTCTCTGAAGTACAGGCTAACACAGAAGGTCTTTGGCTAATGAAGTTCACAGATGACTGCAAACTAGGAGCCATAATCAAAACTCCTAATGATGTAGACATCCTACAAAAGGGCCTCACTGAGACAGGTGCCTGGTGTCAAAGCCATGGCCCCAAGCTCAATGCCAAAAAGTGCATTGTCATCCCTTTTGGTAAAATCTCTGTAGCCATGAACTACCACATAGGTGGTAGTCTACTTAACACCGAAAGTGTGATAAGAGAGCTTGGGACCAGGTGGACAGTAGTCTCTCCTTTGATAATCGCATCGCCACAATAGTCAGGAAATCCTTCTACATGGCGCACTTCATCACAAAAGCTTTCTCATCCAGGAAAAAGAGGTCATTGTTCCCCTCTTTTTGTCTGTTAATAAAGGTGTGTTCCATTATTGGTGGTGAGTTCTGCAGTGTTCTTATCGTATTGACTGTTCTTCCTTGACTGGCAGACTCTTCAGAGACCTTAAGGAGATTTTTATCCACAACATTGTTCCCCTCTACTCGTCACTCATTGGACCTATTATAGAATATAGCACCCCTTTTGGTATGTATCTCACAAGACATCTACAACAACTGGAAAGGCAGCAGAAATACCTCACAAAGATAATTATCAGCTTCAAACATATGCCCTACAAATACTGTCTTAAAAAACTCCAGCTTTACTCAGTTGCATATCGCCTACTCAGAGGCGATCTCTGCCTAACATACAAAGCTATGTCAAACCCAGAGCTATTGGACATGCTCCACTTAAAGAAATCCTAATTCCTCCAAGCTACCCTCTCTGGGGACCTAAACCTTGTCACCACAATAAACAGAACATGCTGGAGGGACAGATTCCTGTCCCAGAGACTTCCCATACTCTGGAACAAACTACCTGTCTATATCAAACAAAGCTCATTAGCACTCTTCAAGAAAAATCTTGATGATTGGATGATAGGAAATTCACCCCAGGGATCACTTCTGTGGCTCTGCTTGACAGGGGCACAGGAAAATAATTTTCTTGGGTGGTGAAAGCCAGGGTACCTTGTTGACTAGGCTTATATAGGCCCTAGGGCCAATAGCCTAGTACCTACCTATGAACCTATGAACCTAAGAGCTCTGTCATCCTCATTCTCCTTTTCTGGCCTCATCAAGTGTGGTTCCTCTCTCTCTCTTGGCTCTCATCTCAAATATCCTCCATGGATTCTGGAGCCCTGTTGGGATCTCTTATCTCACCCTTCAGAGATCTAGCATCCTGATCTCCATGCCTTCAAACTGACTGCATGTTTTCTCTATTTCTAGTGATTGTAAGGTGGTGCAGGCTTGCTTCCCTTGTTTGTGACATTAGCCAGCAGGTTCAGGACCTATATTATATCATTGCTTATCCTGATATAATAAGGTATGTTTCGTACACCCCCTCTCCTTTCTGTCCTTATGAGAAGTTTATTGTAAAATATTTGGCTGCCATGATTATGTTCTCAGTGTTATATCTCTATGTATTTGGAGGTCTCCTCCCCGGGCCTTCACTGAAAACATGTTCTTTTGACCCAGTCAGACTATGATGGTAAACAAGTGTCAAATAAATAAAATAAATAGAGACAGTGCTAACATAGTGCTTTAGCATGATGAAGTATAGCTCCATGGTGGACTGCCACTCTAGCTATCCTAAATTCTAATGAAGCAGTCAGATGGAGCAGACTATGTTAATTAGTTATGCGCTTTCCATAGACATGCATGCAGTAAGGCATTTACACAACCAAGTGATTCATATAATTAGTTAGCTATGTGTAGTAACCTAGCCACAGATGCTAATGATCACAGCCCAAAGCTTGTGTTCATCCATAATAATAGAGAAAAGTGTCAGGTAGTTTAGTGGATAGGTAGTGTTGTGTGTGTGTGTGTGTGTGTGTGTGTGTGTGTGTGTGTGTGTGTGTGTGTGTGTGTGTGTGTTTATGAATCTGTCTGTTTGGAGGAGGCTTTTTCCAATGTCAGCAGGTAATCAGTTGTTATAAGAAATAGAAACCATGTCTAATTGCTGTTATGTAGTTGTGTTTATAACGAGAGTTTAATAATCACAAAAACAGTATTTAATAATGCAATTTTTTTATCTGCTTCAACTTTAGGTCCCCATTTCAAACTTTTCTTCCTTCCCTGTAGGGTGTAGCCCAAGGATTGCTCTACCTACACTGGGTCAAACCATTTGTTCTAGGGGAGGAGAAGTCTAATTCCAATCTAGACTAGAGCTGTAGAGCCCATTAACTTCTGCCTGGAAGCTCTCTCAGCACATTCAGCCAGCAAGAGTCAGGTGATAGAAGGCAGGCCTGCTTGTTCCTATAGGGCAGCCTACCTCTCCCTAGTGGAACTCCCTCTCAGAGGCTCTCCGTGTTTTGCTGCATGATTCTACCGCAAGAAACATGCCTCCACATGCTTCACCCTCCTCTACATGCATCTTTACAAAGGCTTGTACTTGACAGATGTAACACCTAGCATTCTGCCTACGTAAGACTGAGGTGCTGAGCCAATGCCAACTCCTTACCCACAGGATGGGCAAGCCAGGAGAGGCCACTCACTCCTATTCTCTGAATCCAGCTCTTACAGACACCTAAACTACTATTTGAACCCAGGTAGCCTGTGCTGTAGTCAGGGATTTATCCCTCCACATCACATACATGCCTCATTTCAAGCATTTTCTCAATAAGTACTGAATAGGAAAGGAAAGTAATTGCCCCTTGTCTGGGGATTGAACCTAGTACTCCCTGTATTTTTTACAATGAGCGAATTGTCCCAAGACCAACAAGGAGTGTCCTCCAAAAGCAGTTGTTTCTTCATTCAACTAGAAAACCAAAGTAGAGATGATTTTGCTTTTTAACATACAAGCATGTCAATGCAGTGTAGAATATTAACTATTATACTAACAACTAAACAGGAAAGGAAACCACTGACCCTTATCAGGGATTGATCCCAGGACCCACTGCATTCCATGAGGTTATCACTGCCATTTATACCTCTCAGAGCAAGAAATCTGGATAAAGCCACTAATAAAAATAAGACAAAGGTCCAAAAATAGGGACACTTTTTGAATATTACTCTTACAAACTTAGAAAGTTCATAGAATAACAGAGTTTTGCATTAGCATGAATTTTCTGAAGTGTATGAAGTTTGAAACTCAAATGTCAGTCATTATTTTCTAATGTCAGTCTTTGACGATTTACCACTAATTTGCCAGAAAATCACAATTTTATGAAAAACAGACCAAAAATATAAGGCAAAAATCGGGACATTCGGTGAAAATCTGTACAGTTGAGAGGTATGCCCATTGGATCTGCACTGAGTCACAGGGCAGTCAGGTATTTGGACTCCCCTAAGAGCAGTTAAGTATCATTTCACCTGAGAAATCACTGAAATGGTGATTTTTCTGTTTAAGACACAAACATCCAAATTAGTTCAAACTATTAACTTAGTATTATACTTACAACCGAAAAGAAAACACTGACCCTCCCCTGCTCCCTTCTTCTTCTTGTCTTGCCTCATACTTTATACATTGTCCAACCCTCTGTATCGTAGATTGCCTACCCTCTTTTTGTCTACATCCATACCATGTGTCCTCATCCAACAGTGTGCACTGTCACTCCAGTTAATTTATATTGTTTTATGTGTGTATCTCTGTCCACATATACTCTCACAGCCCTTTCATATCCGATGTCTGTTTTATCTTTCCACCTCTTCTCTGTGTCATGCAAGAATCGGGCCTACACCAGAAAAAAAAAAAAAAAGCACTGCCCTCGTATTCCCATCATGCACTCATATATCTTCCACTGTTATTCTATCCCATGCTTGCACTTTCCCTTTTTTCCTGTTTTCCTGTACCCTTTTTGTCTTCCCTAACGCTGTCAGCTGCAAATCCTGTATGGCTATATAGCTGTAGGCAGCATTTTGTTATGTCCTGCCAAGTGAGACATTAACATGCGCCTAGCTAATATGAACACTGCTTTATATTTGAGAAGTGTCTGTGAGTTTATGTTTTGTGATCTTGTGGGATCTCATAATGGGGCACACGACCACTGTTTGGTATCCCCCACTTCTGTGTATGAATTGCACTGTATAGCTGTATCTACTTGCATAGTTGCGATATTGCTGACACACACCCTAAAATGTAACTATTGCTGCACTGACACTCAGCAGATCTTGGTCTGGATATATAGTATATCCTTATGTTGTTGCATAGTAAGGACTAGGTACTGAAGTGTAGTATCTCTCTGAAGCCTGACCTCTTTTTACTTGAGCTGTTGCTTTTGTGTAACAGCAGCTGAGCAACGTAAGTCACAGTACTTCAGTTTTGAAAAGACATGTCAGATATTTAAATCATATATAATTTACTATTTAGCATGACAATGTATTTACAAAGTTTTACAAGAAAAGAGTGAAGTTTTTGACAGAATTTGTAATGCTTAACTTAATCCTAATCTATACATTTTAACCAGTAATTCTGATGATGCGCTAATAATTATTCGTGAGTACATACGATAATTTCTGTGCTTTAGTAATATATCTTCATGCCGAATGTTAGGTGTATCCAAAGTAACAAATCTTGCTATTTATTCATACAACAAGGAAATGGAGCACTGAACAAAACTAATTGTTTTGTTAACATAAAATAATCTGTTCATAATATTTACAGACACTGTTTATAAAATCAGTGGATCACATTCATAAAACTTTTGAGCGCAAGACACCAGCTCATCTCAAAGTAAAGACACTTGTTCGGACTTTAAATCATTCTCTGATATCGAAATATAAAGTTGTATGTAAATGTTTTCTAGTAAGGCAAAGAGGACATACATGTGGCATTTTAAGGATCAGTAAAATTTTAATTTATAGGTAAATATAATGATGTGGAAAAAATCCAAGTTGCAGTTTAGTTTCAGGTATTCAGTCAAGAACCTTCTCCGGTGTAAATCCAAATTGTTTATTGTACATAAACAGACGAAACAGAGAACAGAGATAAGCGCTTTCACTAATGTTAGCTTCTTCAGATCATTACATTCTCACTTTACGTTAGTGTTTTATATAGTGTTCTCATTAATTGTTAATTAGATAATTTATAACAATAAAACAATTTCATAAAGAAAGAGTGGGAAAATGATTCATTTAGATATTTAAAAAGTGAAGCGTCATCACAATGCATCTTAAAGACACCAAATCTTAACAGTATACTGTGCTTTATAAAAAGACTCAAACACATTCAAAGATTATTAAAATGTTAAAATAATAAAAGCTTGGTAAAAACATACATATGTTCATAAACAATGTGTCTATGCATATAGTGTTACATGTGTGTATATATATGTATGTGGTTTGTAAATAAACTATAATAAATATAATAAATATATAATAAATGTATAACCGGTTGATATATATATATGTGTATACTTACAACCAATATATATATGTGTGAAGTGTAATATATATATATAAACATTTTGCAATGTCACATATGTCATTATTATTTTACATTTATATATTAACACATATTTATAGATTTTTTATATATATCTATATTTACATCTCTATTTAAACATTTATTAATACACATGAGCTCATATATTCAATGTTTGTTATATATATATTTTTATATATTTATATATATTTTTACATACTCTAATACCTTCTATCACATCCCATTTGGAATTAAATGTCATGAGACACTGATATATAGAAAATAATACCACGGCTCTAATAATATGTATCTAAATCAGTATTACATCAATCGAGGCCATCCATTTATGTAGGATGATAGAATATATAATAACACCATAGGAATTTATGTTCCACATGAGCACTTCATATACATGGTCTAATGGCTTTCTTGTATAGTAAAGCTTGATTTTCTCTAATGCCTCTGAAAGTCTTGAATATGTTTTTAACATTTTAATAATCTTTGAATGTGTTTGAGTCTTTTTATAAAGCACAGTATACTGTTAAGATTTGGTGTCTTTAAGATGCATTGTGATGACTTTCACTTTTAAATATCTAAATGAATCATTTTTTATAAATTATCTAATTAACAATTAATGAGAACACTAAACACTAACGTAAAGTGAGAATGTAATAATCTGAAGAAGCTAACATTAGTATCAGCTCTTTATCTCTCTTCCTGTCTGTGTTTGTTTATGTACAATAAATTAATTTTTATACAATCGAGAATTTGGATTGAATACCTGAAACTAAAAACTGCAACTTGGATTTTTTCATCATATATAATAGCCATCACGCAGAAAAGACTAACTTTTTTTAATCTACATTATCTTTTTTATACTTTTAAACTGCTGGTCGTTAATCTGTTGGGTCGTTGTCCTTTTTACCTACAATTTCTTATCTATAACAATCCCAACGGAGAGTGGACTGTGAAACCCCTGTAAAGAACTAAACTAGCGATATAAGCCTGAAGCAATGGTTTGAATCTGTTGGCAACTAATATTCAGTGAGTGAGTGAATAATATATTTTTTAAACGTGTTTTTCTAAACGATTGCAGCAAGTGTATCTTATACCAGCCGTGATCTCTGGCTGAACGTACAAATTCCAACGTTACCAATACTACGTCAAGTTTGACGAAGTCTCTTTTACGTCAGTCACAAGGAAGTAAAGGGGCATGGCGCAAATTGAACTTCCGTATAGGCCAAGAGGTGAACACCGAGGATACCATCGAGGCGATACTAATGCCCGGAGATGAAAATCAGGGCATGGAGAGGACAACTGGAGGTGAATACCGGAACATGAACGAGTTAACAACACGTTTTCTCAAACATTTAAAAGGAACAACTACACCAACATGGTTTTTTGAAGAAACTGATGGAACTAGTGACAACGCAACAGTAGCGGTGGACATGGACAGATTACATAAACTTCTTGGTAACATAGAAAAAGATTTTTATAAGCTCAAGCTCAAAGAGCTCACTTTGAATTCTGTTTACAGAATAATATCATACCGCGGGGACTAAGAGTATTTTCCATGCCCAGCCAAGGAAAAGATTACCCTGAGTTGCTGGCATTATGGCAATGGATAAACATTGAAACGAGCTGTAAGTACCTAAGGCTATTGATTGACTTTTTTCTGCCAGAAGAAAAAATACTGACAGATAGTTTAAATGCCAAGCATTCTGAATTGTTTAATGAATTTCCTGACAATATTGTTAGTGGTTTGTTTGATAATATGCTAGATTGTATATCAGCATATGAACATAAATTATTCCAACAAAAAAGGACAAAAGTATCCCGAGATTTTAGGGATTTTAGATCAGGGAATGTCTTCACCTGACCCAGAAATACTTCTTACAATGATAACTCTGTTAGGAATGATAATACAACACTATATATGAGTGAAAGAACAAGCAACAATATAGATAATTATAATGAAACCAGAGAAAATCAACAGACAACTAATGGTAGGAATTCCACCCCAAGAATTAATATAACTCAAAGGAAAACAATATTTACTAATGATAATTTTCCAACAGATAAACCCAGAATTGTACACACATCAGGGAATAATGCAACATACAAGAAAAATGATGTTAACCCACATATTGTTACCAGTAATGTATCAGCCAGCTTAGATAATAATATCACAGTTGAGAATGATGTAACTACGGACTGTAATGACTCCTCAGACGTTATACATATAGCCTAACTTATATCCAAATGTCAACATCACCAATACTAATAGTAAGGATAAGTCTATAACTATTCCTATTGTAAAACCTAAAACACAAGATAATGTCATCACCACAGGCCCACATATTGACCTGTCCTTCCCTTTAGCCATACGCCAGGACAAGGACCAGAGGAGGTCCAGATCAATGAGCAGGGGGAGGCAGAAAAGGAAATCATCGGGGGAATCCCTCCATCACACAACTATAAAGAAAATGTGGAACAACAACCACAAGGTTTAATTTTTAATTTATCTAGCATTGATTTAACAAATGATGAAGTTAAGCTTTTGAACAAGGGTTTAAATTTCATCCCACACACTAATAGTAGTGTGATAGACACAGTAAGGGATCTTAAAGTGTTTTGTCGCAACTTAATGTTGAAATATTTATTTAAACCTGATGTTAACCCTGAAATAACAGATATACCAATCAGTGTAAAGAAACAGTTCAGTTTCAAAAATCTAAGTGATTTTATACCAAATAATCATCCTTTGGTTGAAACTTATTTTAAATTAACAGAAGAAGAGCTCCACAAATTTTACACTAATAATAAATCTGCTCCAAACAAGAAGAGAAGATTTAATAATTTAACTTATAATGAGAGAGCCAGCTTGAACAAACTAAAAAATGATAACAGTATCACCATTAGACCAGCTGACAAAGGTTCTGGAATAGTGATTTTAGATACAGAATATTATGTATATAAAATGAATACAATGTTACATGACAAATTCTATAAGAAGGAGTGTATGAACTCTATAAACACTATGTGTATTTATGTTCATGATGTATTAACTGACATCTTTAAAAGTGGATTAATTGATAAAAACCTATATGAATACTTGTATATACCTTCACCCACCATTCCCATCATACAGGGCCTACCTAAAATCCACAAAAATCATACTGACCCACCGATGCGACCAATCGTTTCTGGGAAAGGATGGGTGACTGAACACATTTCGGTTTTTATAGAGAAACACCTAAGATGTATTTTAAACAATAATCAATATGTTTTAAGAGATTCAAAACATTTTTTAACAGATCTTTATGAAGAATTAAAGGATTGTACAGTTATAGATGAATTAATACTAGTCACACTTGATGTCCAATCATTATTTACAATAATTCCGAATGAACTGGGTTTACATCATGTAACATGCTATCTTAAAAAGCACAGTGATTATTCTGAAGTTCTCATTGATCTTATAACACATTTTCTTGAATTGATTTTGGAAAACAATGTTTTCATGTTTAATAACAATGTTTATAGACAATGTGAAGGCGTAGCTATGGGCACTCCATGTGCAAATAGCTACGCCAACATGTTTCTAGCCTATTGGGAAGAGGCAACATTGTTTCACCATTCTTTGTTTAAATCCAATGTAATTTTTACTTTGTAGATGATTTATTTATTTTATGGAAAGGTAGTATGAATGCTTTGAAAGATTTCATTGTAATAATCAATGATTTAACTGAGTGCCTTAAATTTACAACACAATTCAATGAGACTAGAATTGAATTTCTGGACTTATTTATTGAAAAATTACCATGTGGATTGATAAACACTGGAGTCTTTAGAAAGAATTGTCACAGAAATATGTTGCTATTTAGAACTAGCATGCATCCCACATATGTTTTTAAAAACGTTATGAAAGGACAGGCTCTAAGGATGTCCAGGATGAATTCTAATGCATCAGGCTTAGAAAGGGACTTAGATGAGTTAAGAAACCAACTAATAGAAAGAGGTTATAAACCAAATGAAATCAAAGAACACTTAGAAATAACATCTGAAATAAGGGCAACCAGAGGTGCACCCTATTTTGGACCAGCCAACACAGCTAATATGAGCACCAATGACGGTTCAAACAGGGTCAAGTTCCCAACTTTTTATACTAGAGACAATGACGAAATTAGACTCATTATAAATAAATATTGGGATATTTTAACCATTGACGATGACATAAAGAATATAGTAGGTGAAAGACCCGCATTTCTATATAGGAATAAAATGAATTTGAAAAGGATTTTATGTCACAACACATACAAAAAGGATTTAGATATTATAAACGTCACAATGCCCTGTGGTAATTGTAACTTTTGTAAATTAATCAATATTGACCCTGTCTTCATACATCCTGACTTTAATAAAGAAATTATTATGAATGCAAATGCCAACTGCATGACATGTCACGTAGTTTATCTAGCAGTGTGTTCGATATGCTCATCCTGCAAAACCAACAGATGCCTACGGGATAGGATGAGGGAACACTGCTACAATATCAGAAAGCTAAACACTAATAATGCTTTAGCAAAACATGTCATGGAAGCAGGTGTACAACATACTTTTACATTTAGGGTTTTAGAAGTTATAACACCAAACCCAAGGGGAGGAGATATAAGATGTCACACTGAAAATAAGGAGAGTGGTTGGATCATTTTATTAAGGGCCGATAGAGGGCATGGTTTGAACGAGAGGGCATCGATCAAACCATACCTAAAACAAAGAAGACATATTAAATAATATTAAATAATGTAATAATCCATACTCATGCTCCATTTATATACCTTCCTATATCATAGACCAGGGCATTTATATCCCAATATATACATATTTATATACCAACTGATCCACTCAGCCCCCAACCAAGATATTATGAACTCTGTGTTCCCACATATAGCCTAACACAATATTACACTATATACATCTACATATTTACACATAGATACATCTTGAGACACACCTTTGCAACTCACGCTCATATATTTATACAGTTCTTACTTTCTATTCTAATTTACCCACCATATTATTCAAGTACAACACACATTTTTAAACACATTTATATCAATATTTTATACAGTATTTCATAGATTTGTATTTATATTTATATCTACATATATTTATTTATTCATATATATATATTTATGTATTCACACACATAACATTTCCCACACAATGATAGATTTCCTATATTTTATCATGCACCTTTATACATATTTACATTGATATATATTTCATAAATTTAATACATTTTTATACAGCCATCCGTGTATATACATATTTGGACGTCACTCACAAATCATATTTATACATAAATGTTTATATATATATATTACACTTCACACATATATATATTGGTTGTAAGTATACACATATATATATATCAACCGGTTATACATTTATTATATATTTATTATATTTATTATAGTTTATTTACAAACCACATACATATATATACACACATGTAACACTATATGCATAGACACATTGTTTATGAACATATGTATGTTTTTACCAAGCTTTTATTATTTTACATTTATATATTAACACATATTTATAGATTTTTTATATATATCTATATTTACATCTCTATTTAAACATTTATTAATACACATGAGCTCATATATTCAATGTTTGTTATATATATATTTTTATATATTTATATATATTTTTACATACTCTAATACCTTCTATCACATCCCATTAGGAATTAAATGTCATGAGACACTGATATATAGAAAATAATACCACGGCTCTAATAATATGTATCTAAATCAGTATTACATCAATCGAGGCCATCCATTTATGTAGGATGATAGAATATATAATAACACCATAGGAATTTATGTTCCACATGAGCACTTCATATACATGGTCTAATGGCTTTCTTGTATAGTAAAGCTTGATTTTCTCTAATGCCTCTGAAAGTCTTGAATATGTTTTTAACATTTTAATAATCTTTGAATGTGTTTGAGTCTTTTTATAAAGCACAGTATACTGTTAAGATTTGGTGTCTTTAAGATGCATTGTGATGACGCTTCACTTTTTAAATATCTAAATGAATCATTTTCCCACTCTTTCTTTATGAAATTGTTTTATTGTTATAAATTATCTAATTAACAATTAATGAGAACACTATATAAAACACTAACGTAAAGTGAGAATGTAATGATCTGAAGAAGCTAACATTAGTGGCTTATCTCTGTTCTCTGTTTCTGTTTATGTACAATAAACAATTTGGATTTAGTTCTTGACTGAATACCTGAAACTAAACTGCAACTTGGATTTTTCCACATCATTATATGGAAGCCACTTAATCTACATTAAAATTTTAATTTAGTTATTTATTGAGCTGGTTGAGGGCTGCTGAACCAAACTGAGCTTCATTTTCCTATGGCCTGTGATTGCAAAACTCAAAACATAGTGCAAAAACTACAGTAATGTCAAATAACACTAGAGGCAGTGTTTAGTTTACAGAGCTTTTGGAAACATAGTAGCATGAAATTGAGACTTGACTTTATAGCTTCTGGCTCACACTAGCTGCTGACATGCTCAGTTGATTTTTGCATTGTTTTGCGTAGCTTATTGTGTAACTTTCCAGAAATATTCACATTAACTATCTTTGCAGGGGCATCAGAAAGTTACATGATGTTGCAGTGTTTTTATGTCTTGGATTAAGTATATTTTTATGTTAGGAGAGGAAAACACTGAAAGACTGCAGTTTTGTATGCAAAGACAGGAGATGGTGAATGTTTGTTGTTGTTGTGCACAACTTCCATACAGCATTACACTGTGTGAAAAAAGTTGGTGGAGGAGGGTTTGTAGGTACTTTGCTGGATTTTCTATGACAGTAAATCTAATGGAAACGGGCAATGACATAGGGTTTAGGATGTTCTGCATCACTGAGATAGTAAGTAGTGCTATGCAGTTACTGGTGGATAGCCAGTCTAGTTTACAAAGATATTCTTCAGGTAGAGATCCAAGGGCCACGTTGTACAGCTTGTTTAATAATGTTTGCAGTTGGTTTACATTTGTTGGCATTATATTAGTATGGGCAAGGTACACCTAATAAAGAATAAATGAACACCTCTTCGAACAGCTAATTTTTCCTCCTGCGTTAGAAACTTATAAACACTACATGGAGTTATGTTGAAGTTTTGTTACAGTCTTTGCTGACCTGCTCAGAGTATTTCACTTGACAAATCAAACCAGAGTATGAATTGCTTCTGTAAAGCATTTTCCACACAGTTAGTAAGAGACCAATCAGGAAGGTTTAACCTGCATATGGCTTGAAGCTACCCAGATATTCTATATTTTAATGTCCTGTGTAGTTACCAAGTTGAAAATTACAGCACCTTGGAGGACAGATTGGAGAGACAAAGAGAGAAGGTGGAGATGAGGTCTACGGTAATCAAATCAGAATATATAAAAGCTTATGTGTATTTTGCTACTCTACTTCAGCCTGCAACCTCTCTTCAAGTGTATTCTCACAACACTGCCCAGTTTTCCTCCTTTTCAGTTGTCCACATTGGATCTTGTGGAATTTGTAATTTTACAAAAGCTGATGAAGAGGTCCCAGGTTCCACAGACTATCAGCTTTGGGGATAATTTTGGCAATCTCACAACCTTTGGTGAAATGGGAAGTAGTGTCCAGGCAACCTTACATTGTTTGCTTTATTTAACTCTGGATATTTTTTTCTGCAGTGAATGTGACCTAGGGATTAAGTAAAATGCTTATTTCTCATGTTAATTGCCAAATGCAGGTTGTTCAGTTACTGTGATGGAGAGAAAATGTGATTAGAGATAGGTATGGCTGCAGTGAGAAAGACATCATTATCAGCTTATTACTACATCTCTGAATCAAATGATACCACTGTCAGACCTAACTGTACTAATGTTCGCCTTAATGGCCCATGTATCACATTAGCAAAGGCACGAGCCTAAATACAAACACACACATACACACAGACTCCTAGACATTTTCACATGCGCTCACAAACACACACACACATCCAGTCATCAACAAATGAGCATACACAACAGATTCAAAAGTGTTTTACCTGAAATAGAAGCAGAGGCCTTTCACAGTACCATTATGTCACCTTGGCAGCTGCTCCACTTTAAAACCTGAGAATTTCTGTACTCTCTCACCAATCATCTTAAATTCACTGTATATACAAACCTGAAGCTACACAAGTCATTATGTGGTGAGCAACAACGCACACATACAACTCATAAAGAATGATTTGTGTTACTTTAAAATCATAACCCTAGGCTACTGTTGTGCTATACTACCAGATGGCTCATTAAAACAAAGAAAAATGTGTGCCCTATCAGTACTGTAACCTTTCTCAGGATACCACCTAGTGGCTACACAAATAATTACTATAAAATACATCATTGAGAAAATATTCTGATGGGACAGACTCATATCGAGCTTGTGAAGCATGGAACCCAGCACAAGCTGCCTTTTATATTTCACAAGACAGTTTCTATTCATAAACCCACCCACCCATCCATCCACCTTTGCTGGCTATATGTACCACTGTGTGCTTCTAAGCAGTAAGGTTTATAGTGTTGCATGTAAATGACATAGTCCACAGGCACAGTCTATCGAACTTTGCTACCTGGAATACTGCTCTGGCAGGAGACATGCATAGTATGAGAGTCATTATCATATGTGGTATGCACGTTCTGCACAGGGTAAGGTAGAGCAGGCCTTCAAATGCATAAATTTGCCACTCACACTTATGTAATTATGTTATGGAAATCTGAACAAACACTACTCAGATTGCTAATGTGAATACATGCTGGTGGGCTCCCTATTTAAATGTTCACACTCTAAATGCAGAGTGCCAAAAGGCCAAAAAAAAGACCAAAAACACAGGAAAGAAGGAATTTCAAAAACTGCTCTTCTACTTTACACTTCTTTTTTTCTGAGGGAGAAAGCCCCCCCAGCAGTCCACACCCTTCAAACTTATATATACCAACTCTGAGATCACCATACCTCAGAGAAAAGGGAATATTCCAAGAAATGGCATCTCGGATTTGGTATATGTAAGAGAGATCTTGCAGCCATTCAGGATCCATACTTCACAACTTGCTTTAGTGGGTCCTGACCTTTCAAATGGTTACCACTCCAGCTTTCTAGATGGGAGTGTATTGTGTGCATGTCTGTGACTCATTGTGTGAATAAGTACTGAGACAGTATGTGAGTTATGATCATGGATGTCAATGCAGGAATGCATTGTGTGCATGTGTGTGTGTCCATGTGTCTGTGTGTTTCTGTGTGTCTGTGTGTTTCTGTGTGTCTGTGTATGTATATATGTGTGGGGGGAAGTGGGTCACTTCCTGTGTGAGGTCTTTTTAGTAGTTCAGGTACTCCACTGAATAGCTGTTTGCTTAGCAGTGTGATTTGTAGTCATGCAGATTCCCTGGTAATGAGATGTTGCCTTGAGGGAATATGTCCAGCTAGGAATCCTTAATGGCACAACAGCACAATTCAACACATTTGTGCAGAGTAACTTGCACTGCAGTGACATTCTCCCTGAATAATGGGTGTACATTTCCAGCTACTTCAGTAAATGAATTGATAGTGAAAGATGTTAATATTTTAGAGGATTCTGTGTTCAAGTCCCAAATAAACTACTTATTTTTTCAGTTGTGCATAAGTGTGTTGCTCCGTGCCACCTTGATATACTAAGTAATTATTACGTAGAACTGGCTTGTGCAATCATGATAGTTTAAAAATGTTAATAATTCTATGAGTTTGTTTAAAGGAACATCATGCTCCTGTTACAAGTAAAAAGGGGTAGGTTAAGCAAATATCACATAAAGCTGGGAGGACACTAAACCAAGGTGTTGGCAGCTACCATAGTAAATAAAGTCTTGCATAAAGCACTGTTCACATTATTGTATAGTGTGTAAGCAAAAAAAAAAATATTCTCTCTCCATTTGCTAATATGATGCCAAAATAGCTTCTTGCATGTACATCTTGCAAATATTATGTCCTGAATGGTTTTGTGTTCTATTTGTATAATCTGTGCTGCAATTGTCATCTTGCATACCAAATTTTTAGAGTGTGAATATCTACATGCCCATATGTATTTTATAACTTGATTTTAAATGATAAATGTTTGTTCACTTGTTTTAAAAGGCATTTATTTATCATCTTCGAAGTTCTTGAATATCTCCTGTTCTGCTTTGCATTATTATGACAATTGTTGACCTATGGGCTTGGGGTATGGCTGAAAAAGGGTCTGTGGACTAGCCCACCTACCAGCTATCAAATGTAAAAAATAAAAGAAAAAAATAAATATTATTAGCTATGAAGTCAGAGTATCTCATATAGATCAACATTATTGGAATGGTCAGTTTGGAACAGCTCTAAAACCATACATTTGCTCTTTTATCAACTTCCAGTCTCTTTATTGTTGAAAACGTGATAACAGCACAGTGTGCATTGTGGTTGGATTACTGGATTGCTGGTTCCTTACCTGCTATGATTTTCTGCTCACTGAGATTTGAGCAGCACTTTGGGTACAGCTATAGACAGCTTACTACATTGGCTATCTGTTCACTACAGGATCACCGATAAACCTTAGTTCTTGTCACCATTCTTGTTTTGTCAGTACCCTGCCTCAGGCAGCACTTCCTTTGTCCAGGAGGGCCATATCTGTCAATTCTAAAATAAATTTGTGGATACTTATCCAGTTATCTAGTTTTTGTTTAAGGGAACATAGTAATAACAACATAAGTAACATAGTAATCTGCATTGCATATCACCCAGAGGAAGTTTATTCCAGAGGTTTAGGAGGTGTTGGGTTATGAACCTATGTGTCTCTCATGTTTTATTTATCTGTTGGTGAAGATTTAGGTCTCTGGTTCTAGAACTGGTGGAGATATTGGACTTGTGGAGAAACAGGATGTCCAGGACAATCAGGTCTGTAATGAAACAGTAAGGGAGACAAGAGATCTCCCCTCAGAAGTCTATATAACACTGAATAAATAAAGGGATAGAACTACCAGCCTCTGTTGGTAGTTTTGGGAATTTTTAAGACTATTATTTTTTCGGTTAGGAATCTTTGTGGTCTTTCTAATAGTTTGATACGTTTAGTTAGATACAGTCCAAAGAAGGTGTTATACTTGATAATTGGTCTTATCAATGCTAAGTATAAAGAACTGATTACCTCTTCACATCTTGATGATGTTTCTTTGTCACTCTACTTAGCTAAGTGAAAGGATTTCCTGGTAAATGTTGTTACATGATGGCCAAAACAGAAGGCTCTTGTTGTTGTTGTGTCCTTTGGCTTTTCCCGGTTAGGGGTCGCCACAGCGGAACTCCGGTCCGCTAATGATTGGTAGTTGATTTTTACATGTGGAGTTACCAGTCCTGACGCACAACCTTCAACAAAGGTACGCCCATTCGCGCATGTCTCCATGCAGAAGACGCTCTAGCTGAAAATCGAATCGGACAGCATCTTACTGTGAGGCGACAACGCTACCGCAGCACCACCACAGCGGGTGTCAAAACAGTTGGCTCTATCAACTCAAATACCTAGGTCTCTACATTTTCATTTTGTAGAGGTATGTTGCTTACATGGTATGACAAGAGGAGGGGTTGTCTACCAAAAGTGATGATACTATACTTTTTAGCAATCAGTTTATGCCCATTTTTAGTACATAAACAGTTTAATAGGGTTAGTTCTTTCTGGAAGGTGTGAGTGTCATAGGGTGACTTAACAGCAACTGCCAGTTTGCAAATATCTGCAAACTTTGTTAGTCAGAGGTCTTATCTGTCAGCTTGGAGAACTTAGAAGTAAATATCAAAAAGGAGAGGTCCCAGCACCAGCCCTGAGGGACACCCCTGGTCACTTTTATACTTTCAGATGTAGCAGGTACAGCTCCACAGTGTGAGTTGGGTCTTTCAGCCAGTTTGCTTTCCATTTTATTACTTATGAGTTGATTTTTAAAGCATTTTTCTTTTGCAGGATGCCACATGGGCAATGATGTCAAAGGCTTTAGCCAAGTCAAGGTAAACCACATGCACTGCATGGTCGCCATCTACAGCTTCCAAAAATCTTTCACAGAAATTTACCAGATTAAATTGACAAAAATGTACCTTTCACAAAGCCAAACTGCTGGGGATCAAGTAGAACAAAATTCTTGATATTACAGTTTATGAGGTCAGTTACAATGTACTCATTTGCTTTGCAGATGATTTTTGTAATGCTGATTGGTCAGTAATTATCTGAGTCTGCTGTGTATCACTCATCAGGGACAAAACCACTAAACCAGCTAAGCTTATAAACTGTTTGGTGAGTTTGTCTGCAAGGATATGTTTAACAATATTAGTTAGGTAATCGGGTATATTATCAGCTCTCATAGAGAAAGTATTTCTGGTCTTAGTACTTTCACTAAATGATCTTTAGAGATAATTGGTTGAGTAAGGGATTCAAATATTTCAGAACATTGAATGGAAGTCTCAGAGGAGAAGTTGGTACTAAATTTGTTCATGAGTGTACTGGCGATGACATTGGGGTCAGAATAAGAGCAGCCATTCTGAATAAGTTCTGCGAAATGTAGGGTATTGTTTCTTATTTTTTTAACATAGCTAAATTTATTTATGTATTTATTTGTTTGTTTATTTGTCTTTTGTTAAATGAGTTAGCCCACTGGGCTGGGTGCCCATTTTCAGTAGAGACCTGAGGAGAAAAGCTTAAAAAGTACATGGTAAAAAGTACAAGATGAAACATACATGATAAAAAAGAACATGTTACATGATAAAAAGGCATACATGAGTAATATATACATGACAAAAGCAATAAAAGGTACATCAAAGAAGGAGAAAATCTCTATAAATACAAGATAAGAGCATGATAGAAAAGAAGATGAATTAATGCAGCCTTAATAACAATAACAATTACCTTACAAGTCAAAATGAACCACTATATGTAAAATAAAGAAAAAAATAAGTGAGTACAATGTTAATATTTTGGTGAAAGATGCTACAAGGATGCATTTTGAGCAAGTAAATCAACAAACCAGTGGTACTGCCAGATGTGAGAAGAAGGAAGTGGAGTGGAGTATTGAAGGATTTCCCGATATCAGGGACTGAAGATTCTTTGATGGAATGCTTAATAAGAATTGAGATGGGATAAGCTGTAGAGTTAGCAGCAAGTTTAAGAAATTGCGGGGGTAGGTTGTCAAATGGGGGTGATCATGGTTTGAATTTCAACAGAAGGGATTTAATGTAGCTAGTGGAAACAGGTTTCAGGGAGAAGGTGGATTGGGAGTGGGTAGTTTAGAGAGTTGGGGGTTGTTTTTTTTTTGTTGTTGTCTGGGGTTAGTCTTCTGATGGACTCTATAAAGTAGTTGTTTAGAAGAGATGCAGTTTCAAGATGAGTATTGTTAGGGAAAAGGTTTGGGGTACTGGGATTTCCAGGATGGGGTATTCTATTCATAGTCTGCCAGAATTTTGGGGGTTAGAAAACTCATTTGATTGGGCTTCCTGACAGAAGTTTGTTTTGTCCTTAAAATTATTTTTTTGTAAGGTTTCTGAGTTTTTTATATTTAATGAGGAGAGAAGGAGATTTTGACTTAGTCTTAGACCATAGTTTCCAGGTGCTGTCTCTAAGTTTCATGGTAGAAAGAGTATCTTTAAAGAGCCAATGGGGTGGAATTAAATTTTATCCTTATTGTCCTAATGGGAACTAAGGCATCTAGTGTGTTTAGGAAAATTCTGTTGAATTCAAGAACAGCATCATTTAGCGAGAGGTTATACAGGTGCGTCCAGTTAATCAGGGAGAGTTGATTGTTGGCTAAACATATATAATTATCTTTGGCTTCCGATGCCATCCTAAGGTTATGGTCTTCTTTAGTGGATCTGATAGTGTTATTCATTTTTTTTTTGTTTGCAATGCCTTTGCTATTATCCTTGAGAAGATGGGTTTTGGATGAATTCATGATTATTTATCGCATGACATTTCCCTGAAAAACAATAGTCAAAAAAATATTTGCTGGAAGCCACTTTTGGCGATTAGCAGTAAAAGCATTTTTTGCTTAGGGGCAAGTCTCACCTTGCACTTGCTGTTAGGGTGGACACCCACCCCCACCCTCACCCTCCCTAACTTATATATACCAACTACAAGGTCATACAACAGTGGAGAAAGGGCAGCTGTTACTCTCCGCTGTAAGCAACTTTTATTGAAATCTGCCTTGTGCTGCCATCAATTAGTGAAACAGCAGTCAAACTATCCTTACATTCCTTTTTGGATTTACTAAGTAATTTAAGGAGTTTCTTTTGTTGTATAATGATAAACCACCATAGTGTTTGTTTCTGAATTTCCCATGATACTTAGTTTTGTTAGAAACTGCTGCCTCTAAGCATTTTTCTAAATGTGTGTAGAATTCTTTGTGAATCTTTTTTTCCTGTATTAAGGTCTGGGGATATGCAGTCATAAGTAAATTTTGATATTGAGTTTGGTGTATTTGTAGTCCTTAAATTCAGTGGGATTTGCTGTATGAGATTTTGAGAGTTTAAAGAAGAAGGTCACAAGTTTATGGGCAGACTTCCTTGGGGAAGGAGATATCACAGGAGGAATAGTGCAAAACCCAGCCATGTTTGTAAGGTTCAGATCAAGAATGCTATAGGTTCATTTACCAACTATGCATGATATTTTTTGTTAGTCTAGGAATTTTTGAGCATATCCTACACTGGAGGTATAGGTGTCCGAGTTTATTGAGGTGCAGTTAAATTCACCAAAAATAAGGGATTTTTTATGAATAGAGAAATCATTTAAAACGCAGAGAAGTCTTATATAGCCATCAGTGGACAAAGAAAGTATACTATAACAAGCTGTTGTTGTTGTCTTTCGGCTTTTCCCGGTTAGGGGTCGCCACAGCAGAACTCCGGTCCGCTAATGATTGGCAGTAGATTTTCACAAATGCCGAGGTGCCAGCTCGATGTTCAACCTTCAACTAAGGCACGCCCATTTACGCATGTCTTTCGAACGCCCACCCAACCACTACTAGTTGATAATTAATCCTACATCGAGTGATATGTAGGTCACTGAGTTCAGATGAGTCCGTAGGGATCTGATTGGAGGTAATAATGCTCATTGACAAATATGGAGACTCCCTCACAGTTGCCTGAAAGCATGAAAATCTCAAAACCACTTAACAGAGGGAGTGCTCTCTTTTACATTTAAACCAAGTTTCAGTAACTACACCAACATGGATGTTTTCCAAATGCAGGACTGCCTTACAATCAAGCAATTTTTAGACTTTTGGAATTAAGGAGCGCCACCTTTATGCCATCTAATTTTGTGACTGCTTATTAGTTACATTGGAATGTACATCAACTGGACTGTACCTAAAAAAGATATTATGGGGCAGCAAAAGCCGTAACTAGTATGCAAAAGTCACGAAACAAGTGGTGCAAGCCATACCTAGTAATGCAAGCTAGACAGCTGATCATCTCATCCCATGCTGACACATAATGGATCTCCCAGCTATTTAACCAATTACTTATGTCAATTATCTTTTCTCTGTATCTAGGCAGAATTTCAGATGAATTTATTTTTTTATCTTATAATTTATTTTTTGTTTCTCTTTTTGTCTTATGGGGTGTATTGTGTCTTTATGTTTACCACATTATTAATTATGTTTAGTGGTAAAACACCTATATAAAGCTGAAATTGAATTTCTGTGGTAGATTTGAGCTGGCAAGCCAAAGAGTTACTAGAATTTCACTGAAAGGGAGCATTTGTTGGGTTCTACATGAGTGCAAACCAAAGTCTAAACTGTCCCCTATTATTAGTGCTATGTCTGATATTTTTCTGTCCCTCACGCAGTTTTATTTTTCTGCCAGAATTGTAAATTGGAGTAAATAATGCCGCATTTAAACTCATGTCATAATTTCAAGTTTTCATGTGAATAATATCAGTTTTAAAACTATGCTGCTCTTCTTATTCACCTGGCCTACCAGACTTGTCTTAGCTTCCTCTAGACTGAATCTGACCCACTCTTGGGGTCATTGTAGAGACTGAGGTTACTGGTGCAGTGTCATATTGCTGCTGAGGTGTATACTGTAATCCCTTCCATCCCACAGCAGCCTAGCAGGCTACACATTCAGTGCCAATGGAGAGGTGCATAGCATATGTGATTTCTCACATGTGCATCCTCATGACCAAAAAGTAGAGTACTTGCTACATGGAGCTCACAGGACTCTTATCCTAATGAAGGCTTTCATTAACATGGTTGGCCAATGTAACTTGTGCTGTGTAAATGCCTTGCCACAGGCATTTTTAGGAGGAGAGCCCTTGGCTAATTATCATACATCATGCTTTAAAATAGGAACCCATTTTATTGATTGTTTAATTGATTAATTGAATGTAATTTGCATTGTAATATAAAAGACAAAGATTTTGCAGTCTTTTTTTTATTCCTTGAAGGTGGTAACACTGAGGTGCTAGAATAAATTGAACCTGTTTTACTACGTGTTTTTTCTTTATAATTCAAGTAGCAGTTGGATTTAAACTTTCATTTGGATTCAGGTCATTGTGTTTGTTAAACCTTACAGTAACCTTTCAAAATTGTTCCCATAATCTGTCGGGCTAGAACTCTGTTAACAATGACAGATGAAGGGATCATCATTCATTGCTTATCTGTTTTTGGAGAAGTTGAATACAGAACAAAAATTCAAATATGTATTTATTAGATTTCATTTACAAGGAAAGTCTCACAGGGTTAGAAATGCCTTTTCAGCACAGGCCTGGGGATTCTTCTTCTTCTTTTGGCTTTTCCCGGTTAGGGGTCGCCACAAAGGATAATCTGTCTGCTCATGATTGGCAGTGGAGTTTTACGGTGTTCAGTTGCCAGCACGGTGCCCAACCTTCCATAGAAGGCACACACACGCAGACACCCAGACCTAGGACCAATTTAGAGTGTCCAATCCACCTACAGCATGTCTTTGGGATGTGGGAGGAAACCAGAGCACCTGGAGGAAACCCACATGACCACAGGGAGGACATGCAGACTCCACACAGAAGGCACCCCAGCCAAGAATCGAACTGGAGAACCTCTTGCTGTGAAGCAGCAACGCTAACCGCTGCACCACTGTGGCCGCCCAGCACAGGCCTGGAGATAAAAGCTCCAAAAAAGTAATTATCAGTATACTGTATATTGCCACAAATATATATACAAAATATAGAGTAGAGTTGAACACATTTTCATTTAAAGCACACAGACAAAAGAGACCATCGTAAAATACTTGCTCATACACTAAGAAGCAGAATGCACAATAACTGATAGTATAGTAGCAATTGTCAAAGACATGAATCAGCAAGTGATATGACCTGTAGTGCTCAATACAAATTACAATAAAGCATTTCACATTCTTGAAGTATTTAGAAGACTATTATTGCCTTACAGTAGAATATTTATTCTTTTACTATGTTTAGTTATCCTTGTGGTTTGCCAGGGCTGAGACCTAGAAATACCATCTGGTTAAGTGACATTTATTTTACACATTTCCTGGGTATGCTCACTGGATACAATTATCCTTTTTGGGAGGTAACTTGGGGCTACTGTCTGATCAAGTAACTTGCTCAAAGCCACACAGTGGTCAAAGGAATGTGGAAAAAAATCTGCATGTGTATGAGTATTGCGTGTTCCAAATGTCAGTATATAAAATACAGTGACAAAAACAAGGTTGTTCTGCACTGTAAAAATCACAAAAAAATGAAAGGTATGGTGTTTACATAGGGTGTGAATTCTACTGCGTATTTATTAAACCAGCATATGACTAAAGCACTTTTGCAGAATATGGCATTGTTATCAATATGATTGGCTGCAGTGTGTTAATAATAAATAATAAATAATAAGTAACATTTTTAGCAAACTAAAGTAAAACATTTTGTGTAAACATCCTAACAATTGTCTTAAAACAATGCTTTGATACGCCTTAGAGGACTGTTTCCAAAATCTGACCTTGGAATGTAGGCCCAAACTATAAGCTACTATGCAGGATGTAGCATGCTACCATAGTTACTGTATTTACTGATAAACTTAGCCAACCAGATGTAAACCCCTTTGTTGTAAGATGAGTTGCTAACTGGCTCACAAACCAGACACATACTATCAAAGTGGGTGACTCCACATCAACCAGTAGACCTGTCATCAGCAGGGTGCCACAAGGGTCAGTGTTGGGTCCCCTACTGTTTGGTATATACTTCTCAGACATTCAGGCCAAAACTATGGGGTTGTGACTGACCAAAGTTGCAGACGACTGCAAACTAGATGCAATTATTGTATCCCCAAATTATGTCAGTATACTCCAGGAGGGTATTACACAAACCAATGACTGGTGTCTTAGTCAAGGTCTTAAACTGAATGCAAAGAAATGAATCATCATTCCCTTTGGCAAAAACAATGTCCCTTCACACTATTAAATCAACAATACCGTAAGTACCTACAAAGTGGTAAGGGATCTGGGATCACAACTTGACTGTGACCTTAATTTTGACCACCTTGTGTCTACTGAAGTAAGGAAGACTTTCTACATAGCATACTTGATTAGTAAAGGCATCACCTTGAGAGCAAAGGATGTTATAATCCCTCTATTATCAGCATTAATTAAGCCCATAATTGAGTATAATTCCCCATTTGGCCCATTTTGCATGTACCATACTAAGCACCTGCAGCAATTGGAGAGACTTCAGAGGTTTCTAACAAAGAAGGTTAAGGGACTCCAGCATGTGCTTTACACAGACTGACTGAAGTCCCTATCACTATACTCTGTATCGTATAGACTTCTTAGGGGAGACTTATGCCTGCCTTACAGAGCCATTTCCGACCCAAACCTAATGAAATTGCTATGCATCCATAAATCAGATGGGACTAGAGCCACCCATTCCAAAGGCCTAACTATGGCCTGCGACTTAGATAGGGCATGCTGGAGGGACAAATGAAGGACTGCTGGAGGGACAAATGAAGGAATGCTGGAGGGACAAATGAAGGAATGCTGGAGGGACAAATGAAGGACTGCTGCATCTTTGGAAAAGTCAACCAATTCATGTGAAACAGAGCACATCTATGACACTGTTCAAAAGGAACCCAGATGAGTGGATGGGGCACCATAAATTCTTAGTGGGGATAGGACCCACAACCCTCCTGGACATGGGCAGTCATTACTAAATGCAGTCTTGGGTATTGACTAGTGTATCTATGGTATTACATTCGGATGAAATGACTAGGCTTGAAATGACCTCCGGGTCGATAGTCTAGTAAACTCTTATGATTCAATGATTCTATATAAGATTTTGAAAACTGCAGTTTCTCTTGCTTTTGCATGCACTATATTTAACTGTGTTTATAGAAACATTTTCCATGTAGTTTATAAACTGTTCAGTAGCGGGGTTATAAACATAAAAGCAAATGTGATAAGAATATCTTGGAGTATCATTGAGGAATAACTGAGACACACACACATATACATGACACACACACATACACACACACACACACACATATATATATATATATATATATATATATATATATATATATATATATATATATATATATATATAGTATGCATGAAAAGTATAAAGCAGAACAATCAGGAGCACCCTAAAATGAGAGTTTCAAACATTAGAAAATGGCAGAAAAATTAATTAATGAATGCACAGATGAAGCCTCCAGCATTGTTTACTTGTTTCCTAGCCATGTATACCTAAGAGACCCAAGTTCCTCTTTGCAAGGGATTCTAGGAGCACTGTATACTTAAGTGTTCATAATTATGCAGTTTGCAAAAAGAAACTGAAATAATGAAAGTCAAGGATGTATAATGAAGATCATATTAGATGCTTATAGCTTTAACCAGCTGAGATAAACTACCCGAGTGCAGTTTATTACAGATAAAACTGTCAGGTATAATAAGTTAAAAGAAGAAGCTAGTGAGAGCCACACAATGTTAACTTCATAAGGGAAGATGCTGAAAAATCCTTTTGAAATTGAAGTTAGTAAGGTATGATCCGAAAATTGTATGGACATAACTTGTTTGCTCAGGATGTGAATACAGAAACTGAAGGGGAGAAATAGTGTAACAAGGAGAATGCTAATGGGGCAGAAGTTGGCCTGTCCAATTAAGCTGAACACAAGGAAGAAGAAAACTAAGGGACATCATGGAGGACATTTAGCAGTAGGACAGAGTTTCATAAAAGCAAATATGGAGATAGACTGAAAAAGCCCCGGAGAATTTGTGAACTGGCAGACTTAACAATAGGGCCTAAATGCTTTACAACTTTTTTGAAGGAGCATAGCATATAGCCACTAGATTAAACTGTGTCTGTGAGACTACTGTGTGTTATGTTGGACAGTCCCCCCCGCACAGCATGGAATTAGTATAAATTAGAGAGTGGGAGTGAGTTGCATTTCAAGTCATGAGGTGGGGGGTTGAAATATGTTTTTTGACTTTGACATTACTTTGTGTGTAGTAAGTGACTTCTGGGCAGCAACAACTGAGCAGTTACTTTCTGTGTGTCAGCTTTCAGTTGCTCAGAGTAGAAACCAAAATAAACCATTCAAATGAACCTTCCCATGTCTGGGATAAGCGGGTCAGCATTGCTTTATTTATTATATACTATCAGAACAAGAAGGGAGAGATTACAATGCACCAGAAAGTAGAGTAACAGACCATATTAAAGTGAGATATGTGCATCATATGCTAATGTGAGGCCTAGAGCATGTGTAAGGGGAAGGTAGTTTTGGAAGCTGACATTATCTGAGCACTAGTTGCTTTGGCAATAATGTTATGTGAATGTTGAAAGCAAGAGAACAACATAAGAGTAAGAATTAACAAGTGTAGAGAGGTCTTACTTTCTGAAAGAGAATACAAGGAAAGCTTTTACTCAAGAGGATCTGATTTTTAACACTAGTTTTCAGTAGGAAGATATTTCTGTAGTGCCAAGCACATTTACTAGCAGATAATTCTTCTAGGCCTGGTCAGACAGGGCCTTAACAGTGAGGCAAGGAATAGAATTTTGCTAAGAAGATTATCAGATAAAGGAAGTCAGCTGGATGAGAAATGAAAGGTAAAGGCAACCCATAAATGTATCGTATTTACAGTTTAGAAGAGGGTTTTTTGCATATAGCCCAAGATAATTCCATTCTAAGATACATGCAGAGAGGAAACAAAAGGAAAACATGAACCATTTGCAGTTATTATCTGTAAAACATACAAATCATGAGATAACCATAAGTAAGAAATTCAAAGCAGCTGTTTTGATAAATCGATATTGTTGGGTAATCTAAATCTAAATTCACTTTGCCTTTCAACATGTCCCATGACTCACCTCATGCATCATTTTAGACATTATACTCAGCCTTATGTCTCTGTGATGATAGGATCTCTGAATACATGCAGTATGTGAGACTGGTATTATTAGTTTTCTTTTTTTTTCAAAACAGGTTTATTGTTTTAACATATAAGAGAAATATCATAACAATGTTATACAAGTAATTAAAAATAGGTATTATTATAATATTCAACAAAACAACTAAAGTATTTACAAAGACATCCACTACAATCAGATCAATTAATTAAACTAAAATACCATGCTATTGAAATTAAAATTTTTTTAACAAATTTTGTAAATTATCCCATACAATAAAATAAGATGTTTTTCTATTTGTTCTAGTCCTAATTGTGTTTATTTCCATATGGCACACTATATTCATAACATTTTTAAATTCATTGAACGAAGGAGGTGTATCTGAAATCCAATTTCTAGTTATTATTTTCCTAGCCACTGCTAGAATAGACCATAACAAGGGAAGCTTAACCTTTTTAACACTTTGAGGTACAGGTGTGTTGAATAATATAAGAGATTTAGAAATAATGAAATTATCTGTAAAAAGAGCCTGCAAAAATTCATTAATTGACCTCCAGTATTCTTTCAATTTTATACAATTATAAAACATATGAGCCCAGTCAGCATTAATTTCTACATTACATCTCTTACATAGATTATCTTTATTATTTATTTTATTCATCATCAAAGGTGTATAAAAAGATCTATGTAAAAATTTCCATGTATAAAGTCTCCAGACAATGGAAGACGTAGTTCTATAAGCAGATTCCAATATATATTGTTTATCTTGTTGATTTGGTGGGTCCCCATTAATAGAAGTGAAATAATTCCAGTATGAATCTACACTGTAAAAAGTTTCTTGTCTGATAACTTTATGTATGTATGAAAGTTTACCTTTATCAGAAACTTTATGTTGTAAATTTAATATCAAGTAATCAATCAGTGTTGGAACAGATTCTTTAACAGTTATAGTCATTAAATCTATTTTATTAATGAGATGTTGTCTAAAGGTCTGAACCTCTAACCAGCAAGTTTCTCTTAGATCAAATTCTTGTTTTAAGAAATCTAGATTTTAACTTTATTATCAGATATCAACTGATACCAGTACTTTAGATCATTATCTATAGCTAAATGAGTTCCTTCAGAAGTAGATGACAAAAGCATACCCTGAGTATACATTATAGGAAATACAATAAAATTCCATTCCCTATACTTAGGGTGCATGAATATAAAGTTACGATAACTAATAATAATATTTAATGGGTAACAAACCATATGTTTAGGTGTAATAGGTGAAGTACAAAATTCCTTTAGTAACCATAACATGGAGTTATTTACAATCATATTTTTATGTGTTAAGGAGATTTTCATGAAGTGTATACTAATTAGCTCCCAATAATCTTACCATTTTGTGACATATGACTGATCTATTAATAAAGTAATAACTTTTACAATAGAAGAAATAGTATATAAATTAAAGTCTGGAAAAGAAATACCCCCTTGAGACCAGCTATTAGTATGTTTCTTTAATGCAATCCTAGGTTTATTAGGTGCCCATAAGAAATTTAACATTAGTGTGTTCAGTTTCTTGATAATTATTTTTGTAGGTGGAGGTATTATTGATTGTATTAAGTATAAAATATTGGGGAATATTATCATTTTAATAATTGTAAGTCTCTCCTCCATAGTAAAAAACATATTATTCCAGGTATTAAAAGATTTTGTATATTAAGAAAACAGGTATTATAATTATTATATATAATAGATTTAATATCTTTAGATAGTATTATACCTAAATAAGTTATCTGACCTGAATTGGGTACATATTTAGTAAAATCACTAATGAGAATATTTTTTCATGTATATATAGGTAGTATTTTAGTTTTTCTTCATTGAATATTAAACCAGAAATACTTTTAAAATTCATCATGTTATCAAATAGAGACTGTATAGAAGAATTAGATCCTGCTGATGTAATTAGAACATCATCTGCAAAAAGTTGAATTTTGGATGTTGTATTTTCATCTATTTCAAAACCCTCTATGTCAGTACTGTTTCTGATCAAATTAGCCCAAGGCTCCATTACTAAAGTGAATAATAGTGGAGAAAGTGGACATCCTTGTTTTGTACCTTTAAGAATGGGTATTTTTGTGAAACATATGTTCCTACCTTAATATAAGCCAACGTTCCTTTGTATAAATGTTCAATTAGATTTACAAATGCATCCAAGAAGTTTGTGCACTTCATTAAGGTAAACAGATAGTCCCAACTTACTGAATCAAATGCTGAACTTATATCAGGACTAATTAGTGTTAAATCTTTCTTTTTCCTATTTGCAAAATCTATTAATGTTAAAGTTCTTCTTATATTATCAAAAGTATTTCTATTTACAATGAAGCCTGTCTGATCTATATCTATAATGCCGGGAATGATTGTCTTCAATCTATCAGCAAAGATATTCATAAACATTTTATAATCAACATTAAGTAATGAGATGGGCCGATATGAAGAACATCTAGTTGGATCTTTATTAGGTTTTAAAACTGGCAAAATAAATGTATATTGCCAAGATGCAGGGGTTATTAACTCAGTTTGGGCCAAAATAAAAACCTTATGTATTAATGAATATGTATTTTTAGAAAGGATTTTATATATCTCTGGTATAATACCATCATTACCCGGTGCTTTGTTTGATTTAAGCTTATTTATTTGTGTAATAACTTCTGTATATGAAATACTCTTGTCCAATAGTTTAATCTGTTGTTTATTAAGCTTTTTATTCATATTTGTGGTTATAAACTCCTTTATTTTATCTTTAGGTTCCATGTTAATATTATTATGGTTAATTTTGTGAAAGTGATTTCTAAATTCATCTAGTATTTCTGGTATACTAGTAACATTCTTCTTTTCCTTAGAGAAAAGATTTCTTTGATATGGTTTTGTTTATTCAACCTTTTGTTTTATTTTTAAGTCTATGTAACTATTTGGGGCTTATTGAATAAGACAAAACTTGTATTTCTCTAAAGTTATTTTAACTTTATGAGTTAAAATTTCTTTGTATTTCTCATTTAGTTTGTTTATTTCTTCAATAACTTTCTTGTCCATAATATTTTCTTTATTATTATGTTTATAAGAGTCTAATTTACTTTGAATATCTAACAATTCCTTATCCCAAGATTTCCTTTTATTATTATACCATCTGATACTTTGTCCATATAGATATGATTTTAAGGCATCCCAAACCTAAACAATGGAGACTTCAGGAGTGTTATTTATGTCTAAAAAATGTTTTACTTCTGAAAGTATATATTCTTTATAGTCTTTTAGTTGAGTTAAGTATGCTGATATCCTTTTGATCTGAACATTATGAGTATTTTTTATCATGAATTCAAAAACAATTGAATTATGATCAGATATAGGACATGAAATGATTTTGGAATTAATTAAATCTGTTACCATCTGGTTAGAAATAAAGACCCTATCTATTTTTGAATAAGTTTTGTATCTGTTAGAAAAAAGGTGTATGGTAATGATTTTGAATCTATCTGATTATTAATATCATTCAAATGATAAGAATTAGCAAAATCCTTTAAATGTTTTGCATTAGATGTAATTCTTATTTTTCCTATAGTGGTAGTATCACTTTCATGTAGTATACAATTAAAGTCACCAGCTAAAATAATATCTCCTATAGAGAATGATATAATCTTATCAAGATGATGTTTCACTGTATTAATACCAATTCCAGGTATCCAATATACATTAATTAAAGTGTAAGTCTTCCCATTAATTTGTATTGTAACCATACAAAACATTCCTTTGTCATCCTGATAAGACTTAATGGTTTTAGGAATGGGCATACTTTTATTCCATAAAATAGCCACTCCTCTTTTTTTCTGAATGTGCTCTGAACTAACCAATACTGTATATTTGTTTGTGGCTAGTTTATCAATATCTTTTTTCAAGAGATGGGTTTCTTGTAGGAAGACTAAGTTGGCCTTATGTAAATTAATGTATCTTATTAGGCTTGCCCTTTTACATGGATTATTCAATCCATTAATGTTTAAAGAAATTCCTTTTAAAGATGTCATTTGGCATTTTTAAAACTTGAGAATCTTATGATCAAAATAACAAATAACAAGATAAGTAATGTTACATCTTCTCCTTTAGGTGTACCTTTAAATATAGCTGTATTTATTGAATCTCTTATGGGATTTCGTATAGGATTCAATTTTGTTTGTAGTGACAATGAATGTACAAAATATATTGTGGATGTCAAAACTATACACAAATAACAATGAACAAGTGAAAATAATGTAAGGATTAAACCTTGCATCCAGCCTGGAGTTATAAACTCCAACTTAGAGTAGTATTTACCACTCAAGTTAACCCCTACCCTAAGCAGCAGTACGTCAGCTACCACCTTATCAATTTAATACTAGTTATATTTAACTGAAGTTAACAGTTTTCAATTCAATTATCTAGCAAGACAAGACTACACATTTGGTAAAACAGCATCATATAAACTAAAATAAACCTTTTTTTTTTTTTTTTTTTTTTTTTAAAAACTGTTCATACTACTATATACATCCATGTAATATAAAACACTTGTATTCAAATAGCATTCAAATAATCTTGATGTTAGAAATCAAGAGGAGAGAAAAATAAGTTCTAACATTCATTTAAATCAAAAACTTTGGCTAATATGATTCAGACATTACATATATTAGGATGCATCTATTTTCTGTCATGTAAATACAGTTAACAGCTTCCAAACAAAACCTTGAATTGCTTGTATATGAGCATTTACTCAAACTCATTATTGCCAATAGAATAAAATATTGTATTCATAGAAATTGTTATAAATCATACTTCATAGTTAAGCAGATTCTCAGAAACATTTATATACATATCTACATACACACACATACACACACACACACACACACATATATATATATATATATATATATATATATATATATATACATACATACACACATACATATATATACATATATATATATATATATACATATACACATGCATACACACACACACATACACACACACACACACACACATATATATATATATATATATATATATATATCTGATCTCACTGAGTTGTATCTTTACTGAGCACCATCTTACATTGCTGTCCCTTCAATAAATCTGTCTGCTTTATACAAAATAATGCACAGCAAACACATTTTAGTAACCAGATTTTACAAACATGCTATACTACTGCTTTAAAATATATCACATGACAATTTCTTCCAGTATAGAGTTATAAAATTATTTATGCTTGTCAATCAGATGAATTAAATGAGTTATAGTAATGTATATGTTTGGGACATAGGTTTTAACACATATTATTAATCTGCTATTCCTGTATCTGTGATGTGTCAGTGTGATATCTAGGTCAAAGGTGAGACCAGCTGCTTTCAGCTTCTCTGTGAGAATTCTGAGAGTTGAAGCTTTTGAAGTAGCTCATGGACACTGTGCATGAGACAGCCCACATCCCAGACTGTCTCTCTTAACATTTTGACGGGAAACTTATTAAAAACTAGTGACAAACATTCATTTAGCAGTGTAAATGCATCTAAACATGACAAAACCTTCACAATGCATTCTACAGGTTATTACAGACTCTATGTAAGTGAAATCAAACCCAAAATTATTAATAAGTAACAAAACTCAACATTTTTGTCCCAACTCAACACCTATAATCTTATTATTTACTGTGTCTATATGATCAAAAGTATTTCTATATATTAATAAAGAAAAGAAAAAGAGAGTAGAAAGTAAAAGGGTGTAAGGCAGAAATAAAAAAAATGTAAGAGAAAGCTATAAGAAGTATATACAATAGAATATTAGTTACTGTTTATATTAATAGAGTTAAAAATAAAACATATTATTTACTATTATTTAGTTCTAATTATTATTAGTTAAAGCATGACAGATTATTTACAAACAAGCATAAGCAGTGTAATCAAGAAAGTATAATTAGGTAGTGTCATTCTTGTATCTGTGATGTGTCAGTGTGATATCTAGGTCAAAGGTGAGACTAGCTGCTTTCAGCTTCTCTGTGAGAATTCTGAGAGTTGAAGCTTTGAAGTAGCTCATGGACACTGTGCATGAGACAGCCCACATCCCAGATTGTCTCTCTTAACATTTTGGCGGAAACTTATTAAAACTAGTGACAAACATTCATTTAGCAGTGTAAATGCATCTAAACATGACACAACCTTCACAATGCATTCTACAGGTTATTACAGACTCTATGTAAGTGAAATCAAGCCCAAAATTATTAATAAGTAACAAAACTCAACATTTTGTCCCAACTCAACTCCTATGCAAATCTTATTATTTACTGTGTCTATATGATCAAAAGCATTTCTATATATTAATAAAGAAAAGAAAAGAGAGTAGAAAGTAAAAGGGTGTAAGGCAGAAATAAAAAAATGTAAGAGAAAGCTATAAGAAGTATATACAATAGAATGTTACTTACTGTTTATATTAATAGAGTTAAAAATAAAACATATTATTTACTATTATTTAGTTCTAATTATTATTAGTTAAAGCATGACAGATTATTTACAAACAAGCATAAGCAGTGTAATCAAGAAAGTATAATTAGGAATAGCATTTGAAGAACATATAAACTTTTAAAGGAAAAAAAATGTATCAAATTACTGACCTTATTTTTCCTCTTCAGAAAGAGAAACAAGTTAAATCACAGCTTGCCATTAAATCTCCAGATATTTTGACTAGTTATGAAACAAAACATTTCTTTGCACACAGAGAATAACTTTGATTAAATCTTTTTCAAAATATTTGTTGCTTCTTGGAAATGCAGGAACTATATTTAAAAAGATTAATAATAAAATAAAATGATGAGAGAGAAAAAAAACATAGTACAAATCATTTGTTTTTTAGTCTCTTCTTCTTCTCTGAAGTCTTCCAAGAAGTTTCAGTTGCCAGTCTCTTTAACGAAGGACTAGCCCATTCCATTTCTTCTATTTTTTCCAAAATCTTATTTATTGATAAACAGTAAAGCAGAGTCTAAGTCATCGAAAATTTTAGGACCATCAGGAAGGAAGATTTTAAGCTTGGCAGGAAACAGAAGGTATGTTTTAAACTGTGCTTTTTAAGCTCCCTTATTAGTGGCAGAAAAACTTTTCTTTTAGCTAATACCATGGAAGAATAGTCATTGTCAAAACGCACAGTTGTTTCATTAATCTTAACAGGAGCTTTAGCCCAAGCAGATTTAAGAACCATCTCTTTATCAAAGATGATAGAAATCTAACTATAACTGATCTAGGATAGTTTTTGTTAGAGTTAGTATTAGCTATAGATCTATGTGCTCTTTCGATACCAAAAGAGAATGCTTCTGGTAAATCTAAAGTTTTAGGGAGCCATGTTGTTAAAAAGAAGTAATATTGTTACCTTCAATATTTTCTGGCAGTCCAAAAATCCTAATGTTATTGCGTCTAGATCTATTTTCCAGGTCATCCAGCTTTGTTTGTAAATGTGTATTTTGTTTCAGCAGAAACTCAATGTTGATTTCCTCTTCTTGTATTCTATTTTCCATGTCATTCACAGCTTCTTCTATGCCTGTCATCTGGATCTTCTGTTGTTGCAGGTCCATATGCAACAAGTCTATTTGTTTTGTAGTTTTTTCTATGAAAGTGTCTATTTTAGTATCCATTTTATCCATCTTAGCAGTAAGTTGCTGGACTATAATTATCAGAGACTGAAGTTCTTTCTTGATGCTGGAGTCTTGAGAATTTGTCTTATTGGAACTCATTTCAGACTGATAAACTGACAGGAAAATTTCCAAAGTAATTTCTGACAGGAATATTATTAAGATTTCCTTTCTTTTTTAGATATAGTTCAAGAACTATATAAAACAAACATATTTAGAAAGAAAATTACTTCAAAAATTAATTTTTTAAGTAATTAATTCCTGTCAATGTAATGAAATTGGTGGAGCTGAAGAAATCTGCTGCTATCCTGTGTTCATCCTTGGCCACGCCCCCGTATTATTAGTTTTCTGTAGACAGAGACAGTAAATGGTTCTTTTCATTCAGTGACATCTTTTCTTGTATATCCTAAAACAGTGAATTAGTATTCTTTATAGCTTAGTCAAATTATGTTTACATTTAAGTGATCAGATGTGATCAAGTCAAGACTGGTCCACTTCTGTTTTTGAAAACATATTACCTAGCCCTACTTTATGTATCCTACCATTGAGTTCTCCAGCCCATTAAGGCACATTATTTTTACTTTGGTCCATTAAATCTGAGATGTACATTTAACCAATTATCTAATCTTGTTACAGCCATGCTGATCTTCTCCAAATAGTGCTGTGTATCCATTACTCCTCTTTCAGCACTTGGTCTTGTGTGATAGCTGAAACCAAGTCAGTTTCAGGTATATCTTGTGGGATAGACAGAGGGGTAAAAATCTAAGCTGAACTTATCAGCCAGTAGGTTCACTATATCTTCAGCCTCAGTGTAATTAACTTTGTTCACAGTCAGCTCAGTTAATTGCTGTACTAACATAACTAAAAATGCCTTGTGGCTGTCTTTGGCTTGAGTTGCTATTTTAGCCTCAGATTTGGTGTTGGTGGATTTTATTATGCTCCTGAGTTGATTGTTTATTTCACAGATGCGGGTTCTGTCATTCTGAGAATTACTCTTTTTTTAATTTTGGTCAAAATTCTCTTCCTTTTATTGGAACACTTGTTGATGTTATTTTGATTTCACCATGGGGGTTTGCCCTTCACTGTTTCTATAGAGTTTAGCTGCATCTGTGCAGCTGTTTACATGCTGGTATAGTAAGGTGGTGTATGTTTCAACATATTCAGTGGTGCTAACTGGGTCTGACAGAAATTTAAAGCTTGCCAATGTATCACTTAGGAGTAGGTAGTTTGACTTACAGAAATTTCTAAAGGTATATTGGGTGGAAGGGTTCTCTGGTTTCAGTTTTATTTAGAAGGAAATGGCTTTATTGTCAGATTAAACAAGTGTCAAATATATGCAAGGAATAGTGCAAGATGCCCCCATATTAGTAAGAACAAGATCCAAGATGTTGACCCCCAGGTGGGTACTCTAATTGTTTCTGTATTACTAAAGTCCAGGAATTGCTATGTACCAGTGATGGTGTAATTTTTGCCTCACAGCAAGAGGTTCTCCAGTTTGATTTTCTATTGGGGTGCCTTCTGTGCAGAGTCTGCATGTCCTCCCTGTGGTTGCATGGGTTTCCTCCGGGTGCTCTGGTTTCCTCCCACATCCCAAAGACATGCTGTAGGTGGATTGGACACTCCAAACTGGCCATAGGCTTGAGTGCGTGTGTGCTTGTGCCTTCTGTGGAAGGTCGGGCATCGGGCTGGCAACTCGACACCATAACACTCCACTGCCGATCATGAGTGGACAGGTGATCCATTGTGGTGAACCCAAACTGGGAAAAGCCAAAAGAAGAAGAAGTGATGGTGTAATTTTCCCAGTTTATAGCTGGATAGGTTAGTTCACCAGTTCATGTAGACAGAGGTAGTGGTTTCCTTGTGTTATAGAGTGAGTTCCATAGCTTGGTAATATATGGTGAGCAGCCTGTCGGGCGCTAGGATCCACCACATAACACAAGCACTCAGGTCACTCCAAGGCAAGTACAAATATGACTCAGTCATTGTCCATGCTGGTGTGAATGACCTGAGACGTACCTCCCTGGACTACATGAAAAGAGACATAAAGGAGCTTTCTGAGCATGTAGCCCAGGCCGGTATGACCCTGACCTTGAGTAGCATCTTACCATCACCAAGAATGATGCCACAATATGAAGACAAGATGATCAATTTCAACAATTGGCTTAAGTACTGGTGTCATTCAAAGGGGATCCAATGCCTGTCAGCTTGGGATGATATGCTCGACAAGCCACGATGCTTCACTAGGGACGGCTTGCACCTGTCACCCCTGGGCTTTCGGATATTGGCAAAGGATCTTGTTACCCCCATAGTGCCTTTTTTAGGCAAGGCTCAAAAGACAAACCCACATCCATAGGTATCACAAGGGATAAGAAACTAAGAGTAATGCTACTCAACGCCAGAAGTCTAAACCTCAAGATGCACACACTCGAAACTCTCCTTAGCATGGAGAACATCGATATCTGTGCAGTAACAGAAACCTGGTTCAGGGCTCCCAAGAGCACCCCAGCACTACCAGGTTATACCTCATACCATGCTTTTCAGCCCCAAAACTTGGACCGAACCACAAAAGGAGGGGGAGTATCAATATTCATCAAAGATACCCACAACTCCAGGTTGGTGGCAAAGCACGAAGCATCAGAGACTATCCATGTGCAACTAACAGTGGGTAAAACTGCCTTCCAGTTTATAGCCTGCTACAGACCACCCACCCAAACCCAGGAACCCCACTCGGCCTTCCTGAGAACACTGGAAAATATGAAGGTCTCTCCAAACACCATTATATTGGGCAACTTCAACTACCCAAACATAGACTGGGAGCATTACTCTAGCTCCAACACCCTAGCCCAAAGGTTCCTTGAATTTATAAACTCAAATGCTATGGAACAACTTGTTACCACTCCCACAAGAGTGGAAAACATACTGGACCTGATCATCACCAACATGGGGACTCTATGCTCCAGACCAGAAGTGTATCCCTAATTGATAAGATCAGACCATAAACTAATCTCACTGGATATTCACATCCTGACCCCACCCCCTGCCCAGAAAACCACAGTGAAAAACTTCTCTAAAGCAAATTTCACACTCCTCAAAACTGAGGTGGAATCCTTCAAAGCCCCCGGGCCTGTGGAAAATATGGCCCAGACCGCAGAATCCTTTATAAATGCATTCTATGAACACCTTCAGGAATGCATGGATCATACGATCCCAAATAAAACAAAGACACAATCCTCCAAAGGCAGACGTCCTGTCTGGTGGACCCCAGCCATAAACAAACTATACAATAGAAGGAGGAAGCTACTAAATGATAGAGGAAAATCCCAAAAAGGGAAGGCATCACTGATCAGTATTAGCAAAAAACTACGGGCACTTAAAATTGTCTAAGGCCAGCTTTGAGAGAAAAAATTGCACAGGACACTAAGAATAATCACAAGGCTTTCTTTAGTTATGTTAGGAACCTGGGTGGTAATTCCCAGATATGCACAGAATTAGTCCAAAATGACAAAAAATACACTGAACCCACAGACATTGCCAACATCCTAGCTGACAGGTTCAGCGCAAACTCCCCACCCCCCCACCAAAAGGGCAAATATCTATTCCAGCAGAGTGCTGCCCCTCTGACATCTCAGATGCTCAGGTAAGAGCCGCCCTCTCCAAAGCAAAAAACACAGCATCAATGGGACCAGACGGTGTCCCGGGCTGCGTCCTACATGAACTCCAAGAAGAGCTAAACCCAAACATAAAACTACTGTTCATTCTCAGCCTTACTACAGGATATGTGCCCAAAGAGTGGCATACATCAACAGTGGTCCCTCTCCATAAAGGTGGTGCCTCAACGTATCCTGGAAACTATCGCCCCATAAGCCTGACTAGCTTGGTCTGCAAAGCTATGGAAAGGATCATCATGGACCTCATAAATAAAGATATTGGGGACCTACAGACACTGGATCCTACCCAGTTTGGCTTTGTTAAGGGCAGATCCTGCCTCTTAAACCTGGTTGATTTCTTTGAAACAGTCACCAAGGCCATTGACGAGGGGAAGGTGGTCCACACAGCTTACCTGGACCTCACAAAAGCTTTTGATACAATACCCCACTCGGGCATTATAGATAAGCTCACCAGCTTAAATATAACCCCCTATGTCACTAGATGGATTGCAAACTGGCTCAAGGACAGAACCCACATGGTTAGAATTGCTGGAGCCATGTCAGACTCCAAACCAGTTACAAGTGGTGTCCCACAAGGCTCAGTCCTGGGACCTCTTTTGTTCAGTATATATTTCTCGGAGGTACAGGCCAACACGGAAGGACTGTGGCTGACCAAGTTCGCAGATGACTGCAAACTGGGCACCATAATCGACTCTCCAGCCAACACAAGCATCCTCCAAAAGGGCCTCATAGAAACAGACAACTGGTGCCTGAGCCATGGCCTCAAGCTAAATGCCAAAAAGTGTATAGTTATCCCCTTTGGCAAAAACAAAGTGCCCACAAATTACCACATAGGTGGTAATCCATTAAGTACAGAAGAAGTAATTAGGGACCTGGGGACCCAAGTTGATAGCAATCTCTCATTTGACAACCACGTGGCCAAAGTGGTTAGAAAAACATTTTATATAGCCCACCTAATCATGAAGGGATTCACATCTAGATCAGGGGAGGTCATCTTGCCTCTTTACTCATCCCTCATCAGGCCCATAATTGAGTACAATGCCCCTTTTGGGATGTACCTTACCAGACACCTGCAGCAACTGGAAAGACCCCAAATGTACCTCACCAAGAGGATCAAAGGGCTCAAACAGATGCCATATGCTGCCCGGTTAAAGAAACTCCAGCTCTACTCAGTGGCATACCGCCTGTTCAGAGGCAATCTGTGCCTGACGTATAAAGCCATGTCCAACCCGAATTAATGGACATGCTGCACCTCAGAAAATCCAAATCCCATCGAGCCACGCTCGAGAGACTTGAACCTCAGCACTGAAATAAATAGGACATGCTGGAGGGACAGATTCATAACCCAGAGGCTCCCTTCACTCTGGAATAAAATCCCAGTCCAGGTTAGGCAGAGTCCCTCATTGACTCTCTTCAAGAGGAATCTTGATGAGTGGATGGGAGATCGTAGGTTTACCCCGGGTATCACTTCTGTGTCACTGTTAGACAGAGGCACAGTATACTAACCTCGAAAAAGGGCATAGCAAAATAAATTTAAAATGGGTGGCGAAAGCCAAACACATTCTGGCTAGGCTTATAAATGCCCTAGGGCAGATAGCCTAGTATGAACCTATGAACCTATGAACCTATGGTATGTAATATATGGTATGGAACCTTTCTGATGCAAATTTTACTATATGGTATGGGGCCTTTCTGATGGTGATTTTACTAAATGATATGGGGGCATTCTGATGGTAATTTTAATATATGGTATGGAACCTTTCTGATAGTGATTTTAATATATGGTATGGGACCTTTCTGATGGTGATTTTAATATATGGTATGGGGCATTTCTGATGGTGATTTTAATATATGATATGGGAACTTTCCGATGGTGATTTTAATATATGGTATGGGGCTTTTCTAATGGTGATTTTAATATATGGTATGGGACCTTTCTGATGGGGATTTTAATATACGGTATGGGGCCTTTCTGATGGTGATTTTAATATATGGTATGAGACCTTTCTGATGGTGATTTTAATATATTGTATGGGGCCTTTCTGATGGTGATTTTAATATATGGTATGGGACCTTTCTGATGGTGATTTTAATATATGGCATGGGGTCTTTCTGATGGTGATTTTAATATATGGTATGGGGCCTTTCTGATGGTGATTTTTAATATATATTATGGGGCCTTTCTGATGGTGATTTTGATATGTGGTATGGGGCCTTTCTGATGGTGAATTTAATATATGGTGTGGGGCCTTTCTGATGGTGATTTGGACTTGAATGAGCTCTAGTATATCCTGCTGCTCTACCAGTCTTGATGTTAGTTTCTTCTGGATGAAGACTGAGACACCATCCCTTCACATCTTTCAATTTTCCTTATATCACATAGTACTAGTCTTCCAGGCACTAGTACTGTCTCATCCAGTGTCTTTATTTCTACACTTTAAAAAAATCCTGTTTATGAACACTTTTCACTTCTCATATCTAACAAATATGACCTCAGTACTTATTTTTACATCATTCAGTCACTACCAAACTCTAGTATCATTTTAAATGCTGTTTACATTTAGTGCTAATATTCCTGAGTCATTCCTTTTCTTTTGTGTCTTTCTTTTTTCCAGTTTTTATTTTTATTTTCCATCTCTGCACCATCCCCCAACTAATTTATCATGGGTCCATTGCATCTTAATAAGCCTCTGACTAAAACAGACAGTCAATAAGCTTAGCCACATCACCCAGTACTGGTGGGAAACTGGCAGTACTCCCCATTAAGAATTTTGTATGAATTTATCCACATATTCCTGGTGAAAATTTGCGATCAACCATCCGGTCATCTAGACTGGGTTTGAAAGCTTGTGGGAAAGTACTCTGTTTAATACTAAGGGCAGCCCATTCCAGCAATGGGGTGAATATTGTGTTATATATCTGTCATACCATCTGGTCTTCTTGATGTGAGATTGTAGGTTTAAGTCTCTAGAATGGATATTTGTTTTACCACATTTTCTAGTTAGGCTGGGTTATTCATAGCATGAAAAGCTAAAAAGAGATCACCCTCAGGAGTTTGTATGACTCAGAGTAGAGTGGCAGAGCTTTTAGCCAATCAGAGTAATAAATGGTACTGAGATCTGAGATATTTGTGGAAGAAACATTGAGGTTGAGGTACCTCAAGCTGATTTTAGGTGCTTGATGAGGCACATGCCAAAGGGTGCATAAACTCAATGATGGACCTAATAAGAGTTGAATAAAGTGGGATTATAACTTCTTTGGACTGTTAAGGATATTCTATGAAAGGTAGAAGGAATTCTTAATCATCACAGAGACACGGTGGTCAAAGAAGAGTCTGTTATCAACATATGCATCCACGTCCCTGATGACTGTGTCAGATTTAAGTGGAAAGTTATCATTATGGTAAGCAGCAGATATGCTATATTTATCAAAAGAAAATAAGCTGCATTTTTTGGTGTTAAGGCTGAGCTCATGATTAATACACCAATTTGTTTAGTCCAGTGCTTGCTGGAGGATTTGAATATCCAAATAGAATTTGATAATCTTCCTCAGTTTGCAATCATCAGCAAACCTGATTAGCCAAAGTGCCTTAATATCAGCTTTTATACCACAAAAATATATACCAAAGAGGAGGTGACCCAGGACATACAGCCTTGTGGGACACCACCAATGAAATTATTCTGTCTGGAGAAAGTAACCCTGACCTTAATAGTATGTGTTCTGCCAGAAAGCCAATTATCAATCCAGATAACTTTGTATGAATGTTGACTTGGAGAGTTTGTCAATAATCCCAGCCTGAGGGAAAGTGCAAAGGCCTTGCTAAGGCAAGGTCTAGATAAGCAGTGTGGACTGTATGCCCCTTATCCATGGTCACAGTAACCCTTTCAAAGGACTCAACTAAGTTCAGCAGGCACGATCTGCCTTTTAGAAATCTGAACCTCTGTATAGGGGTATAAGGCCAACTATACCATTGTTTATTTATTCAGCTACAATATATATTCCAAAGCTTTGCAAATAATATAAGTAAGACTAGTAGGCCTGTAATTCCCAAGGTTATTAGGAGATCATCTTTATGCAAGGGCACCACAACTGCTGTTCTCTACTCCTCAGGGCCATAGCCAGTGGAGAGACACCAACTGAAGAGATGACGGAGAAGTTTTGTTAAATTCTAAGCAGTCATCCAGGTATCCAGGAATATTTGCCAGGACCCATGGAAAGAGTGTTTTTAATTTTGGATAGTGCCAAAAGGACTTAATCCAAATTGATCTCGGGGAGTATCTTCCAACAAACCTTTTGTTTTGTAGTAAAGGCAGTCAAACAAAAACATTTTCCATAGTCATTGCATTTTCTATACTTATATCTACAGTTTTTGTTATATGTGTCTTTTTCTCACATTGATCACAAAGTTATGGCAGTCTTGCACAAAGTGCTTCTCATCCCCACAAAAAAGCATGCTTTAAGTTGACCCCAATACCTCACTTTTCCCTGTTTTCCCATTTTATGCTCAATTTCTAAGAGACTTGGTTGGCTACAATCACCTGCATTAGAAACTGAAGTTAAGTGCAAACTTGTAGTACTGTAGTTTAGTCTTCTGTTAAGTGCAAATTTGCAGTTTTAAAAGTACTGTATTTTACTTTTTCTGTTACCTAATTGTTTCACTGAATAGTGTGCTGTCTCTCTCTCTCTCTGCTGTAAGAGAGGGTGGTGGTCTTCTCACTTCTTTGTTATCTGATATTTAACTGTTAGCCTAGAGGGTTTCCTCTGTACTTTAAGGGCTAGATACAAAGTTTGAGAATTCATTTTATGCTCAATTTCTGAGAGACTTGGTTGGCTACAATCACCAGCATTGGAAGCTGAAGTTAAGTGCAAACGTGCAGTATTGTATTTTAGTCTTCTGTTAAGTGCAAACATGCAGTTTTAAAAGTACTGTATCTTATTTTTCTGTTACCTAATTGTTTCACTGAATAGTGTGCTGTGTGTCTCTCTGCTGTAAGAGAGGGTGGTGGTCTTCTCACTTCTTTGTTATCTGATATTTAACTGTGAGCCTAGAGGGTTTCCTTTGTACTTTAAGGGCTAGCCACAAAGTTTGAGAATTCATTTTATGCTCAATTTCTGAGAGATCTGGTTGGCTACAATCACCTGCATTAGAAGCAGAAGTTAAGTGCAAACTTGCAGTTAGTTCCCCACCCATCCTCCCTGTTCTTGTCTTGGTGTTAGTCTTGGTGTTAGTGTTAGTGTTGGTGGCTCTGGAATTGCCCGCACACCTGTAAGTCTGTATTTGAACACTCCTCCTGGGTCCATCTCATTTGCTCACTTAACCGAGTACAGTGAGATCATATTCTGAGTCTAGTGTTCACTCTACTTAATACAGAGAGAAGATTTGAGAAGGCCATCCCACTTAGGTTCTTCCTTCCTCTCTCCCTGCCCTTTACTAACAAAAAAAAATTGCACTTTATTCATCTGCTTTGACTATATTTGTGTTTTCTCCTACGTTATTTTGCTTTTGCCTCTTCTTAAAAGTACTCAATTTAATTTATTCTGCTGCATTTATTAGTGCTTGGTAGTAGCCTGATTAAATTGTAACTGTTATTCTAAGTCTTTTGGTTTAAGCACTTGGGCTTCATACCAGTTTTTTTACATTAAGAATGTTTGTGGTCTGCACTGTTGTGGCAGGACAGGTAGCATACATCCTTCTAAGCTAGGAATTGGTGATTGAAGGCTCACTGTCTGCTATTCTAAAAGTGTATAATTTCTGGTTTAAGCACTTGGTCTTCAGGCCAGTTATTCTACATTAAGAAGGTTGGTGGTCTGCACTCTTGTGGGAGGAGAGGCTGGAATCTGCCCTTCTGAGCTGGGAAATTCTGGTCACAGGCTTATTGTGTCAGCTTATTTGAACTGTTTCTTTCTGAAATTGGTGCGCCTTGTTGCTGTAGCATAGACCAGATTCAGGCCTGCTGAATCTAGCTTTGTTTGTATAACCTGAGCACTGATCCAGGCCATCTTTTTTGTTGAAGGTTCCCCTGCACCCTAGTGGCAAGAGTGTGCAGTTAGAACTTGTCTGATTGAAGACTGCTGGAACAGGGCTCAGTTTTGAGCTTTTTTCTGGTTAATTGGGTAACTTGTTTAAATCAGTTTGTTTGTTTTCTATTGTTTTATATATATTAAAAAAAAAACAAATTGCACTTTATTCATCTGCTTTTATTGTATTTGTGTTTCTTCCTACTTTATTACTAGGGGCATTGACTGCAACTCTGATCTGAGATATATAACAATAAGTATCCTTTTGGTGCATTTGTAATGTTTTTTTTGTTTTATTGTATCTGCTTTATTTTCTGAAAAAAAAACAAAAAATATATACTTGTTTCCTGCCTTTCTATGCTAGTATAGTCCAGTTTTCATGTTAGTGCTGAATTCAAGGCTGTATTACAAATCTCTGTGTTTGCCCATACCTTACTTGGCTAGAAGGAAGTTTCTCTGTTCACCTGTGAGAGATGGGAGCTTTGAGCAGCTTATCTGCCCCTGGAGAAGTGGTTTCAGCCCAGAAATGAGTAGTTTATTGGCCATTTTGGGTTAACTTCTATCTTTTTCATTTCCCTACTATAAAAAAACGCATTTGCCTGGTTTTGAGCGCCAGTTAGCTAGAGTATAACTATTCCCAGCTCCACAAAGTCACCTCTTCAATTTTTCCCTTGGAACTAGACAAACTTTCAACTTAAGTAGTCAAGCCATTCATTTCTCAGCCTGGCACTTGCTCATAACTCATAACAAGCACTTATAAATCCTAGTACTAGACCCCCCTATACTGTACAGAAGGACAAGGCTCTCTATTCGACCTTACCAGCCAATCAGTAAAACAGTTCACTGTACCTACCCAGGCATGTCCAAAGAGCAGTTTCAAGTGTACTCTCCAGTCCAACTGGTGAATCTGGGCATTTTGAAGCAATGTTACAACTGCCTCATGTACACAGACAACCCTCTCATAGTACCACCAAGCACTAATACATGCGAGAGATGCAATTATACAGTCAAACTGGAGGCTAAGCTCTCTCAATCCAAGACTGGATCAGACAGTCAAGAGGAGAAGGGAAATACTTTCATCACACCACCAGTCTCACATAGACCCATCAAACCAGCACTGGCAAAAAACACACATAAATACATGAAAACATACTCAGAGGCTCTAAATAAGAATCTGCAAAAGCAACAGAGACCTCCAAAGCAGACATCCAAGCAACCTTCACCCCCCAACACTAACCATGAAACTCATACTTCACAAAACCAGTGTGCCATGCAATCACAGCCCTTAAGGCAAAATAACATACCCAACACACTAGTAATAGGTGACTCTATAGTAAGGCGTACTGACGTCCGACTCACTAGGCTGAATAAGGAGAAGGTTACTGTTAGCTGCCTGTCGAGTGCCAGGATCCGCCACATAACACAAGCACTCAGGTCACTCCAGAACAAGTACAAATATGACTGTTATTATCCATGTTGGTGTGAATGACCTGAGCCATACCTCCCTGGACTACATGAAAAGAGACATGGAAGAGCTCTCTGATCACATAGCCCAGGCCAGTATGACCCTGACCCTGAGTAGCATCCTGCCCTCACCAAGAATGATACCATGGTATAAAGAAAAAATTATCAATTTCAACAATTGGCTAAGTTTCCGGTGTCATTCAAAGGGGATCCAGTGTCTGTCTGCCTGGGATGACATGATCAACAAGCCACACTGCTTCACTACAGACGGCTTGCACCTGTTACCCTTAGGCTTTTGAATACTGGCCAAAGACTCTTGCCACACCCATAGTGCCTTTTTTAGGCAAGGTTCAAAAGACATACCCACCACCGTAAATAGCACAAGTAACAAAAAACTGAGGGTAATGCTACTCAATGCCAGAAGTCTAAACCTCAAAATGCACGCACTCGAGGCACTCCTCAGTATGGAGAAAATCAATATATGTGTAGTAACAGAAACCTGGTTTAAGGCTCTAGACAGCACACCAGCACTACCAGGCTACAACTCATACCATACATTTTGTCCACAGAACCTGGATCAAAACACAAACCATATTCATCAAGGATACCCACACCTCCAAGTTAGTGGCACAGCACGATGCTTCAGAGGTTATCCACGTGTAACTAACAACAGGCAAAACTGCAATTCAAATTGTAGCTTGCTACAGATCAACCACCATGTCCCAGGACCCCCATTCTGCGTTTCTGGAAACACTGGGAAACATAAAGGTCCTACCAAACACCCTAATATTGGGTGATTTCAATTACCCAAACATTAACTGGGAGAACTACTCAAGTACTAACTCCCTTGCCCAACAGTTCCTAGAATTTATAAACTCAAACACCCTTGATTAACTGGGCAACACTCCCACCAGAGGTGACAACATATTGGACCTGGTCATCACCAACATGGGCGACTGGTGTTCCACACTGGAGGTCAACCCCTTGATGGTTAGATCTGACCATAAACAAATCACTCTGGATATCCACATTCCACCCCCACCCCTGGACAAGGAAACCACCATGAAAAATTTTTCAAAAGCAAACTTCACATTACTTAAGACCGAGGTAGAAAGTTTCAAAGCCCCATGCTAAAGGGAAACGTTGTCCAAGCTGCAAAATCCTTTACTAATGTATTCTACGGGCACCTACAAGAATGCATGGATCATGCTATCCCAAGCAAAACCAAGAATCACTGCTCCAAGAAAAGGAAACCAGTCTGGTGGACTCCTGCCATAAACAAGCTATATAATAGAAGGAGGAAACTAGTACAGAAAAGAGTAAAATCCCAAAAAGGGAAGACATCCCTGATCAGTATCAGCAAGAAACTACAATCCCTCATAAAATCATTCAAGGCAAGCTTCAAAAGAAAAATTGCCAAGGACTCCAAAGATAACCACAAGGCATTCTTTAGCTATGTCAAAAATATAAGTGGCAATGCTCAGATCTGCTCAGAGTTAGTGCAGAATGACACAAAATACACTGAACCAACATATATCGCCAACATCCTGGCAGACAGGTTCAGTGCAAACTTCACCCCCCTCTCACCCCCAAAAGGGCCCATAACCATACCAGAAGAATATAGAGCCCCTGAAATCACAGACACTCAGGTTAAAACAGCCCTCTCCAAAGCTAAAAACACAACATCAATGGGACCGGACGGTGTCCCAGGCTGTGTCCTACATGAGCTCAAAGACAAACTAACCCCTCACCTAAACACACTGTTCAAACTCAGCCTCTCCACAGGCTATATAACCATAGAGTGGCAGACAGCAACGATTATTATGCTTCACAAAGGTGGAGCCACAACAGACCCCGGGAACTATTGCCCTATAAGTCTGACTAGCTTAGTCTACAAGGCTATGGAGTGCATCATCATGGAACTCATTAACAGAGACATTGGGAACCTCCAAACACTGGGCTCTACTCAGTTAGGCTTTGTTAAGGGCAGATCATGCCTCCTAAACCCAGTTACCAAGGCTATAGATGAGGGAAAGGTGGTACACACAGCCTACCTAGACCTCACAAAAGCCTTCAACAACATTCGCCATTCTGGTATTATAGACAAGCTCACCAGCCTGAACATAAACCCCTATATCACAAGATGGGTTGCCAACTGGCTCACGGACAGAACCCACATGGTGAGAGTTGTGGAGCTAGGTCCGACTCTAAACCGGTTACAAGTGGCATTCCCAGGGCTCAGTCCTAGGATCCCTCCTGTTCGGCATATACTTCACAGAGGTACAGACAAGCACAGGAGGACTATGGCTGACCAAGTTCACAGATGTCTGCAAACTAGGGGCTATAATTGACTCTCCAGCTGCCACAGACATCCTCCAAAAGGGTCTCACTGAGATGGATACCTAGTGTCAAAATCATGGCCTCAAGCTAAATGCCAAAAAGTGCATAGTCATCCCCTCTGGAAAAAACAAAGTACACACAAACTACCACATAGGTGGTAGTCCCCTAAATACAGAAGACATAATAAGTGATCTGGGGACCCAAGTAGATAGTAATTTCTCCTTTGATAATCACATTGCCAAAGTGGTTAGAAAATCCCTCTATGTGGCTCACCTAATCTCAAAAGGGTTCACATCCAGATCAAAAGAGGTCATTGTGCCCCTCTAGTCATCACTCATCAGTCCCATTATAGAGTACAATGCCCCATTTCGGATGTACCTTACAAGTCACATGCAACAGCTGGAAAGACCACAGAAGTACCTACCAAGAGGATCACTGGCCTCAAACAGATGACCTATGCAGCTCGACTGAAGAAACTCTGGCTGTACTCAGTTGCATACCGCCTACTCAGGGGTGATCTCTGCCTGACATACAAAGCCATGTCCAACCCGGAATTGATGGACATGCTCCACCTAAAGAAAACCATATCCCCTCCAGCCACACACTATAGGGATCTAAACCTCACCACAACAATAAATAGGACATGCTGGAGGGATAGATTCCTGTCCCAGAGACTTCCCATACTTTGGAACAATATTCCAATCTACATTAGGCAGAGCTTCTCGCTAACACTCTTTATGAGAAACCTTGACAAGTGGACGGGAAGCAGAAAGTTTACCCCAGGGACCACTTCAGTGGCTCTGCTGGACAGAGGCACAGGGAGCTAATCTAAGGGGGCAGTGAAAGCCAACACATTCTGGCTAGGCTTATAAATGCCTTTGGGCAGATAGCCTAGTACCTACCTATGAACCTATTCACAGCTATATCATTTGAAATATGCATTACTCATTTACACACATCCAGAGTCACCCATACCTCACACTCCCCTGTGCAAACATTCCTTTTATCATATATTTTTAATCTTGTGCTCCTTATTACAAATAGAAAATTAAATCTTTAACTCAAGTTCTTCTATGTCAGATGTTCTCAAAGTCAAAGAAAAAATTATTGTCATCTAGAACTACACAGCAGTGTAACTGAATGAAATTACAATACTTCATTCTCAATGCAGGAAACAGTTGCACATACAGACAGAGACAATTTGATAAAATGTCAGAGTAGAATTTTAATAAGTAACAATTTGTAAGTGAAGTAGGAAGCAGTTATCCACACCCATCCCAGAACAGGAGACTAGGAAGACAAGGAACAATATGAAGGTGATATTGTCAAAGTAAAATTTAAACAATAGCAGCATATCTATGAATAAAATGAATTATTGCACAGTTTGTATATTAAATGCACATTTATTTTCTTCTTTAATTGCAGTCCCCCAAATTCTGAAAAATAAACTCATTCCATGGTGCAAATGAACTCTTTTTTGCCATTTCATTCATTAATATTTTTCTCCTATGCCATATGCCTCTAAAACTTGTCATAGTCACATTGCTTCCTGACTCACTTCATCAAATGCTTTACTTAAGTCATATGCTATCAGTCTTCCTTTTTTTCTTTTAGTATTATCTCTACTAATTCTGTAATTACATTTCCTTCACCTCTCTTTTTGTATGTCTTATGTCCCTTCTTTCATTGCCTTGTGCCATACTTTCTCCTTCCTTTTTTGTAGTATATTTATTTTATATGTTTTCTTTCAAACCTTTTCCATCTAAATTTTATCATTCAATCACGTCTTCATCCATCATCCATTCTTTCATTCATTCATTTAGTATTTAAAAAAAAACTTCTCCTTCATCTGCATTAATTTCCTTATAATACTCATAGCTTAAACCATCTAATCATGGTGATGATTCATTCTTCCCTTCCTTTATCGCCTTCTCTCCTTTTTCTATTGTTATATCATTTTGCAAAAAAATCCTTATTTTTTTTCAGATAATTGTTTTCACTTTCCGTTGTTCTTGCTCATCCATTTCCTCATTTTCCTATATTTTCTCTGCAACATTTTCTACCACCTCCATAATATCATCTAGTTTCTATTTTATATTTCCTTTGCCATCTAAGATAACATTGATCCTTATTTCTCCCATTTTCTTAAATAACTAGAAACCTCCTTTTTCTTTCCATGCAGGAAAAATCTTTGCCTATGTAGCATTTTTACTTTTTCTCTTTTCTTTTCATTTAGATGTTTTTCTAGTTCCCTTATTTTGTTACTTTCTTTTTCTATCTCTTTCTCATAATTCTGTAAAACTTCTTTATATTACATCTTATTTCTTTTTTATTCTTCTTTCCACTTCCAAATATATTTTATCCTTAAGCAATAATCGACAATGTGGTGCGGTATATTGAAGACTTACCCACGGTTGGTGTGGTTTAATCACGAGAGTGATTAAACAAAGCCAACTGTGGGTAAATCTTCAATATACCACAACCACGAAGTCAGTTATTGCTATTACACAATGATATTATTTAAGAAAAAAATACTTACTTTTCTTAAATAATATCTTTGTATAATGGCGGATTGCTGTTCTTCCCCTGGTTGTGGTATACGGATTCTGCTTTTTGATGTACTGTGCATGTGTATGGAACTTGCGTTCCCACGCATACCCAGTATATAAAGGCTTTGAAACAGAAGCAACAGAGAAAAGAAAGTCTCCGTTGCTCCGTTTTCTCTCTTCTTTTTTTTTATTGTACAAAAAAAAGATTTGGGGACTGTTTAACCAAACGGAAAAAAGTCTGATCGACCGGACCTTTCTCCATTGGTATATTGTGGGATTTACAATGGGCACGCTGGTTGGGCTGGCCAATCAGAGTGCACGTTTTAAAATATTAATAGGGAGGAATTGTATAATTCTGCTTATACACTACCCAACACTGTGCCCAGTTTTTATAAAATGGTCTCATTTTTTTCCATTATCATTTCTTCCTTCTTTTTATACTCTGCAGTTAATCTCTTTAGCCCTTTCCCATCATTTATTATTTTGCTGTCTTCCTCTATTCTAGCCCGTACTTATCTATAATCTGAAAACTCTGCCATCTGTTCTCACAATTATTTCTTTCTTGACTTTAAAGTAAACTAATCAGTTCTGACCTTAACAATTTCTCTTTTATATGTCCATTATTTACTTTTTCCTACTTTTAAATTTCTACATTTTACCATTACCCTCTTAACATTCGCAATTATTGCCCTTGAAATATGTTTTCCCATCCTTAACATCCATTGTTACCCACACTTTCCAGCTCCATGTCCATACATTTTTTTATCACATATTTTTTTTAGCTTCATGTACTTTACTACATAGTGAAAGCAAAAAAAAATGTTTTAATTCATTCTCATTCAAATCTGAAGTCCTAAATTGTATATTTATGTTCCTTTTTAGTTGAAGCCCAAGCTCTAAAATAAAAAGTCCTTCGTTGGTACTACTGTATTTCTTTTTTTTTTGTTGCAGTCATAATTTTTACATTAAGTTAAAACTTTCAAACTTCACTTCACAAATATTTTCACTTGCCAAGTGAATGAATTAATGCTTTGATGTCTTTAATGTTAGACCCCAGTACCAAAATAATACTATCTATAATACCATACTTGTTTATACTGTCATCAGTTTTAAGGCATTAAATATGCACAATGTGTATTCAAGATCATCCCTACCCCAGTGTTTGTGCTTTCTGGTCACAGATTACACTAAGTCTACATGCAATCTGCTCTTTATGGTATCCTTTCTGAATCCTCCCTCGATATTTAAGGCTGAAAGAAAACCAGTTGGAAAACTGAAATTAGAAAGAAGAAGGTGTGAGTTATGCTTGTGTTGTCTGTTCACTCAGAACAGTGTACACTTACTGCATACTTAATGTAGGCATTAATGAATCTCAAAGGTTCATTTTTATTCTAACATTTGGGCATCTTCACTGTAGCTGTTGAGAAACTACAACTATTTGTCCTCTCACTTCCTTTTTCCATTCTTCCCTGCTTTGCTATATATGCATAACTTCTTTCTTGTAATAAACCCTGTTGCAGAGGTAAACTCTGAAAACTGGCTACCCTCACCAGCTGAGAATACATCCATTGCTTTCCCTTCATTGGCTATTGTTTGTGTTTCCAATCTATCCTTTTCTTTCTCCTATAATACTCTCTCCACCATGTCACTCCATGTTGCTTACTCTCCTCCTTTTTCCACCTAGTTCATCAATTTTATCAGCATGTGTCTCCAGTGTTCTATTCTCCAACTCTGTAGCAGTTATTTCATCTCCTTCCTCCTTCAGTAAGTTTTCTCCTACTCCTCTCTCCTGCTGTACTCTCCTCCAGCTTGCAATTCCTCGAATTGCAGTTGTAGACCTCCAATGCCAACTAACAACTCCAGAGCATGCTTAACTTCTCTCCCCCAAAGAAAAGAGAAGTTCCTAGTCAGTATGAATACCACCTCTGGTCTCCCTTGATAAGAATTAATTGGCCTAGTGAGATTAACCCATTTCAACAAAGTGTAAATAAATAAACAAATAAAGGATAGGATGTCTACTTTCTACCTGTGAATGTTACAGCACAGGCCTCTGCGTTATATGTTATCCTTATGAAGCTGTGACCATAAGTAAAATTTGTAAGGGTTTGTTGTTCAGAGGCTTGTGAAATATGCTTACTATGTTTTATCTGCTATTTGACTCAGTGGAGCATTGCTTTATTACATGGTGTTTAATTTCCCCCAAAAGTTTAATATGACCATTTTTCTGTTTCTACTGCTCATAAATAAACCATTAACTTTTTCATTTCATTTTTAATAATTATGTGCTCCTTGTTTGCCTGCACTTTGGATTCCTAAGGGTGTTCACACACACACACATATAAATATAAATATATATATATATATATATATATATATATATATATATATATATATATATATATATATATATATATATATATATATATATATATATATATATATATATCAATCATCTCCATACCTCTAAACCTCTTAGAGCAAGAAATCTGGACAAAGACATCACAAATGGGGGGACAAAGGTCCAAAAATAGGCACACATTTTAAATATTGCTCTTATAAACTTAGAAAATTGATAGAATGACAGGTTTTGCATTAACATGAATTTTCAGGGTATGATGTCTGAAACTCAAATGTCCTTCATTATTTTCTGACTTCAGCCCTCAATGATTTGCCAGAGAACCGCAATTTCATGAGAAAGAGATCAAATATTTGAGGCAAAAATCTGACATTCTGCTAAAATCTGTACAGTTGAGAGGTATGGATTACTCTCTCTCTCTCTCTCTCTCTATATATATATATATATATATATATATATATACATGTACATATGTATGTCTGTGTGTGTGTGTGTCTGTCTGTCTGGGTATGCGCTTGCACGGGGGGGGGGTTCTCTGGTTTTATTTCATATTTCAAAAACATTTTGTAGGTGAATTGGCACTCACCCATATTGACTTTGGGTGTGCATGCCATGTGAGAGTAAGTGAGTAGATCCTGTGATGGACTAGCGTTCTGTTCAGGATGCTTCCAGAGTAACAACATTGAGTGCATTGAGAAAATGGTAGCATTCAGCTAAGTACTTATGTCTTAGCTCTTCAAATTACTGACTGTTGACTGAGGTGTACCACAGTGCAGAATTTAGTAAATGGTGACATGGCACTAAATACATAAGTGTTATCCCATAAAACTTTTACTACCCCATGTTGGAGTGTACAATAGTGCAGCTTGATGATCTCTACTGCACTGAAGAAAACAAACCAGCTCACTACAAACTCTGATCTTTGATCACCTATCTCTTTTTAATGTCAGTTATTTTGGGGTAGTGCAAAGTAGCTTGGATATTTACTCTCTGTCAAGTAAACACTCTCCCAGCAAAACATTAGCATAAAAAACTGGCTGAAAAACTGAAAAAAAATAGGATTGTATCTGCCATGTTTTTAAAATGCTTATGACCTTTTAATGTTTTTTTCTGTGTTATTTAATTTTTTATTCATTATGTGTCAACATTTAGCATTTAAAAGAACAGTTAAGTCTACCTCCAGTTCCTAGAAGGGGTACGAGTTCCATGAAGATCGTTTGTGCACTTTATGATTATGAAGCTGTTGACCAGAAGGACTTGCCCCTGACAGAAGGACAGAAATATTATGTGATAAATGAGGACGATCCAAACTGGTGGAAAGTCAAAGATATTTCGGGGTGAGTCATGTACTTTTTCAATAAACATAGTTTCCTTCATTATTTCTGTTACGTCAATCCAAATGTTACTATCTGGGTAGAAAACAAATAGATTTATGCAATTGCTAAAAATGTATTTGGTTATTTGAGGAAAGTCATTGGACTGTCATACTGATTCCATGCAATGCAAAGCAAAATTAAGGAGAAGGAATGAGGGGAGTAGATAGAGAATGTAAGCATATGTTGTGATATATGTGTGTGTGCGTGTGGGCGTGTGTGTGTGTGTGTGCGTGTGTGTGTGTGTGTGTGTGTGTGTGTGTGTGTGTGTGTGTGTGTGTGTGTGTGTGTGTGTGTGTGTCTGTGTGTGTAGGGGGGTAAAATGAAAGTCAGCATTTGTGTCATTATCATCATGTTGGAGTTGTTGTACAATTTCCAGTTTTGGGAAAGTATTGTTGTTAAGCGGAATCACAATAGCAGGGAAATTCATCAGTTTAATTTACTTTAATGTTATTTGTTAAATGGCTAACTGAACTGTTCCTGCTCAATCCAGTCTCAGCCAAACCTATGGCTACAAGGACAACGGTAAATACAAGCATGAGTTCTACTATGAAATGACTAATTCCTGAAAGTCAACCTTTCAAAAGAATGAAAAAAAATGCCTAAAATCTAAAAGTGCAAAAACCTCCTTTTTTATTGTTTTTATGCAGGGGACAAACACCTCTGTACCCCCCCCACCCCAAAACATATATATATATATATATATATATATATATATATATATATATATATATATATATATATATATATATATATATATATATATATATATATATATATATATATATATATATATATATATATATATATATATATATATATATATATGGATCCCTATCACAACACCTACACGCCACAAAGCCGACACCCAAAACACCGACACCAAAAGACCGAAAACGCTCAAAACCGACAACTCACAAAACCGAACACCATAACACCGACACCCAAAACACCGACACACAAAACGTAAACTACACATTACACACAACTATACATGCACTAACCATAACCCAAACCCTAACCCTGAGGTCCGACACTACCGCACACTTACCCTACCCGCACCCTAACCCTAACTCACTTAACCCGCCACTAAACCTAAAGTCCATCACTATCACACACTTACCCTACCCGCACCCTAACCCTAACTCACTTAACCCACCACTAAACCTAAAGTCCGTCACTATCACACACTTACCCTACCCGCACCCTAACCCTAACTCACTTAACCCACCCTTAAACCTAAACTCTGTCACTATCGCACACTTACCTTACCCGCACCCGAAGTCCGACACTACCACACACTCACCTTTCCCACACCCTAACCCTAAATCCCTCACTATCTCACACTTACCTGTCCACTCCCTAACGCTAAATCCCTCACTATCGCACACTTACCGAGTTGCGCTCACACGTTGCCCATGTCGGTGTTTCGGCTGTCGGGATTTCACCTTGTCGATTATCTGTCTCGTCGGTCTTCTGGAGTCGGTCTTCTGAGCGTCGGTGTTTTGGCGTGTCGATCAAGTCAAGGGGACCCATATATATATATATATATATATATATATATATATATATATATATATATATGCACAAACTCCCCAGTTGCACCAACTCAAAGGGAGAAATTTTACTAAAGATGTGATTCATTGCTAGCACACAATTCGAAACTGCACCTGCAATGACCGGGTCTATATTATAAACTCAAATGATTAAAAGAACGAACGCTCTTTAATCAACTCCTTAAAATCAAAAGCACTAAATCCCAAAGACACAGAACAGCGATTTTTTTTTTCCCCAGGACAAAAAAATCATGGGTCGTTTTCGGGACTTTGCCATTTCCTCCACTATGGTGCGATCTCGTTGCTGGTATATTTAAGTATGGGGGGAGGTTGGGGGCACAGCCCACCACATTGGTGGGTGTAGACGATGAAGCCCCCTCTTTAATTTGTGTTTGGATTTTTTTTTTTGTGGAGCAGTGATTTTTTTTTTCCCTGGGGAAAAAAAATCACTGTTCCATGTGTTCAGGATTTAGTGCTTTCGATTTTATGGGGTTTATTAAAGAGCGTTCTCTCTTTTAATCATTCGAGGTTATAATATAGACCCCAATGATCAATGATTTCCTCTGGGGGGAAAGCATTTGGCATTATACCATTCAACTTTTTTTTTTATGCAGGCTACTGATGCTCAAGCAATTTCACCTCAAGCATTTGTAGGGAAGTCTACAAACATGTATACCTTTTGTTAAAAAAAATTAGTGTTATGAATCAGCAAGCACTTTATGAGGTGGGAATGAACTAGAATCCCAGGAGTAAGTTCACACAGCTAGGAAAAAAACGTGCAAACTTCACACAGACAACGATCAGAGAACAGGACTGAATTATATAAGGTAAATCTGTGAGGCAGACATTTCACCACAGAGCCAACAGGCTGTCTAACATGATGATGACAGAATTGTTTTAGAACTGAAGAGATGTGCCATCACTGAATTTGATGGTGATGGAATATCTTTATTATATTCATTTGTTTCAAATGCTAGTGACTACGCTCTATGAGAAATGTCACTAGTCATATAGCATGCAGACCATTAGGATGTATGTGTTGTTAAGGTATTCAGAAACGTTAAGGGTAAAGAGAGAATTTATGTTCTGGAAACAGCTGTCAAATATTGCTCAAAGAGTATCTTGAGGTGGCATAATGATGTAAATAAAATAAACTTGAGACAAGCCATATAAGACCACTGATGGCATTTAAGCTCCTAATCATCTGCAATTTTTATAGCAAACCCGTACTTCAGTGTTTTAGTGGAAATGGCTGCCAAAATGTAATTAACTGGTAGAACTCCTCTCCCAAATTTTGTAATGCCAAATCTATTTGTAGGTAGATGTCCGATGCACTGAAGTGTTCATTATGGAAAAAAAGTCCCACATCAGTACCATTATGTGTCTCGCTCACTAGACTGTGGATAAAAATGACATAATTGCACAGTGGATGACATCATTGCACAGTACTTGACATTTAGTCCATTCCTCCTTATGATTTCCAACACCATATCTGTGTTTTTTTAGGCAGCAGCAGAAGGAAGGACTTACATGATAGTTTCAAAACAGATAGCACTGTGATTTTTTTTTTGATTTGTAAACTTCAGCTATGTTGAACAAAATTCCCAGGGCTTGACGAAAGGTTTACAGAGTGGTTATATCTAATGCTTAGTCCTGGAGTTCAAGTCAAACCATTTAATGTGTCAGTCCCCCTAGGGTGCATGTAGTTCAGTCAATGTAAAAAACAGGGCTAAATATTCTCAGAGGGTAGAACAACTTTGTAAAGAATGATTTGTGACTCTTGTTTACAAGATCAAACAGAAATGTGTTTGTTCCCATGTGGCTACATGTAGAACACAGTCTATTCATTTTAAGATATAGTGGTTGCAACCCTGGATGTATGCAAAGTCCCAGCATGTAGAATGTTTTGTCATGTGATGAATAATGCTGTGATCAGCATGCATGTATCAGGCTTACATACCATCTTAAGTTGGTAATGAAAGCCTTCAGCAAGGACTAAATAAGCAGAACTTGATTTATCCTACTGTCACAGTTCACATCTGTTTTAGTAGTTCTGTGAAACTCAGAACATAGCAATGGCACATTCCACAAGGGAATGGACTCTGAGGTTCTTAGCAAGTGCAGCTAGCCTACAATGTAATATAACAAACCATAAAGTACACAAAAACATTTTATTTAGATTTGCAGTGCATCTTTGGAAAAGTGATGTATATATCGGGCATAATTAGCAGTAAACCATGAAGCATTTGATGACTTTTTGGAAACCACTGACGGTTTAAGTAATAATGTTTTATAGAATTTCATAATTCAAATGTATCAAGAGTGGTACTAGCCAAAAATCGCTCTCACTGCTAGCACCAGTTGCATATGTTACTACAGTGAATTCTTGAAAGCATTCCAGACTGATTATCAAAGTATGTTTATGTGCAAAGCAGAATTCTGTACTCAAGCCAGTCCAAATCCTTATTTTAAGGACATTATATAATCATTTTTCAAACCACATAACTTGACATTACTATTGTGTTGTTTAACCACGTCAGACAGTACCACGGAGAACAAAGAAGTGAGTAGTGGACTTTTGTCACTAACAGTTATATATGCACAGGACTGTGTGTCTCAGATTCCCTTTTAATTTGATCTTGCTGCTTCTGTGGTAGCTGGATATGTCACCTTTGATCCTTTTCCATAATGACATATCCAGGTCAGAACTATTGTTGTATTATGTAAACCACCATAGGACATAATGTTGGATGTCAGATAAACCTAGGTGAAAAGACTTTCAAATTATCTTGCCATCAGAAGTTCTTTCATTTAAAACAATCAAGTATTACATAAAACACAGTGCATTTTACAAAAGGTAATAAAGCATTTCTGCAGTGACAACAAACCAAAATCACTATGGTCACTAGTGAGTCATACTGGCACTGAGAACTACCTACTAAGATAATTTGTATTCCCTTGGGGTCAGTAGGGGAAGTATATAGTGTTAATTAAAAATGCAGTGACATACCTCAAAACAAAATCTTTTTAAAACCTCCTAATTTGATAAATGAAAAAAAATGATTACGAACTTTGGTAAAGTAGCCATCTAGCATGAATCTTTACGTTAACTGATAGCACTACTGACTGTATTGTATAACTCCCTTCTGTAATTACAATCACCAATACCATATGCCTTTATTTAATCTTCCCTTCCATGTCATGTCCTTTAAAAGCTCACACTGAAGCTCCAAGTCTAAATTGCAAGGACAGTAATTTTGAACTTTCATAACTGCAAAAGTCTGCATTTAAACTGTCTATTTCAAAGGGGAGTTGTGATAGTCAACACCCATATTTTTGGGGTTATACTCCCATTTTCTCTAACTCTATAGACCACAACTAAATAGACAGTGTACCTTGGGGGAAGGGCATTGCATGCATGTGAAACAATTAGGACATTTGTAGTTATGAGGATTTGAATTTATCTTACTGAAGATTACAACTGGGACTCCTGATAAAACATAGCTGTACATGACCTCTTTTCATTATTTCTTACCATTTAAACTGTAACACTGGCTTAGACGATTAAAGTGCTATTAACTAGCTGTTTTCTGTGGTCCAATGGTGCAAGGTTTGATTCCATCCGCCTCCATTGCCTCCTAACTGTTTGACTCAGTGCAAGTCACTTAATCATCCAATGCTGCTATGCTGAGTCTGAAAAAGGTCCATGGAGATCAGTGCCCTACCCTGGAAAACAAATAAAAACGAGGAACATTAAAATGTGTTTTTATACTGACTTATTTCACCAAAAAAAAAAAAAGGCTATGTAGAAAAAAAGAAAAAGAAAATCTAAATGTTTCTTTGGACAGAGTTGAGGATTTGGAGATTCACTATGGTTTGGTTAGGATCCATTTTCCTATTTATTCCTCTAGCAGCTTGGTCTGTTTGCAGGCAGCCTCTTTATATTCAGATTATCTATGATGATATAAGAATCCTTGAAGGTGATTTTAATTAGATCAGGAAGCAATAAAGCCAAGAAAGAGAAAAACAGAGACAGCGAAAGAGACCAAAACCTATATTAAAAAACCTGCATGAGATAAAATGCACAAGGTCAGACAGTACACAGGAAACAAAATATAAGTTTTAGGAAGGGACGGTCCTTTCAGAGAAACATAAATATGGCTTGCCAGAGATGGCACAGAGAAATACACAGAGTAAGCTGCTAACAACTATACTCTGCTGGACAGTGAATAAAGGGGGATACATGCTTAGTTGTAGTTGGTGCTGTGTCATGAATGGCAGATGGTCATTTCAGGTCTGATGCCATGAGTAAGATGAAACAGCTGTACTCAGTATTTAAAAAATGGGCATTGCCACTTCTCTGTCACGTTCCTAAAAAGATAATGAAAACAATGCCGATATTTGAGAGCTCAATGATGACACAAAAACATGGTATATGAAATATCATACCCTGAACATGCACCAAATACGAAACTGACCGACCTTGGATTATCTTGAATTTTTACTAGTCTTCATCTGAACAAAGTAAAGGCAATGACAAGTGACCTAGGGTTATCAGGATCATTTTAAAAAGCTAAACCTCTAAACTCCTGAGCCAGGCTTTTTTTCGGGGAGTGGGGTGTGTGTTGAAGATTTCTGCTACTTTGTCCTTACTTTTCAGTAGCCATCCTTGAATTTGACGTGCGTACCACAATGCCATCTATGGCACATTAAGAAACAATATTTTAGATGTCTGTTTCTATTTATTGAGACTTTAATATAATCATTGTAGAAAGAAGACTTATGTTTACCACAAGGGAATTCATTGCTTATTTTTCCCCTAGTAAATTCCTTACTTAGTTTATTCCCCATATGCCTGCAGTATTTGACAAGTTTTACATTCCCCAAGCATTTTTAAGATATATACCTCATCCATATACTTGTCCCATATCACTAATACTTATGTCCTACAATGGCCCTGCCATTTGCATTCACTGTGATGCTTGGTGTCACCTACTAATAAATATCTGCTGAGAAGAAAACTTAGCCATCAAAGCTGTAAACCTGTTTATTATAGTCCATATCCCTTCTATTCTCCTTGGCTTATTTCACATCCATCACATGCACCATGCCTCCTTAAGCTTAAAAAAAAACATTTCTTTAATTAATTTTGACAATTATTCCTACAAGTTTCTCTGCCTTCTTCCATCTCCTTAACTTGTTTTTCATCTCTCTGCTACCTTCAGTTGCCTTCTTTTTTTCTTGTTGTCTAAAGCAAAACTAATTCATTCTTATCTTCATAAAGAATAACATCAAACCTAACTATTCTCTTGCCATCCCACGTTTTGTTATTCTAGTTTATGGCTTCCATATTAAACAGCTAATGCCATCTAATTCCTCTCAGGATGAACCTGACAGTGATCTACCTAGCTCAGCATTGTACCATAGTTAACATGAAAACAAAATAAAATAGATAAAAATGTATGTTCCATTTCAGCCAAACATGTATTGCCTTTGCTAGAAAATTAAAGTTTACAGTCAGTCCAAAATGATGGCAATTCAATGTAACATATTGTAAATCTTGACTGACAACTGAAAATATTGTATATGTGTAACTGTGCTATACTGCATTACTTTTCTTAAATATTAGAATTACTGTTTTGAATGACAATAAAAATAATAATACTGGTGCTGCAAGGTCCAGTGAGAGCAATCAGTTTATTCATACTTAATGGTCTAGAACCTAGGATTTGACCTATGTGGCTGCTGCTTGTGGGTACCAAGGCTGTATAGTGGTTACTGTTGCCTCCATTTATCGTCTCTGTACAGTTACATATCCTCGCTGTGATTGTGTTTGTTTCCTGTTAGTATGGCTGGCTTCTACCTCTTCCTAAGCTGCATGCTGTTTCAGTGACTGAAGTAAAAATGGTCATATATACAGCCTTTGCCCTTGACCTTGTGGTTTTGGCCATGGATTAAAAGAGTCTAGAAGAATCAGATCATACTTATCTATTAAACTAATGAATAACTAAGTAATACAGAAAGAAAAAAGAAGACACACAGTTTAAGTAATCGCAGTCTGTTTTCAACAGCATGTCATTTATAGTATCACATTTTCTATTTATACAGTCTAAGAAGGATGATTTATTTATTAATGAGTTTGATTTTACTCTTAGGTTTAAAATGGTGATAGCCTGACCTGTATTAATTACAGAGAGTATAACCATGAACAGGGAGCAGAAATCTACCATGATGACAGCTATGGTTTTTCAGGTCTATATTACGTTATCGGAAAACGTAATAGTCGACCTTTAAATGTCGAAAACATCAAACGTCGAACAAGTAAAAAAAAAACCTACCCAAGCAAACCATTTAAACACTGCGCCCCCCACACTACTTAAATATACCAGCTCCAAGATCGCCATATAGTGCAGACAATGGAAAACTTCCATTTCTGCACTGCACGGAGTTCTCCATTGAAATGTTCGACATTTGACGTTTTCGGCATTTACGGGTCGACTATTACGTTTTCGAATACTTGATAACATAATATAGACCCAATTTTTCTGTCCTAGTTGGATTTTGTACTATTAATTCCAAATTGTTTTGATTAACATAGCTAATTAATATTTGGGGCATATTCATAGATGTTAAGCAGTTATCATTCGGTATTTGAACACTTGCATTTATCATAAAGAGTATATTTTTCACTGAATTTACACCTTGGTGTTTAATTAGGAAGTTGTAGCGCTCTACAAGGATGCATAGATGATCATGGTAGATGGCATATACACAAACAAGGGATGTGCTTGTACTAAATGTGGAGTGAACAATGGTTGGCCACATACAGTCAGGGGATAGATGAATTTCATTAAAGCCTTTAAGAAAATTACAAAATCAGGGTGGTATCAAACTACAAGGACAAGCACAATCTAATGGATTATGAGGACATGCCTTCAATAAATAACTACTCAATTTCCCAGCTTGATAATGCAAACCTGATAAGAAAACTTCAAATTAGGCAGCACGATTACATATCTAAGACATGCTAGAGTTCTCTAGGTGGGTTTGGAGAACACACTCAATTGTGTAATTTCTGTAAGCTATAATTTCAGTTTCAGTGTAAATAAATTTCCCATTGTGAAGTCCAGTGCAAAACAGATAGACAGTGCCATACTAATATGAGCATTAATGCCTAAGCAGACCATGTTTACTACTTTTTCTGTTTTCTACTCTGGTTGTCAAGTCAAAGCATTCTTCCGATATTTGGCATTTACCTTTTTACTGTAAATTTCATGTTGCATTGTGTTTAACATCCCAGTAGCTTACATATGTTCCAAAATTCTTCGATTCTGCAGGAATTCCATTACTTTTTCTTTACAGCTAAAAATTAAACTGAGAGATTATTAGTTTCCTGCTTTTGTTCTGCTTCCAGTGAAAGGAAGGGGAAACACATCCTTCAGTGCTCCAATTAGTCATTAAAGGTATTAGAAGTGCTATGAGTTCCCCCTATAATCTCTGCAAATTTCTATGCCAAATCCCATCAGACCTCACTGCCATATCCAGCTTTAGGTGATGAAGTCCATTCATGACATTTTTTTCTGTGAACAAATCAGCATCTGCTTTCTATACCCTCAAAACCTCTGCTGAGTAGCTATGATAACTTCCCCTTTCTTCTGTGCGTACTAAACAGTTTTAATTAGTAACACCCCTTTTCATTATCCCTTTATGTCCATTACTCACCCATTTCTAAACCATCACTATTCCAGCCTCTGAGGATTAGGGGAAGATGGGCAGGGGCTGCCAGCCTAGTTGAATAGAATTTGATACATAATTCTATCATTTGTATATATAAATGTGGAATACAGGTTTGTGTTCTTAGATGAAAGAGGACACTGTGGATTGTGAACTTCAAGATTGTAGCAACATTGCCATCTGCTGTGGGGAAAACTAAGCCAAGCATTTCAAGTGTTCTTTGAAGTAAAATTATCTAAATAGTGGTGCTGAAGTGGCTGGCTGAACACATTCTTTCTATTGTCTTGACTTGGGGAGTGATTGCTGAAGTGTACATGTGAAGTGTCCTGTTTTGTTGTGGTTTCCTGAGTGGGTGTTGGATTGCTGGATAGTGTGGTTTGTTGGCCTGGGAACTCCAGACTAAGTGTCAAAATGATGTAATATGTATACTGGGAAAACCTAAGTGTCAAAATGATGTAGTTTATGAGGGCCTAGCAAAGATGTTTGTTGGTGAGTTTAGAGACTAATATTCAGAGAGAGACTGTGAGCATTTTGATCTTGATATCAGACTTATCAGCACTCTGTCTGTTGTCTTATGTAAGTAGTGTTTTAGAAATAAGTTTTGTTGTAGTAATAGCTAGGAAGTTAGAAGAAAGTTAGACAAGTGTTTTTCTGTTATACCAGAACTTTCCTACTGTATTGTTTTAAGTTTATGTGTGATCTCTGAACGCTTGGATGTCACTGTGGTGTAGTAGTATTGTCTTGTGTTTTTAATTATTTATTATTAAATATTTTAAAACCTTTACCTGTGGCTAGTTTGTGTAGAGATAAGTAAGCTCTAGAGTACATCTCATATTTATAGATGTTATTGTAATAAGTCACTCTAATAAGCCTTAGACTGAATAGTCACATTACCAATTGGATAATAATATTGCACAGTAATAATTAGACACCCTTTTAAGGGCCTTTGGGTAGCTGATAAGTATTAGCTGGTGGTGGCAGAAATTACTACCGTATAGTCTGGGTAAAGGGGCATAGCTGGAAAATCTATGTCAGCCTTTCCCAGGAGTGTCTGTGAAGTTGTATAAATACTTATCTCAAAGTGTGTGTGGTGTGTCAGCTACCTGGGCAGGGACACAAAGCACTGGTGGGACAGAGAGGATACTGGAGGTTAGATTGCCAGCTAGGCTGAGATCTGGACCCTACAGCTGTGCCAGTGGGGAGTCATATTGGGGACCTGGAAAGCAAGGGAGCAACCAGCCCCAGACTGACTGTGATCTCTGTGTGCACTTAAGGGAAATTGCACTTTACTGTGTGTATTTGTTATCCTTTCCTCTTATACGAGATGCCCTCCCTGGTGTTAGTGGTGAGGATTGAGGCTCCTTGATTGCTGGGCCAGGGCATGGTCGTCACACACCCTATCATTCATTTTGCCTTCCTTTGCTCAATTATGTATCCCTAAGATGTTTATTGACTCATTTCACTCTTTTTTTCCTCAGTTTAATCCTCTGCATTACTAAATGTATTTCCTGGTTCCTACTTCCTTCTGATGCCCTTCTGCTTTAATTAGCAACTGCGTCACATCTTCATAGGATCATAGGATCATAGGATAATAGGAATTTGCAAGCCTATCCATTTCGTCCCAATGTAATACTATAGATATGCTAATCAATACCCAAGATTGCATTTAGTAAAGATTGCCCATGATCAGGAGGGTTGTGGCGGCTATCCCCTGTAAGAATTTATGGTTACCCATGCCCCCATCCACTCATCCAGGTTCCTTTTGAACAGTGTCATAGAGGTATTCTGCGTCACATGAACTGGTAGCCTATTCTAAATCTGTGCCTCCAGCATGTCCTATTTAAGCCACAGGCCATATTTAGGTCCCTGGAATGGGTAGCTCTAATCCTGTTTGATTGATGGATATGCAGCAATTTCATTAGGTTTGGGTCTGAGATTGATGTGTAAGCCAGGCATAAGTCTCCTCTAAGAAGTCTATATGATGCAGAGTATAGTGACAGAGATTTTAGTTGGTCTGTGTAAGGCATGTCCTGGAGTCCCTTAATCTTCTTTGTTATAAACCTCTGAGGTCTCTTCAATTGCTGCAGGTATGGTACATACTGAACGTGGCTTTATACTCAGTTATGGGCCTGATTAGTGCTGAGTATAGAGGGGTTATAACCTCCTTTACTCTCGAGGTGATGCCTTTACTAATCAACTATGCTATGTAGAAAGCCTTCCTTATTACAGTAGCCACGTGGTGGTCAAAGTTAAGGTCGCAGTCAACTTGTGATCCCAGATCCCTTACCACTACATAGGTACTTAGGGTATTGTTGTTGATTTGATAGTGTGAAGAAAGATTATTTTTGCTGAAGGGAATGATGATGCATTTCTTTGCATTCAGTTTGAGACCGTGAGGACACCAGTCCTTGGTCTATGTAAGACTGTCCTGGAGTATACTGACACCATTTGGGGAGTCAATAATTACACGCAATTTGCAGTCATCCTCAAACTTGGTCAGCCACCCCTTAGTTTTGACCTGAACTTCTGAGAAGTATATACCAAAGAGTAGGTAGCCCAGTACTGACACCTGTGGTACCTGGCTGGTGACAGGTTTGCTGGTTGATGTGGAGTTACCACCTCTGATAGTGTGTGTCCAGTTTGTGAGCCAGCAACAAAGGGGTTTACATTCAGTTTGCTAAGCTTATCGGTAATGCATAAGTGTGGGGTTGTGTCAAAAGCCTTTACTAAGTCGATGTATGCTGTGTGCACAGATTTGCTCTCATCAATGGCCCTGGTCACATTTTCAGAGAAATTCACCAGATCTAATAGGCAGGATCTCCCTTAACAAAGCCAAATGGGGTTGGATCCAGGGTTTGGAGGTTGCCTATGTCCATTTATTGCTAGACGATCTTTGTGGAAGAAAATAAATTGCTGGTCTCCATTCTGCTGGAACAAAGCCTGGGGTTAGACTACGATTGAAAAGGGTACCTAATGGTGATGCTAGTTCATATTTTAGCCTGTTTTAAACACAGCCTGGAATGCTGTCTGGTCTCATAAAAGCTGTGTTTTTTGCCTAGAACAAGGCTTTAATGGCCAGCTCTTCAGATATGTACGGTAGAGTGGGAGATTGGGGCAAGGTTTGTGATACATTTGGAGAAAATAAGAGAGTGACATTTTCACCAAACCTATACACTAACAGGTATCTCTGTGGGGGCAGTGTGTGTGATACCATTAGTCACTAGATCTGCACATGCTTGCATCCTACCTTTTGGGCTATGTACTTAGCTGTAAAAGGCCTTCTTGTCTGTGCCTGCTAAGTTTTTCTCAAAGATGCCCTTAGAAGATTTGACATGTTGTTTTATTTGCCCGTTGAGGCTGAGGAGGGTGTTTTTCCATTGTTGGGGCTTGCCTTTTTTTCTTGGACAGCAACTGTTTGCATTTATTGTAAAGATTGTTGATGCTGGATGTTCACTAGGTTGACATTTTTACTTGGGGCACTAACTTTGATTCTGTCTGGAATGGCTGAGTCTATACACTTACACAAGTGATTTTGCTGCAGTTACCAATTCCAGCTGGGGTGGGGCTTGGAATGCATTTATACCTTCACCTAGGAAGGTATAGTTTGCCTTGGTAAAGTTTTTTAGTCTGATTTTGCCTTTTGTGAGTTCTGGTGCTAGCGCCAGCTCAAAGGTGACAGCTTTGTGGTCAGATTTAACTAATAAGGTCCGACAGCTGCAGCAGTGCATCAGTTTGTCATGTTAGTGAGGATCAGATCTAGTATGTTTACTCCTCTTGTCAGGGTATGAACAATTTGTTCCAGGGCATTTCAGTTCACAAAATCAAGGAACTTTTGTGCTAGTGAGTTAGGGCTAGAGTAGGTTTCCCACTTGATGGTGGGATAATTGAGATCTCCCATAACCAGAGTGTTCAGAAATATTTGGATTGACTACAATCTAGTCAAGTAGGCTTCATGCGCATTATGACCCATAGAAGGGGATCTATAATGGGCTATGACTTGAATGGGTGCTTTGAGGGTATGCATTAAACCAGGTTACAAAGGAAATTATGACAATTACATTTAAAAGAATAGTGTTTTGACTTGCCAGTATATTGCACAGGATTGAATATTATGATATAGAAGACTGATTAGTTCTGGAGTACTCTTAGGTACTTAGTTCTGGGAAGCATCTGAATTGACCTATATTCTCCCAGCGCAAAAAAAGAGGTTTAAGTGAACAAGCTTTGGTTCACACAGCCACAAACAAGAAGTTCTAGTTCCCAGGCTATGATTTCTCTTCTGGAGATTTAGCATTAATGTTTAAAGAGTGTTACAGAAATGATATATCAAGTAGTCTATTTCCAAGTTACACAGAAGCTTCTAGCATGAAAGACAGATTTTCTGGCTTGCCTAGTATGCTGATTTATGTTCTCGTGTAGTGTCTGCACAAACCTTGAACAGGTGTCTGAATTCCAGGTATCTACATTTCTTCTAATAGTTCCTGTTTCTGCTGTATCATGCCATAACCACAAGGTAGATTGCCGTTAAAAATTGACATTAGGGAGAAGGACTAGAACTAATTGACGTTATGTGTGCTGATGTGAATGATGTCAGCAGCTCTGTCCATTTAGGGCATCACACAAATTCCAGATCCTCACACATATGACCATGTAACAAAGAAAATTTGTTTCCACATCTCCACCCAACACTCCTATGGCTAAGGATAATACCAGGGATATTAAGTTAGGAAAGTTCACAATAACAGAAAACCAAAGAAACCGTGTTGGGTAAAACCTTGGTACAGAAATAAATCCAAATGAAAGGTAAAAAGTAAAAAATGCACCAAGATAACACACAGCAAAACGTTTAATCACAGCAAAGTACAAAGTCGTAAGCACTTTCACAACCAAAGTTGCTTCATCAGACACCACAGTAAAAAATCAATCATTGTGTGATTTTTATTGATTCATTGGCATTTTAGAATCTCTATTTAAACCTGTGCATTTTTTACTGTGGTGTCTGATGAAGCAACTTCGGTTGTGAAAGCGCTTACCACTTTGTACTTTGCTGTGATTAAACGTTTTGCTGTGTGTTATCTTGGTGCATTTTTTACTTTTTAAAGTTCATAATAAGGGGATAAAAATAAGTAAATAAGAAAACAAATAAATAAATAAACTACATTGTGTTGTACTGCATGTTTAACAAGTAGTCAGAAATGCAAATGCTGATAAAATATGACTTTAGGATCATTGTTTATGTTATCCCAACATTTTTTTAATATTCAGTACTTTAATGTGTGATTTGTTATTAACCACTGCAAAAATTAAAGGGCATTGTTTCTGCAGCAAAAAAAATTCCTTACTGGTTAGTGTCACATGTGCTACATATTATCTGTACTCCTGAAAATGTAGTTGTCCAGAAGTCACCTTGGAAAATGTCTTAAATTCCATGTCAAACACTAAAAATAATTCTTTATTGGACCAGATAACATACCGGTTTTCATTATCTTCAGTGCTAAGTGTGCACCATTTGAGACTCCGCTTAAACTGTTCAGTCTCAGAAGATCCATAGGATTTCTTTTTGATGCCTGAGGAACAGCCACTGCTATGATCCAATCCAAGAATGACCATCTCTACAGATGCAGGCAGTTAAAGACCTACTATCCTCACCAGTCTTATATGCGAAGCCATGGAACATATCGCAGCAGAACTCATTTCTGCAGGCATAGGCAACTCAACTGATCTAGGCTACAGAAAGTCTGGTTTTGTGAAGGGCGTGTCCTGTCTCCTGAGCCTATTAAGCTTCTTTGAAAAGTTTAGAGATTGCTCCCAGCAAGGAACTTTCAGTGAAACTTGTGTTCCTGCCTATCCTGCTCTAACCTTATGATTGTTCCCAACCGAAGTCCACACTAAGAACCCACAATCAAGGAAATTTTAAATCAAATCTAAACTCCCATTTGCTCCCAGCAAGGAACGTTCAGTGAAACTTGTGTTCGTGCCTATCCTGCTCTAACCTACTGATTGTTCCCTACCGGAAGTCCACACTAAGAACCCACAATCAAGGAAATTTGAAATCAAATCTAAACTCCCATTTGCTCCCAGCAAGGAACTTTCAGTAAAACTTGTGTTCCTGCCTATCCTGCTCTAACCTACTGATTGTTCCCTACCGGAAGTCCACACTAAGAACCCACAATCAAGGAAATTTTAAATCAAATCTAAACTCCCATTTGCTCCCAGCAAGGAACTTTCAGTGATAGTATGTGTTCTGCTTAACCTTTTTGTAATATTTAAAGGTAATACATAAATTCTAGTAGGTCACACCACACTTCCCTGCCAGGTTAGCCAGCAGCCAAAACTTTCCCTTTTCTTATCTCTCAATAACCCTACTCTCCCTAGTATATTTCCACCCCTATTCTGACTTACGATAGCTCCCTCCCTCCCCCTAACTGGATATTAGGACTTTGTTGCTTTAAACTGACTGCCCACTAGGTGGCACTCCTCTACCATCTTGCTGTCTCTACTACTTTTCCCACTCTCTACCTTATCTTACCTACTTAGATCCTATACATCTCTTCTACTGCTCTCTCCCTCACTATTTTTCCCAGGATTACCTATCCACATTTATCACTCAACAAACACCCCATCTCTATCCCTCTCAAAGCCTATTACCTTCTTCTACTGTCATTCTCCTATATATCTACCTACAACTCTACTTCTCTGTCAGTATTTTAACCTACTACACAGCTTTGCAAACTTACTTTCTGCTCTCACACTCTACTGATTGTTTTCCTATCATTTTCCTTTCTTTGGCTCTTCCCGCTCCGTTCGCCCTGCGGGCTCACTTTGCTCCCCTACCCTGCCCCCAAATCTCTCCCGCCCCAGCACCTCCACATTTATTCCTCATATTCCCCTCCCACACATACCAATTAACTAATCCTAGTCCTCCCTCAATACCCCTCCCTCTCTTACTCCTCCCACTCCACTATACTTTGCTCCTCCTTACACTTAGTCTCTTTCTCTCTCCTGTAAACAATTATAACCCCATCTACTTCCTTAACTCTCCTCCTCAATTTAGCCTGTTCACTTCCACTACATTTATCCATTCAATACTCCCATTCTAAACATGCCCCCCCAAATCCTTTACACTATCCGTGTCCCATGATACCTTCTCATACTAATAATTCCTCTTTATTATGCTACTTCTTACTCTTTCAAAACACCCCCATACCTTCCTTCCACTCAAACTATCCCTAGCACTCACCTGCAAACATTTCAATCCACTCACTTTCACAACATATCTTCCTCACTAATTCCACCTAACCTACTGTACCTATTTCATCCCAAGCTCTTCTCCACCACAACAAAATCGTTCACTCATAAACTACAGCTAGCCCCACACAGCTTCCTACTACACAAACCCAAAAGGCTAAAAGTTACTCCCTGTAATGACCTAGCCTTATCTGGAGATATCCATCCCAACCCTGGCCCCTTCCACACCACTAACAACCCCCCCACCCCATACTTCTCCCACTACACACAACCCTTTCCCCCTTCCTCTTCTTCTTCTGCTTCCTCTCTTAACACCCTAAAATTCTTCACTATCAATGCCCAGAGCCTTAATAACAAAATACACCAAGTGCAAGCTTGGATTTGACACAATCAACCTGACATTTTAGCTATCTCTGAAACCTGGCTAAAACCCCACATTGCTGACTCTGAAATCTTACCTCCTGGTTTCCAAATTCTCTGAAGTGACTGACTAAATAAAAAAGGTTGAGGCTCTGCGCAAATCTACTCTAACCGTCTTTCTTTAATCCCTCTACAAATCCCAACTCCACAATTCAAAAATTCTCAACTAACAGCTAGTCTCCTACGATTAAATAAACATAAGAATATCTGCATTATCTCCCTATATATCTCCCCAGGCGACAACATTTCTACCCTTGAAGACATTCTTTACTGGGCCTCAACTGAAATAAAATATGAAGCCTACATTCTAGGCGATGTTAATATTGATTGGAATAAAATCATCTCACCTTCCCCCTCCCTATTAATTAACCTCTACAACTTCTCCCAAGTAATCCACTCAACCACTCATCCTAACAAAAATCACCCCCCAGGATCCATCATTGACTGGATCCTAGTCTCTCACCCAAACAAAATAATTCTCTCTGGCACTAGCCCTGACTCCTTTAGCGACAATCTCCCTGCTTTCATTTATCGCTCAGCCAACTCCACCCAATATCAACATCATTATATCAACACTCGTAATCTCAGCAACTTCAACCCCGCTATTTTCTCAAACATTTTTAAACATATCAACTGGCAAATACTAAATACTCTTCCCCTTGACAATGCTGTAGAACATTTTAACCCTTTCTTCCTAAATACTCTTAACTCCGAAGCCCCTCCAAGAAACAGACGTGTCAAAGCTAATTCTGCTCCTTGGTTGTCCAAAAAAACAAAACAAATCATGCATCATAGGGACAAATCCTGAAAGCTTTACCAAAAAAATAAAATGTCTTCTATCTTGCTCCAATACACCCAACTCCGTAACCAAGTAAAAAAACTTATCACCTTGGACAAAAAAAAACTACTACAATAAATTTCAGTCCAACATTAACAAGAACCCAAAACAATTCTGGAAAACAGTTAATTCCCTACTACATCCAGGGTCCAGGAATAATCCCTGCCCTGACCCTAGTATAACTGACATGGAACTAAGCTTTCAATTCAACACATTCTTTACAGAATCCATAGCTATGCTAACCAAATCTTTCCCAAACAATAATCCATCCAATACTCCTTCCTCAACACCCAACAATCCTAATAACTGTCTGCTCAATTTCCAGCTGAAACCTGTTTCAACCACTTTTATAAAAAGGCTCTTATCCCAACTAAAGCCATGCTCCAATGTCCCTGACAACTTACCTTCCTCCTTCCTCAAATGTGCTGCTTTAGGTATTGCTCTCCCTATCACCATTCTAATTAAAAGATCCTTAAAAGAATCATATGTACCCAAACTTTGGCATTCAGCCTACATTTTACCTCTTCACAAAGGAGGCAAAAACACCAATATCTCCAATTTCCGCCCCATTCCCCTACTTTTGCCAATATCAAAAATTCTAGAAAAATGTGTCCACCACCAACTTATGACTTTCTTAACTCAGAACCAACTCTTAACACCCACCCATCATGGTTTCTGCCCTGGCCACAGCACCATTACTGCCTTACTATCCTTCTTAGAAACAGTCAGTCGAGCCCGAGATTCTGGACTACTAGTATCCACAGTATTGCTAGATCTCTCTAAAGCTTTTGATACCATCTCCCACAAACACCTTCTCTTTCATCTCACTAACCTTCATCTCTCCCCTGATACTCTATCCTGGTTCTCCAGTTACCTATCAGACAGATCTCAAGCTGTCAGATGGAAGAACTCTACCTCCTCCTTCTTACCAACACCCACCGGCATTCCGCAGGGGTCCATCCTCGGACCCATGCTTTTCAACATCTTCATAAATAACCTTCACACTGTCATCCCTGACACAACAGTCATCCAATACGCTGATGACTCCACTTAGTCTGCACCGCCTCCAACCTTCCTGAACTACTGACTAAAACCCAAATAGCTTTCTCCACTACTGAGAACTGGATGCACCAAAACCATCTCTCTCTCTCAACTCTAATAAATCTAAAATACTTCTTTTCCCTCCTTCCAGGGCTTTCTCTTTTGACAAAAATGCTTTTAAAATCCTAAGCCAAACCGACACTGCTATGGAAGTGGTCCCTTCTACAAAACTCCTCGGCATTACCATAGACAAAAACCTTAAATTCGATATCCACATACAACAAAACAAAAAGAAAACCCACCAAAAGTTAGGTATGCTCTATAGGAATAACCGCTTTCTCTCCAATTCCTCTAGGCACACCTTAGCAACTACCTACCTTCTACCTTCCTTACTTTATGGAGCCCCTCTTCTAACTAACCTGTCTTCTTCTAACACATCCAAACTCAAAATTTGCTATAATAAGATCTCTAAATTTGCAACCAAATCCAAAAACTCTGAACTGGCTAGAACTCTCTAACCACCTAGACTATCTCCAACTAACCTCCATTCACAAATTAATATTCTACCCAGATAAATGTCCAGCCTTAACAAACATTCTTCCCCCATACATCCCAAATAGATCTCTGAGATCTGAACATCAACATTTAATCTCTATCCACAAACCCAAACGTCCTGCAGGCCAGCTCCTTCTCTCTTTCTCTCTAGGCAAAAAATGGAACTCCCTACCTCCTTTACTTAGGACCATACCAAACTCTGACTCCTTCAAGACCCAACTTTTCTCATACCTGTCTTCTAAACAGAAATGTTCCCGCTCTCTCCCTACATAAATTCAAAGGAATTTCCCCTTTGAACTCTCTATACTCCTTGCTCCATGCTACCCTCAAACTAATATTTTCTATTCTCCTAAAACAAACCTAAGCTAACATTCTCTGATTGAGCAATTTCTCTCTCTTGACTCCAAGTATGTAAATATTGTAAATAGCATATAACCTCAGATCCTTATAGTACAGACAGTTGAAACCTGCTGCCCTGAATGGAAATTCCTGTAAACTGTGTTCTCTATTACTTAATTGTGTTCTTGATGTACATTTTATGCATTGACTTTTCTTGACTGTATGAATTTTATATTTGTAACTTTATCTTCAACATTATGTAACTTATTGTATCATATTGCTTATGGAGCTTTTCTCCCCGGGCCTCCACTGAAAATGGGCACTTTCTGGCCCAGTGGACTTTCCCGGTAATCAAACTGAAAATAAATAAATAAATAAAATAAATGTGTTACACACATTGAAAAGCTTTAAAATAGGATTGTAAAAGCAATAGCCAAAATATAATATCATTTAAAGAAAATATAGTAATGACATTTGAGCAAAAATGTATTTATAGACAAAAGTTAACTAATTCCCCAACAAGTTATGCGGGTAAATGACTAAGGATAGAAAATCAGTCAGGTTTGATTATGAAAGGTTTAACCTCTATCCCTTTTTACACATACATTTACTTTCTCAGTCAGATGCTTCTTAAGCTGATGTTTATATCCATTAAGATTACAATTTGATCTAATGATTTTAGGAAGTAATTTCTATCAAGTCAGTATAATTTTAAAAAAGGAACTTTTCTGTGGTGCTGAGTTTGAACAGGAGTCTTATTACCTGGCGAGTTTCATTTGATCTAAGTGTGTAGGTTGGTTCTGTAATGTGTAGTATTTTTTTTTTTTTTATGGAGGGTAACAGCTTATAAATAGGGGTTTCAAAATAAGTGCAACTGGTAAGAAAGTGGATTGGGAGTCTACAAGTAGCTATATGAGTTTTTAATGTGTGGACAGGTGTATGGATCTCAGAATTTTGTTTTTAATTGCTTGAATCACAGAGGTGTTTCAAAAGGAGGAAGAAGCAATGATAAGGAGAACATATTCCAGTCTGGAGAACAGAACATTATAGCAATAAAATGCCTGGCATCTAGAAGGAGAAAACTGGATATTCTATAGGAGACTTTTAGTCTGGAAGGAACTTTGTGTACTTGAGCTTCTTGATAGCATGGATAGCAGATTCTCAGCACTAATGATTCTGACTGTGTCATGTGTGTGTATGTGTGTGTGTGTGTGTGTGTGTGTGTGTGTGTGTGTGTGTGTGTGTGTGTGTGTGTGTGTGTGTGTGTGTGTGTGTGTGCGTGTGTGTGGCAAGACTATGTGGCACATGCCAGTGCTGTGGATACAATAGAGCTACACTACAGATCTGCACTGGGATCACAGATATGGTACTGCATACCTACACAATGACCTAGGCCTTACAAGGGAAGGGATGGCCATAGGTGAAGATAAGATCTGCTGTCACAGACCACCAAGATAATATGATTGCCTGACATATTTCTCTGAATGAGGCTAATCTTAAGTGTTTCAGTTCACTTTACTATTTTGTGTTGTGCATTGTACAAACTGCTTTTTAATCCTGGCCAAGATCTCAAAACTTACTTAACAAATAATAAAGATTGTCTGTATACAGCACTGGATAAGATATCATAGGATCATACAATCATAGGAAGTTTCTAGGCTAATAGTCCTAGGATCCTTACAAGCTTAGCCAAGTTCTACCCTTATTTCCACGATCTGCAACTATTGCCCCTGTGCAACAGGGGCACAGGTGGAACCCCTGAGGTGAATTTACGGTTACTCATCCAATTGTCCAGATTACGTTTGAAAAGGGCCAATGAGGTGCTCTGTTTGACATGAAGTGGGAATCTGTTCTGAAGATGTCGTAACCTCTGGGAGACAAATCTGTCCCTCCAACAGGTTCTAGTAATGTAATGCTAGGTTAAGGTCTTTAGAGTGAGTAACCTGTGTATCATTTGACTTACGGACATGTAGCATTTCCAATAAAGCAGGGTCAGAGACTGCCTTGTATGCAAGGCAGAAGTTGCCTCTGAGTAGTCTGTATGAAACAGAATAAAGTGACAGTGATTTCAGATGATCTCCATAAGACAGATGCTGAAGACCTTGAATTTTTCTTGTACGGAACCTTTGTGATCTCCCCAGTTGCTTGGAAAGGTACATACCAAAAGGGACGTTGTACCCAGTTATTGGCCTGATGAGGGAAGAGTACAGGGAGGTTATAACTTATTTTTTCTGGAGGCAATGCCTTTACTTATGATATGAGCAATATAGAATGCCCTTCTTACCACTGTGGAGACATGGTGGTCAAAGGTAAGGTCGCTGTCAACTTGTGTGCCCAGGTGTCTGATCACTGAGTGCATACTTAAGGTTTTGCTATTAATATGGTAGTTAGCCAGAACATTACTCTTACCAAAAGGGATGATAATACATTTTTTGTATCAAGTGTAATGCCACGACTTTGACACCAATCATTTTTTGTGTAAGACCCTCTTGTAGGATGTTGACATCATCTGGAGATCATATAATCACTCCCAGGTGGCAGTCATCAGCAAACATTGTCAGCCACAGACCTTTAGTCTTTGCTTGTACTTCAGAGAAATAGATTCCAAACAGTAGAAGTCCCAGGACTGATCCCTGTGAAACATCACTGGTTACAGGTTTGGTGTTACAGGTGGATTCCCCTATTTTGACTATATGGGTTCTATTAGTGAGCCAGGTAGATACCCATCTAACAGTATAAGGATTGATACCTAGCTGGATAAGTTTGTCAATGATGCCTTAGTGGGGGATACTGTCAAACACTTTGACCAAGTTTAGGTTGGCTGCATGCACAGATTTCCCCTCATCCAGGGCCTTGGTGACTGTCTCAAAGTAGTCCACCAGGTTTAACAGGCATGATCTCCCTTTGACAAATCCAAACTAAGTTGGGTCAAGTGTTTGGAGATTACCTATATCTTTGTATAGGGTCCATGATGATTTGCTCCATGGCCTTGCAGATAAGGCCAGTGAGGCTAATAGGTCTATAGTTCCCTGGGTTAGTGGAAGCACCACCTTTGTGTAAGGGAATAACAGTGGCCATTTTCCATTATGATTGAAAGAGTACCCAATGGTGTTGCTTATTCTTGCTGGAGTCCATGTAGGACACAGCCTGGGATGTTATCAGGTCCCATAGATGCTGTGTTTCTAGCATTGGAGAGAGCTTTAATTCCCCACTCTTTAGAGATATAAGGTAGGGGACAGGTGGAGGGATGTCAAGGGGTACATGTGGTGGGAACAGGGGAGTGAAGGTTTCACAGAACCTGTCAGCCAACAGGTTAGCTATGTCCAGAGGCTCAGTATATGTGATATCATTAACGACCAGTTTGGCACAAATCTGGTGGGCCTTTCCTTTTAGATTACAGATGTTCATAGGTGTTTATTAGGCTAATGACTACAAGGGCCTTTTTAAGCCTAGCCATGCATCTCAAATGCCTGACAAGTTATGATACCCTTGATATGTGTAAGCATGGGCCTGGAAGATGAACCATTTACAGGTTACCTGTTTGCTTAGAGACATAGGTACCAAACCAGGAATGAATTTCTGGTTTTCCATCCAATTGTCCAAGTTGCACTTGAATTGGGTTAAGGAGGAACTCTGCTTCACATTGATGGGGGAGTCTGTTCCATAGACGGGGTAGACTCTGGGATGCATACCTATCTCCCCAGCAGGTCCTATTTATATCAAAGGCAAGGTTTAAGTCTTTAGAACAGGTAATTCTGGCACTGTTTGTTTTGTGGATATGCAGGAGGTCCATCAGAGTGGGATCTGACAATGCTCTGTATGCCAGGCATAGATCTCCCCTCAAAAGCCTGTAGGAGACAGAATACAGGGATAGGGCCTTGAGGTGGTCTGCATAGGACATACTACTTACACCTTGTATTCTTTTAATGAGGAACTCTGTGAATGTTCCAGTTGTTGGATATGGCTGGTTAGGTACATACCAAAGGGGGCATTGTACTCAATGATAGGTCTGATGAATTCTGAATACAGTGGAACAATGACTTTCTTGGACTTAGATGCCATACCTTTGTTTATAAGTTGCACAACATAGAATGATTTCCACACCACTGTAGACACATGATGATCAACGGCTAGATTACTGTCTATGTGTGTCCCTAAGTCTCTGACTACTGGATCAGCTCTAAGGGGTGTGTTGTCAATATGACAGTTACCAGGGATGGGTGACTTCCCAAAGGATACTATTATGCATTTCTTAGCATTTAGTTTTAGTCCATGGCTCTGACACCAGTTGTTTGTCTGTGTCAGCCCCTCCTGGAGAACATTTGCTTCAGTGTGAGATTCAGTGACAGCATCTAGTTTGCAATCATCTGCAAATTTAGTCAGCCAGAGACCACTGACATTGGCCTTGACTTCTGAGAAGTAAATGCTAAAAAAGCAGTCCAAGGACTGATACCTGAGTGGCTCCACTTGTGACTGGCCTCTTTCTGGAGGTGGACTCCCCAATTCTAACTTCCTGGGTCTTGTCTGTGAGCCAGTTCGCTATCCACTGGGTGACATACAGGTCTGTACCTATCCTCCTGAATTTGTCAACAATGCCTGAGTGGGGTATTATGTCAAATGCATTGGTCAGGCCAAGGTAGGCAGTGTGAATGATTTTCCCTCATCCATTGATTTGCTCACCTTCTCAAAGCAGTCCAACAGGTTGACTTTACATATAGGAGTAGTGAGACTTATGGGTCTATAATTTCCAAGGTCTGTAGATGGCCCACCTTTGTGCAGAGGGATGACTGTTGCCTTTCTCCATTTATGAGGCAAGAAGCCTGTTTAGAGGTTACAGTTAAATAGCAATTCCAGAGGCCCTGATAGGCCATGTTTCATGCTATTTGGAAGTCATCCTGGGATACTAACTGGGCTCATTGATGCAGTGTTCTTGGTCTTAGAGAAAGCATTAAGGACCTGTTCCCTAGTGAAAGTAGGAGGATTTATATTTGATGATATTTCCTGAGGGAAGGTTGAGAGGGAGAGAGGAGTAAAATTGGAGCTGAATTTATGAGACAAGAAGTTTAGTATATCTTCCGGCTTAGTATAGGTGGCTCCATTTACAATGAGCTCTGCACACAATTGTGTATTGCCTTTGAGGTTGCGAACATAGCTAAAGAATGCTTTATGGTTGTCCTTCGCCTGGGAGGCCAAACTTACCTCAAATTTGGCTTTGGTAGACTTTATTAGTCCTCTGAGTTGTTTATTTTGATAAGTGTGCTTTTATCCTGCTGGGTACTGCACCTCCTAATTTTTGCCATGATTTTCTTCCTCCTGTTATACATCCGATTGATTATGTGATTCCACCAGTGTGGCGTGTTTTTTGAGTTAGTTCTGTACTTCTCATTCATGGGTACACCTGCCTGTGTGCAGCTATTAACATGCTTGTACAGGGTTTCTATGAACAGTTCTGCATAGGCAGACGTGTTCTCAGGGTTTTTGGGGACTTTACATTTTGCCAGGTTCTCACTTAATAGCAGGAGGTAAGCATTAGAATAATTTCTGAATATTCTCAGTTTAGCTGGGGGTCCAGGTTTTATTTTTATGTCAAAGGAGACCATTTTGTGGTCTGACCTTACCAAGGAAGGTATTACAGTAAGAGGTGTGCAGCACTCTCCCATATTAGTGAGGACCAGTTCCAGTATGGTTGCACCCCTGGTTGGTGTATTGACTATCTGATCCAGGAGTTTGTGTTTACAAAATCCAGAAATCTCTGTGCATGTATTTTTGATGTCATATAAGATTCCCAGTTAATATGACCCACTCTTTAGAGATACAAGGTAGGGGACATGTAACTAAAGAATGGCTTATAGTTTTCCTTAGTTGAGGAATCTAATTTGGATTCATAGTTTGCTTTGGAAGACTTCACAAGAAGACATATTTACTTGTTTAATCTGAGGACGGAGTGTTTCCACTTTAGGGCTTGCTCCCTCTTACACTTAGCAATTTCTTTCTTTTATTGTAAAGCCTGTTAATGGTAGTTGTCCACCAGGCAGTTTTGTTCTTCCTTGAGGAGCTTGTTTTGGTACTATCAGGTATGGCTGAGTCAATGCAGTTATATAGGTGTTTGTATAAAGCACTGGTGTAGAACTCAACATAGTTGCTAGTTCCATCTGAGGGGGGGGTGCAGCAAAACTATTTATACCATCCTGTAAGAGGTTATAATCTGCTTTGGAAAAGTTTTTTTAGTTTAGTTGCTTCTTGGGGGTCAGGTGTGACAGTTGATTTGAATGAAACTGATTTATGGTCAGATTTCACCAGGGAAGACCTCACAGTAGGGGTTCTACAGTGGTCCCCCATATTGGTAAGCACCAAATGCAAGATGTTGGCACCCCTTGTGGGGGTGTCAACCAGCTTGTCCAGGGCATTGGACTTAACGAAGTTGAAGAACCTTTGGACATGTGAGTTTGAGCATGAGTAATTTACCCTGTCAATGGATGGATAGTTAAAGTCACCCAAAACCATTGTGTTTGGATGTATCTTGATCGACTCAAGTAGATCCAAATAGGTAGAGTGGGTGTCCTGATTCATGGAGGGGGTGGTGTAGCTGGCAATGACTTAAACATGTGTTCTACCAACAGTTAATAACCAAACTGTCACCAACTATGGACAAGTAAATGGAACCAGAAAACACCTAATGAGGCTCGTACACGAGAGAGTAAATTCAGTCCTTTATTCCACAGTTTAGCGCTTTCAACTGGAACACCCCAGTCTTTTTCAGAACCATTTAAAATATGCACACATCCTGATTTATATAGTCATAGTGAGTCAATCAATAAAAAAGTCCGCCAAAACTTTTAAAGGTGTACATCTCACTTAACAAACTAATACAAATACAAAATCACAAAATGAGATATGTGTGTATGGTAAATTAATAAACCATCATGTATACAAGGATAGAAAATTTTAAAATATATGTGTCTATTATAACTAATAAAATAATGTTAATAAACATAATGTAAAATAATATAATTACTATCTAATCTAAAATGAAGCAGGTCATGATTAAAACTGTACTAAAAAGTACTATGACTGTAGTAAGAAAGTCCAAATACATCAACAGTAACAAAACTTTGCAATTCATACCAATATATAATGAACTATATAAGCTAATAAACACAATGCCGAAGAATATGGAAAAATATGATGGAAAAATATATGAACCCAAACTTATTGGGCTAGTACCAGAAAAGGTTTGATACTAATGAACTCATTCAGTCCAGGGGGTCTCGTGGCATCCAATATAATCTGCCACTTACTCTCCAATGCGGCTAACCGCATCTTCCAATTACCCCCAAATAATGAACTCTTTAATTGGTCTATAATGGCAAAACGAAATTGATGCTCTCCCCCATGATCATTAATATGTCTAAAAAGAGCATTTTTGGTATCTTTTTTCTGAATACGATAATAGTGTTCATAAATATGCTTTTTTAAACATCTTTCAGTTTTGCCAATATAATACACGGGGCATGATGTACAAGAAGCCAAGTAAATCACCTGACTGGTGTTACAATTCCCTGTTCTTGTCTTTATACAGGTATGGTATATGTCTTTTAAACGAATAAGTCTGTCTTCATTGATATGGCTACACTGCTTACATCTTCCACATTTCCTAGTGCCCTTATATACATCTAAATTATCCAGATGATTACTAGCCTTCTCCAAAATTCTTTTGAGATTGGTACCTGTCTTATATACAAATTTGGGTGAAGGTCCCACAATTTGATCCAGGTTAGAGGCTGTAATCATATCCCAGTGTTGGCACAGAATATCCTGAATGAAATGGGTGTGTGGGGTGTAGGTCAATACACATGCCCGGCCAAATAGTTTATGTTCATTATCTTCACCTTTCAAACTAACTACAAAATTGCCCAATAATGGTGGATATTTATTTCCCCATTCCTTCTGTACATAACTTATAACATCTAGAAGCATGTTGGCCGGATATCCACGATTAAGAAATAAATTTTTAATGACATCTAGTTCTAATCTCATGACAGATTCAGTGGATGACATCCTGGCCGCAGGGATGCACTGCCCCTTGACTATATTTTTGAAAACGTGTGGTGGGTGATTGCTGGAGAAATATAGATAATCATTCGAAAAAGTTGGCTTACGGTAGATCTTAGAAGTAAAGCCATTGTGCTCAACTCCAACCAAAACATCCAAATAGGGAATGTTTGTTGCACTGATACTGTGAGTGAATTTTAAGAATTGGGAGGAATTGTTGATAAATGACATAAATTCTTGCAGTCTCTCATTGGAGGCCTGCCATAGAATAAAGATGTCGTCCAAATATCTTGCATAAAATTTTATGTCAGTATAAAAATTACTTTTGAAAAGTACTTCTTCCTCCCAGTCCAACATCACAAGGTTTGCAAAGATGGGAGCGCAAGAAGCTCCCATAGCAACCCCCTTAATTTGTCTAAAATATTCACCTTGAAATACAATGTAATTATGTTCCAGCACTAAACCCATCATGTCACATAGTAAGGAAACCTTATCCCAACTTAAACCTGAATATTTCCTCAAGCTATTAGAAAAATGTTCCAGACCATCATCTTTTGGTATGCTTGAGAAAAGGTCCACTACATCTATGGTTAGGAGGGTAAGATCAGATTTCCAGTAGTCCTTGGTTAACTTCCCTAAAAAACTCCATTGTCTCGGGAAGAGTTTGATGGTTTACGAGCTGAAGTCTCAGCTGTGCAAAGTGAGTTGAAAAAAATAACTGACTTGGTTACTAATTTAACAACCAACAACATTAAATTGTGCCATTCATCAGGTTTTCGTGATGTGATACACACAAACAGGAGTGTATCCTCGTCAAAAGGTGAGGGGGAGGCGGCTTCTTCCATTCGGATGGCCCATACTACTGGTGAACGTGAGCATGAACGTGCACGCATTAGGAAAAATCCGTCTACGCCCGAACGAGGGTTTCCTGAAGCGCTCCGGATGACCGAAGATGCGGTACACACAACAAATGGCGCTATTGACCTACCTGATCCCTGTGTTACTTCCGATGTTTCCCCAAAGGATCTGTGTCGCTTTACCAACCAGGATGCTGAGCGCAATTGTTTTGACCCGTTGGGGTTTTCCCCAGCTCAGGATTTCACTTTTGATTTCAGCATTTTACGGGCTAGGCGAGAAGCAGAACGTATTGGTGCCAGGCCTAAAGTTACACAACAAAGTAAACATTATGGAAGTAAACAGCAGAAGCCAGGGAATGCTAATAAAGGTACTGTGCAACACATTATTTCTAGCCCTAATCAGGACTTCAGGACATTTTCTCGTCACGGTTGTGCCGAGTTGAATAGACAGAATTTTTATAAAGTATCTACAACCGTTAATGAAAGAGAACTTATGGAGCAGTTTTTGAATGATAAACATGATGATTTTGATTTTGGTAAGAAAGGACAACATACCAATAAAGATTATGTTTATAGTTCACTAAAAGAAATTATTTTTGATTTTGGTAAGAGACTTATTGCATACAAAAATTCCAAAATTGATATGAGTTACTTAAACAACTGTTTGAAAATTAATGTTGTGCCTAAGGGCTTAAGATTTTTCAAACTGCCATTAGGCATTTCATATAATCAAGATGTTGTGAATGAATTTAATGGATTATTTGACAACTTTGGATGTGCCTACATGCAACTTCTCCTTAAGTATCAACAAGAGAAATGTGTTTTGTTGGCAGATGAATTGGAGAGTATGTATGAGACCATTACCAGTCATGCTGAGTTTGACACCTGGAAGGATTTGTTCAAGAAACAATTCTATCTAGCTGACAGCAAGGCTCACAGTATTTTTGATAGAAAAAGTAGGAAGTTGTCCAGAGATTTAGAGTTATACAGTACCAACAGGGCTTACATTTGGCCCAAGGAAAAAGTTATTGAGCAAGGATTAACCACAAACCCCTCTAGATCCATTCACAGGGGTTTCAGTAAAGAAAGAAATTTTCAGAGGGACCAACCATCCTTCCCCAGGAACCCCAACAGACAATGGAACAGATACAGAAAATAACACATGACCCCCACACCAGAGTCAGTGATACTAAAGGGGACAGACTACCCTCAATTGAGTACCCTACATTGACACCTTCATCCGACAAGTCTACTGTCAATACTGAGACATTGCAGGGTCATCCTATAACCTTACACACTCATCCATACACTCTTGTCAGTTATGAAGGTTTCAATGTCTATAATTACACTGACGTGGAGGTTAATGAACAGTTCATTAGTGTTATGAGTAAAGGTATGAAGTTTATACCCACTGCTCGTAGTGATTTATTCGACAATATTAAACAAGTCAAGTTATATTGTCGTAAATTAAACTTGGCCATTCTCTATGACAACAAAGTGGAAAATACGGGTTGTTTAGAGAACAAACCATTGTGTAAAAAAAGTTCCTATGTTCCAACTTCTCATCCTAGTATTTCTAGTTTTGAGAAATTAGTGTGTAAGGATATTTATAGGGTACATAGGGACATAAGGAACAAATACAATTTATATTATGATTCTCAGTCGAACCTAACACATTTAGAGAGAGAATGTTTAAATAAAGTGATACATAACAAGGAGGTTCGTATCATGAAACCCGACAAAGGCGGAGGGATAGTTGTATTCCAGACTGATATCTACAATTCTAGTATATATGATATATTACATCAGACTGACACTTATGAATGTATTTCTATAAATCAGATCAACATAGGACATCGACGCATTGATCTGGTTATTGAAGAATACTTAATAGACAATAGGATCACTAATGAGACCTATATGTTTCTGAAAAACGACTACCCGGTGCTGGCCAAAATTGTGGGGATACCTAAGATACATAAATGTTTAGATAAACCCCTTTTAGACCTATCATCTCAGGGTCCAAGTCTAAAACATTCAATATGGGTAGATGGATAGATCACCAGCTCAAACACATTTATGGGGCCATTCCACACATCATGAAAGATTCTTGGAGTTTTTTAGGGAAGTTAACCAAGGACTACTGGAAATCTGATCTTACCCTCCTAACCATAGATGTAGTGGACCTTTTCTCAAGCATACCAAAAGATGATGGTCTGGAACATTTTTCTAATAGCTTGAGGAAATATTCAGGTTTAAGTTGGGATAAGGTTTCCTTACTATGTGACATGATGGGTTTAGTGCTGGAACATAATTACATTGTATTTCAAGGTGAACATTTTAGACAAATTAAGGGGGTTGCTATGGGAGCTTCTTGCGCTCCCATCTTTGCAAACCTTGTGATGTTGGACTGGGAGGAAGAAGTACTTTTCAAAAGTAATTTTTATACTGACATAAAATTTTATGCAAGATATTTGGACGACATCTTTATTCTATGGCAGGCCTCCAATGAGAGACTGCAAGAATTTATGTCATTTATCAACAATTCCTCCCAATTCTTAAAATTCACTCACAGTATCAGTGCAACAAACATTCCCTATTTGGATGTTTTGGTTGGACTTGAGCACAATGGCTTTACTTCTAAGATCTACCGTAAGCCAACTTTTTCGAATGATTATCTATATTTCTCCAGCAATCACCCACCACACGTTTTCAAAAATATAGTCAAGGGGCAGTGCATCCGTGCGACCAGGATGTCATCCACTGAATCTTTCATGAGATTAGAACTAGATGTCATTAAAAATGTATTTCTTAATCGTGGATATCCGTCCAACATGCTTCTAGATGTTATAAGTTATGTACAGAAGGAATGGGGAAATAAATATCCACCATTATTGGGCAATTTTGTAGTTAGTTTGAAAGGTGAAGATAATGAACATAAACTATTTGGCCGGGCATGTGTATTGACCTACACCCCACACACCCATTTCATTCAGGATATTCTGTGCCAACACTGGGATATGATTACAGCCTCTAACCTGGATCAAATTGTGGGACCTTCACCCAAATTTGTATATAAGACAGGTACCAATTTCAAAAGAATTTTGGAGAAGGCTAGTAATCATCTGGATAATTTAGATGTATATAAGGGCACTAGGAAATGTGGAAGATGTAAGCAGTGTAGCCATATCAATGAAGACAGACTTATTCGTTTAAAAGACATATACCATACCTGTATAAAGACAAGAACAGGGAATTGTAACACCAGTCAGGTGATTTACTTGGCTTCTTGTACATCATGCCCCGCGTATTATATTGGCAAAACTGAAAGATGTTTAAAAAGCGTATTTATGAACACTATTATCGTATTCAGAAAAAAGATACCAAAAATGCTCTTTTTAGACATATTAATGATCATGGGGGAGAGCATCAATTTCGTTTTGCCATTATAGACCAATTAAAGAGTTCATTATTTGGGGGTAATTGGAAGATGCGGTTAGCCGCATTGGAGAGTAAGTGGCAGATTATATTGGATGCCACGAGACCCCCTGGACTGAATAAGTTCATTAGTATCAAACCTTTTCTGGTACTAGCCCAATAAGTTTGGGTTCATATATTTTTCCTTCATATTTTTCCATATTCTTCGACATTGTGTTTATTAGCTTATATAGTTCATTATATATTGGTATGAATTGCAAAGTTTTGTTACTGTTGATGTATTTGGACTTTCTTACTACAGTCATAGTACTTTTTAGTACAGTTTTAATCATGACCTGCTTCATTTTAGATTAGATAGTAATTATATTATTTTACATTATGTTTATTAACATTATTTTATTAGTTATAATAGACACATATATTTTAAAATTTTCTATCCTTGTATACATGATGGTTTATTAATTTACCATACACACATATCTCATTTTGTGATTTTGTATTTGTATTAGTTTGTTAAGTGAGATGTACACCTTTAAAAGTTTTGGCGGACTTTTTTATTGATTGACTCACTATGACTATATAAATCAGGATGTGTGCATATTTTAAATGGTTCTGAAGAAGACTGGGGTGTTCCAGTTGAAAGCGCTAAACTGTGGAATAAAGGACTGAATTTACTCTCTCGTGTACGAGCCTCATTAGGTGTTTTCTGGTTCCATTTACTTCTACCAACAGTTAATTGCATCTGAAGTATCTCCAGGGAATCATACTGTTTAACCAATCTGGAGGTATATTTATCTTTAATGAATATTGATACACCGCCTCTTTAAGTTTTCATACCTTCAGTTTGTGATCTGAACGTGAGGAAGGAAGTGTGTGGCTGGGGTGCTTTCCACAGCCTTGGACAGGTCTCTGTGACTGCACAAATGTCTGCATCTTCCAAGGAGAGGACTGCTTCTAATGAGTGCAGTTTCGTGCAAAGACTCCTAGCATTTAGCAACATAACCTTGAGGTTGTTTTAGATGGAGATTTTACATCAGAAATTTTGTCCTTGAGACATTGCCTAAAAAGGCACTACAGGGGTGGCAAAATCCTTAGCTGAAATCCCACGGTAACAGATGAAGATGATCTCTGGCATCGCATCAAGGTCTGTCAATCATGTCATCTCAGGTTGACAGATACTGGAGTTCCTTAAAATGACACCAGAAACTAAGCCAGTTATTGAAGTCATTCATTTTCTGTTTGTATTGAGATCATCGTAGGTGAAGGCAAAATGCTTCTTAAGGCTAGGAACATACCTGCTTGAGACACCTAGTCCTAGAGCTCAGTCATGTCTCTCTTCATATAGTCCAAAGATGTCATATAGTCCAAAGAGGTATGTCTCAAGTCATAACAGTACCTGTTGTTGACAAACTTGAGTGCATGTCTGATAAGGTGTATCCTGGCACCTGACAGACAGCTGACCGTGACCTTTCCTTATCCAGCCTGGTGACAGGGACATCTGTATGTCTCATGATGAACTTGCCAATGACTAATGTGTTTGGTTTTGTGTTTTGCCTTAAGGGCTTTACAGGTGAGATACTGGTGCGTGAGCTGTTATGTGTATTGTGTTCTGCAGAGGAAGTATTATATGTAGCATGGTTGTGTTTGTGTTTGGGAGGTCTCTAGTGTTTAGGTATGTTTCTGGTGAGGACCTCTGCATATGTAGGTATGTGTGATGTGGGTTTGCATGGAGTAGGAGGTGATGTGTGCATGCTGAGAGCATAGATTCAAGGTTCTTAATATAGTTGCATCTCTCACATGTGTTTATGTGGACTAGGAGTAGAGGGTTGTCAGTGAACATGCTATACTGCCTCAGTATGCTCATGTTGACCAAGCTGGCTGGAGAAACTGTGGTAAATTGTCCATCCATAGTGTTAGGTAAATGTATATGGTCAGGAAAAGAGGTCACACTTAGGAATGGCTAATGGGTGAGAGGTGTGTTTGTACCTCTGAGGCTAGGCTTAGTATTCCACCAAACAGCAGAGCAGGGCCATGAAATTCCGCTGGAGGACCATAAGTAAAGTGCTAAGGGAAAATTTAAGAAGCAAAATGCTTACATCTATAAACACCAACAGTAACCACCATTACACTGCAGTGCACAACGGTTCTCTACATGCAAACAAGCACAAATGCGGGTCTTAAATAAAACAAGAAATAATCCTTTTAACTCAAACTAGCCAATAAGGGCACTCTCTCTGAGCTCAGTCCAATCACCCTCGATTAGATGGGCACCAGAGAACTCTCTCCTCTCCACTCAGGAATCAGAAAAACTTACTAAGCTATGCATCAACCTCTATATCACTAGGTGGGTTGCAAACTGGTTCACAGATAGAACCCACAGTGTGAAAGTAGCTGACTCCAAGTCAGACTGCCAACCAGTCATGAGTGGAGACCCACAGGGTTCGGTCCTGGGTCCTCTCCTGTTTAGTATCTACTTCTCTGAAGTCCAAGCCAACACAAAGGGACTCTGGATGACAAAGTTCGCAGATGATTGCAAGTCTGGAGCTATTATTAACTCCCCAAATGATGTTGACATCCTACAGAAAGGCCTCAATGAGACCAGCAACTAGTGTCAGAACCATGGCCTTAAGCTCAGTGCCAAAAAATGTGTCTTCATCCCCTTTGGGAAAAACCCGGTTCCCTTGAATTACCACATTGATGGTAGTCCACTGAACACAGAAGGCGTTATAAGAGATCTGGGAACACAGGTTGATAGCAACCTCTCTTTTGAACAACACGTTTCCACTGTGGTCAGAAAGTCCTTCTACATGGCACATCTCATTACTAAGGGTTTTGCATCCAGGAAGAAACAGGTCATTGTCTCCCTCTACGCTTCCCTCATTAGGTCAATCATTGAGTACAATGCCCCATTTGGCATACACCTCACTAGACCCCTGCAACAAATGGAGAGGCCGGAAAAGTACCTCACAAAGAGGATCCTAAGCCTTAAACACTTGTCCTATATGGACAGACTCAAAAAACTCCAACTATTCTCTGTCTCATATTGCCTACTTAAAGGAAATCTCTGCTTGACTTACAAAGCCATGTCTAACCCAGCTCTGTTAGAAATGCTACAGCTAAGGAAATCCCAATCCCTCCACACTACATGCTCCAGAGACCTCAACCTCATTACCACAATCAACAGAACATGCTGGAGGGACAGGGTTATAACCCAGAGAATGCCCATGCTATGCAATAGACTTCCCATACATGTTAAGCAGAGCACCTCACTGGCCCTCTTCAAGAAAAATCTTGATGAGTGGATGGGAAATAGAACATTCACACCAGGGATCACTCCAGTGGCTCTACTCAACAGATGCACTAGGAACTAAGGTTGGTTGGCACAATTGCCAGGGTAATCCTATGGGCTAGGCTTGTAAAGACTCCAGGGCCATTAGCCTAGTACACACCGATGAACCTATGAACCTAAGTGTGTAGAAGGGCCTTCACCAACAAAGATGGCTTGAATTTGATGCTCAGAAGTTACAAAACAGACCCAAAAACAGCAAACCTGGAACTGGGATATGTTACAGCTGAAGTAGTACAATGTACAGTAAAATGTGGCAAAAAAACTGTTCAGACAATTCAAACAGACAGCAGAATGCAAATACAAATTAAAAGTACAATATAAGAGCAATAACAGGCACTTATAGTTAGTTGGAATCAATGGATGGCTCATATCTTTCAGTATCTCATGGAAGAGCTGGTTATAGTGCTCAAGTGATACCAAACACTATACTATTGTATATTTTTTATTGTGTCTCATTTCAGTTTTGTAATTTTTCTTGATTGTTATATTGTGGAACTTTTCTCCACAGACCTCCAGTGAAAAAGTTCTTTTGCTCAGTTGGACTATCCCAGGCAACAAATGTCAAATAAATAAATAAACAAATAAATAAAACAGTCTAGATTCAACAAGCCTGAATCTAGCCTATGCCATAAAATGCAGAAGTAGTAGAAATTCAAAGCATAAATTCACAGTCACAACAGCAGAAAACAGTTTCAAAATAGCCGCAATTTACCAGCAATCCCCAACTTAGAAAGATGTAGGCCACACTCTCCCACCACAAGAGTCTAGACCACAAACCTTTCAAATGTAAAACACCTGGTTTTGGACCCGAAGTGCTTAAGCCACAACTAAGACACTTCAGAATAACAGACACAATAGTCCATCAACCTGCAATTTCCAACTTAGAAAGGTTTAGGCTATTCTCTCCTGCCACAAAAGTCTAGCCCATAACCATTCTAAAGTAAAATAACTAGGTTAGAGCCCCAGTGTTTAAACTAGAGCTAAGATACTTTCAGAATAACAGACACAGTAAGCCTTCAACCAGCAATTTCTACCTTAGAAAGGTGTAGGCTATCCTCTCCTGCTGCAAGAGTTTAGACCATGTATTCGCCTAATGTAAAGTAACTGGTTTGGAACTCAAGTGCTTAAACCAGAACAAAGACACTTAGATCCACAGGCAAAATAAGCCTTCACCCGGCAATTCCCAGTTCAGAAGGGCAGAGGCTATCTTCTTCTCCCTCAAGAGTGTAGACCACAAACCTTCTTAATGTAAAATATCTGGCCTGAAGCCCTAGTCCTTAAGCCAAAACTAAGACTTAGAGCAACAATTACAATTTAATCAGGCTACTAACAAGCAGTGATAAAAAATGCAAATGAAACTTTTAAGAACAAGCAGCAAAAGCAAAATAAAGTCTTCTTCTTCTTTCGGCTGCTCCCGTTAGGGGTCGCCACAGCAGATCAACTGTTTCCATTTCTTCCTGTCCTCTGTATCTTGCTCTGTCACACCAACCACCTGCATGTCCTCTCTCACCACATCCATAAACCTTATCTTAGGCCTTCCTCTTTTCCTGTTACCTGGCAGCTTTATCCTTAGCATTTTTTTCCCAATATACTCTGCATCTCTCCTCAGCACATGTCCAAACCAACGTAATCTTGCCTCTCTGGCTTTGTCTCCAAACCTTCCAACCTGGGCTGACCCTCTAATATACTTATTTCTAATCCTGTCCATCCTTGTCACACCCAGTGCAAATCTTAACATCTTCAACTCTGCCACGTCAAGTTTTGACTCCTGCCTTTTTGTCAATGCCACTGTCTCCAACCCATATAACATAACTGGTCTCACTACCTATTGTAGACCTTCCCTTTCACTCTTACTGGTACTCGTTTGTCACAAATCACTCCTGACACTCTTCTCCACCCACTCCATCCTGCCTGTACTCTCTTCTTCACCTCTCTTCCACACTCACCATTACTCTGAACTGTTGATCCCAAGTACTTAAACTCATTCACCTTCGCCACCTCTACTCCCAGCATCCTCACCATTCCTCTATCCTTCCTCTCATTCACACACAAAAGCAAAATAAAGTAATAAAACACAAAAACAATTGTGGAGGCTCTCAATAATAATCTGTCTAAGCAACAGAGACCTCCAAAGCAGAAACGCAAGAAACCTCCATCCCCCAACACAACCCAAATGACACATAGCCCACAGACTCAGTGTGCCACTCAACCACAGCCAATAAGGCAAAACAATGTACCCAACACACTAGTCATAGGTGACTCTATAGTCAGGCACACTGATGTCCCACTCACCAGGCTAAACAAGGAGAGGGTTACTGTCATCTGCCTGGCAGGTGCCAGGATCTGTCACATAACCCACACACTCAGGTCACTCCACAACAAGTAGAAATATGACTCTGTAATTGTCCATGTTGGTGTGAATGACCTGAGACGTACCTCCCTGGATTACATGAAAAGAGACATGGAAGAGCTCTCCGATCTTCTAGCCCAGGCAGGTATGACCCTAGCCCTAAGTAGCATTCTGCCATTGCCCAGAATGATACCGCAGTACAAGGACTAAATGATTGACTTCAACAATTGACTAAGCTTCTGGTGTCATTCTAAGGGGATCCAGTATCTGTCTGCTTGGGATGACATGGTCGACAGAGCACGATGATTTTCCACAGATGGCCTGCACCTGTCGCCCCTGGGATTCCGGATATTGGCTAAGGCTCTTGCTGCCCCTATAGTACCTTTTTTTAGGCAAGGTTCAAATAACAAATTCACCACCGTAACAGGAACAGGCAAGCAAAAACTGAGGGTAATGCTACTCAATGATAGAAGTCTAAATTTCAAAATGCATTCACTCGAGGCACTCCTTAAAATGGAGAACATTGATATCTGTGCAGTGACTGAGACCTGGTTCAAGGCTCCAGAGAGCACCCCTGCACTACCAGGCTATAACTCATACCACACTTTTCGGCCATGTAACCTGGACAGGAACACCAAAGGTGGAGGTGTGTCCATATTCAATAAGGATATCCACACCTCCAGGCTAGTTGCTCAGCATAATGCATCCGAGGTTATCCAAGTGCAACTAACTCTGGGCAAAACTGCATTCCAAATTGTAGCTTGCTACAGATCCCCCACCATGCCCCAGGATTCCCACTCCTCTTTTCTTGATGTACTGGAAAATATTAGGGTTCAACCAAACACCCTAATAATGGGCGACGTCAACTACCCCACCATTAACTGGGAAAACTACTCGTGTACCAACTCCTTATATCAACGCTTTGTGGAATTCATAAGCTCCAATGCCCTGGATCAACTTATCCACACCCCCACCAGGGGCAACAATATTCTAGACCTAGTCATTACCAACATGAGTGACCAGTGTTCCACACCTGAAGCCAACTCCTTGTTGGTCCGATCCGACCATAAGCTAATCACCCTTGATATCCACATCCCGCCCCCATCCCCATTAAGGAAACCACAGTAAAAAATTTCTTCAAAGCTAACTTCATGCTTCTTAAGACAGAAGTGGTGAACTTCATGACACCCATGCAGATGGACAATACAGTTACAACTGCTGAATCCTACACAGATGCACTCTATAAGTACTTACACGAGTGCATAGATCGTGCTTTCCCAAACAGAACCAAGACGCTATCCTCCAAAAAAAGGAAGCCAATCTGGTGGTCCCCTGCCATAAACAAACTGTACAACAGAAGGAAGAAACTGTTGCAAAAGAGAGTAAAATCCTATGAGTGGAGGAGCTCCCTGGTCAGCCTCAGTAAGAAGCTGAGATCCCTTATAAGATCCTCCAAAGCTAGTTAAGAAAACAAATTCTCCACTAATTCTAAGGACAACCACAAAGCATTCTATAGCTATGTCAAGAATGTCGATGGCAACACCCAGATCTGCTCTGAGTTACAGCACATTGGCACAAAAATTACAGAACCAACTGATATTGCCAACATCCTGGCAGATAGGTTCAGTACTACCTTTACTCCCCCCACCCCCTAAAGGGTCCATATCTATACAGGAAGAATGCAGAGTCCCTGTAATCACAACTACGCAGGTAAAAGCTGCACTCTCTAAAGCCAAAAACACAGCATCCATGGGACCGGACAACATCCAAGGCTGCATTTTACACAAACTTCAGAACGAACTGGCTCTCCACTTAAGCACCGTGTTCAATAATAGCCTCACTTCACTTCAGAACGAACTGGCTCTCCACTTAAGCACCGTGTTCAATAATAGCCTCGCATCAGGCTTTGTGCCCACTGAATGGCACACAGCGACTGCAAAGGGGGAGCCACTACTGATCCCAGGAACTATCGACCTATTAGCCTGACGAGCCTGGTCTGCAAGCCATGGAACGTATTATCATGGAACTCATAAACAAAGACATTGGTAACCTGCAAACTCTGGATAAAACCCAGTTCAGGTTTGTGAAAGGCAGATCATGCCTCCTGAACCTGATTGACTTATTTGAGGCTGTCACCAAAGCCGTAGATGAGAGTAAGGTGGTTCACACAGACTATCTTGACCTCGCCAAGGCTTTCGACACCATCCCCCATTCTGGAATTATATATAAACTCACAAAACTAGGTATAAATCCCTACGTCACAAGATGGGTTGCCAACCGGCTCACTGACAGAACCCACACTGTAAAAGTTGCAGACTCCAAATCTGACCTCAAACCAGTGACAAGTGGAGTACCAAAGGGTTCCGTCCTGGGACCTCTCCTGTTTGGTATCTACTTCTCTGATGTACAGGCTAACACAGAAGGCATCTGGCTAATGAAGTTCACAGATGACTGCAAACTAGGAGCCATAGTCAAGTCCCCAAATGATGTGGACATCCTACAAAAGGGCCTCGCTAAGACAGATGCCTGGTGTCAGAGCCATGGCCTCAAGCTCAATGCCAAAATATGCAGTGTCATCCCCTTTGGTAAAAACTCTGTACCCATGAACTACCACATAGGCAGCAATCTACTTAACACCAAAAGTGTGATAAGAGACCTTGGGACCCAGGTGGACAGTAGTCTCTTCTTTGATAGTCACATCACCACAGTAGTCAGAAAGTCCTTCTATATGGCACACGTCATCAAAAAAGGGTTCTCATCCAGGAAAAAAGAGGTAATTGTTCCCCTCTACTCGACACTCTTTAGACCCATTATAGAGTACAATGCCTGTTTTGGAATGTACCTCACAAGACATCTGCAACAGCTGGAAAGGTCACAGAAGTACCTCACAAAGAGGATTACTAACCTCAAACAAATGCCCTACACTGACCACCTCAAAAAACTCCAGCTTTACTCCATAGCATATCACCTACTCCGAGGTGATCTCTTACCTAACATATAAAGCTATGTCAAACCCAGAGCTGTTGGACATGCTACACCTAAAGAAATCCTAATCCCTCTGAGCTACACGCTCTAGGGACCTAAACCTTGTCACCACAATAAACAGGATGTGCTGGAGGAATAGATTCCTGTCCCAGAGACTTCCCATACTCTGGAACAGGCTACCCATCTATGTCAAGCAAAGTTCTTCATTAGCACTCGGGGATCACTTCTGTTTTGCTGCTCAACAGTGGCACAGGAAAATAACTTTCTTGGGTGGCATAAGCCAGGGAACCTTGTTGGCTAGGCTTACAGAGGCCCTTGGACTGATAGCCTAGTACCTACCTATGAACCTATAAAGTAGGATGACACATAAATACAGTAAAATCAGCTGAATAAAGTGTATTTTTATATCAAACTATAGTCAGCTATTTACCATATCAAACTATAGTCAGCTATGTACCATACCATATAAAATCATAATCATCCCAATATTATAATTAACCTAGTAAATCCTTCCCCAGCTCTAACTAATTTATTTCAGATTAATATATCTACTGACATACTATTTTTATATGCTATGTGACCCTCTTTACCTGTAACACTAACATCTTGTTTTCCTGACCTTTGTCTAAAACTACCATTACCCTAAACAAGTCATACTTTCACTACCAAAATCTGTGTGAAAACTAGGAATTACAATACAGCTTTAAATGTAAATATGTTAATAAGAGTATTTGTTAAAATGCATACATATAATTTTACTGCATTTCATGTTATCTATATATGAACATATATTTGTAAAACTGATTTTCAAACTTTTTCTTTGCCCGTAAGGTAGTCGCTAGGTTTGAAGTGCAGGGACCATTGAGGAGTCAAATCCAAAGCACTGTTTAGTAAAGTGATTTGCTCAAGAGCATGCAGGCAAACGAGGGCATCAGACCTTGTACCACATAAACTTCAGCTTACCATCCTAACTGGCAGTATCTAATGATCATCTTGGATCTCATGCTGTTCAAACATGCACATGTATTTGTACAAACTTCTTTTTATATTTCACCTTTATCTTCTGAGATTTCTTATAAGGAAATAGTATTACTGTTGTTACCCTGCATATCACATTGTCCTAGTCTCTGAAAAAATATGTATGGCAACATTTTTTCTTACTGCAACTCTTTTCTCCCTACGTTGATACTGAAAAAGGGTGTTTTTGTCTTGCCCCAGTTGGCCTAGTATAGGTCACAAATAAAATAAATAATAAGTAAAATTAAATAAAAATACATTAAAAGTCATAACAATGGCCTTTAAAAATCAGACCAGATTGTACCGGAAAAGGGAGCACTTTTCTCATTTTTACAATAAAAGGTCTTTATATACTAGATTCTATATTGTTAGTGGCAGTGAATCTATGTATAGGCTCAGTTTATTTATTTAATAAGTTATCTACTCATAAACAAGTTTGACTTTATGAGAAATGTCAGTAAATCTAAAAAGAATAACTGTAACTGAGGGCCAAAATCACAGTACTATACTTAAATCATAGCAGCTAAGAATCATGTTTTAAAGAGCGATCACATTGTGGCAAAAGTTATGTGCTATGCAAATATTAATGAACTCTGCTGTGTTTAGTATATTAAGGATGAAAGAGTTGGATTAATGTATAATAAAGGAAATAGTGTACATATTTTAATGACTAAATACTAGGAGGAAATATATAAAAGAGATTTACTTACTTTTAATATTCAGATGGTGCACTTTTCTAGGGGATCATTCTTCTAGTATTGCATGCTATATAGTTGGTAAAGAAAAGTTCTGCTAAAATAAGTGCAATCAAGTTTGAAGGGTACATGACTAAAAGAGGATAAGAAGAAGGTATGCTAATAATCCATGATGTTTCACGTGACATTTTCACATATTTATTTAGCTATATATATATAATATATATATATATATGTGTTGTTTATTATCTGTCTGTTAATTGTTTATGCTGCTTATTTTGATTGCTATTACAGTTGGTAAACTGCCACCTAAATAAACTTGAACTTATTTATTTTACATTTGTATACTGGGAAAGTCTGATTGAGACAGACCCCATTTTCAGCAGAGGCTCAGGGATAAACACTCCAGATACATGTCTTTGGAATGTGGGAAGAAACTGAAGCAAAGCCACATGAATGCAGGGAGGGCATGCAGACTCCACACAGAAGGCACCCCAACCAAGAATCTAACCGGATAACCTCTTGCTGTGAGTCAACAATGCTAACCCCTGCACCACTGCACCACCCACAATTATGTAGTAATGTTCTATTAGATAAATGCATTACTTTTATAAAACACTTTGATATAAACAATTAAGTTTCTGATTTCAGATTATAAGCATTTGCAAGCCACTTAATTAAACTTGATTTTCTTTTCAGGCAAGAAGGATATGTGCCTAGCAACTACTTGTCAGAAAGCAAAGAAGACATGAATGAACCAGGGTAAGCCATATTACACCTGCTTTATCAAGAGAAACTTTGGAAAAATTAATGAGGCATTATATTTGCCACTATGGAAGGGCAGCACAGTTCAGGTTGATGATAGAATGTGGGTGCGTAATTTACCTAATACTAAGTTTAATGTTATTCCACATACTGTACTACCTAAAGTGCTTTAGCGTGATTGCAGGTGCTTTTATTCTGTGTAGATATATAGATACAGCAGAATAAAACCAAAGTTATTATTGTTAGTATCTCACTGATATAGAGAAAGGGTATCCACTGGATGTACCAAGGACCCAGATTTACAAATATGTCTGGATACTCAGACAAACTTATAGATGCAGTGCTGAATTATCCACAAGTGAGCAGCTCAGCAGATAGCATTAAAATGATGAGGATCTTCCTTTGAATACCTGACCTCAAGTAGAGCCTGGAGGAGGGCGTGGCCAAGATGCTGACTGACTAACAGCAGCTTTCATCAGTTCTGCTATAGTTTTTTTCAATCCTGACGGGAAATTTCATTTTTTAATTATTCCGTCCAGTTTTTTTTCAACAAATATTTTTAAGTTGTAATATTTAATGAAGAAATATCCAAAAAAGAATTGTTTAAACTTATAATTTCCTGTCAAAATATCACTTGGACGTTTTCTGTCTTCAAACTCTAAAATGAGTCACACAAAAGAAACCTCTCAGGACTCTTCATTAAGGAAGGATATACACCTTGTTTTTACCAGCTTACAAGAGCTTTCTCTCAAAATGGATAAAATGGACAACAAAATTGAAATCGTCAAAGAAAACACTTCTAGACAAATGGAACAAATACAAGAAACAGTAAATCAACAAAAAGTCAGATTTCAGGGATAGAGGAAGCCTTGAATGACTTTGAAGGAAGACTGACAGAAGATGAACATAATATGGAATTTTTACTGAAACAAAACACCTTGTTGCTGGAAAAGATTGATGATTTAGAAAACAGATCCCGCAGGAATGATATCAGAATTTTTAGTTTACCTAAAGTCATTGAAAATGACAACATGACAAACTTTTATCAACTTGATCCCTAAAACCCTTAATCTCCCAGAAGGCATGTCTTTTGGCATCGAACGAGCCCATAGATCTTTATCCAAAACAGCATCCCTCTCAAAGAAGTCAAATCCAAGATCTACAGTGGTAAGATGTTTCTCTACGCAAGACAAAAATTAGATACTAAAGACAGATTGGGCTAAGTCCCCTATAAAAATGCAGGACCAAATAATAAGGTTTGACAATGATTTTTCATCTGTAGTGATGTCTAGAAGAAAAAAACCTTTATACCTTTAATAAAAGAACTCAAAAAAACATCAGATCAAAGTACACCTGCTCTTCCCAGTTAGACTGAAAATATTTCTTACAGATGAAACAAAAATCTTTGAAGACCTGGACAGTGCTATATCATACTTAAAAAGAAAAGATGTACTGGAAAAAACAGAAGCTATGGAATGGAATAACAGCTCATTAAAGAGGCAAGCAGAAAGAAATAACTGGAAAACCAGTGAAAAGAAGAAGAAATTAAAAGAAAAATTACTTATTTATTTATTTTTTCTTTTTAACTAATCACCAAATAACCAATAATGTTCTTCATTTAACACAACTCATCAGATTAAGTTATACAAAGTAAAGCAGAATCTCAGACTCAACATCCACTAGCATCTTACAACAAGGTAACTTCAGCTATTTAATTTGTATCGTCATAGCAATAGTTATAAATCTCACAGTCTGTGTATGTATATAGCCAGTCTTAAACAAGTAGAAATATACATTTAATCAAATATAAATCAACATTTTCTTCTTTTCTTCCTTTTCTTTCACAAATGTTCTATATAATTCAATAATTATTTGCATTTATGTAAAATTATTAGAGGTAAAATGTATTTGGTAGTGATGCAGTCAGAATTTATTGAAGTTTACTGGTAGGGTATGAGTGTAGAATAGATGTAATGTATGTGTCCTTTTCACTTTCATTTATTCCATTTAAGTCTGTGATATAAATATACAAAAATGAATGAATGCAATGCAGTAGTTCCCTTTAAGTTTTGATGGTAATATAATGGGTATTGCAAATATGTTTGTGCAGCTATGGATGTGGATCATGTTTAGTGGTGACTGCATTGAATGGCTGCTGTCAGACAATATATTTCGGATCTCACTTGATATTTCAACATAGAGCTGTTTGGTGGTTTAACCTTGTCTGGATTTAACTAAATGAAGTGCAGTACTTTCCGTGGTGTAAAGATAGCCACAAATGTTGTATTGTAGTGAGTTTCATGTTTTAATGGGCTCAGAATCTTGGTATGATAATGCCTCTGGGCAGAATTGCAGTTAAATTGTAAGCTGTACTGACAGGAAAAACGCATGAGCAAACGAAATATAGCTCTTACCTTATAGTGGTTGTTCAAAAACCTTTTTCCCACCTCAGTCGCGAGAGCACAAGCTTTACACAATCTAGTAATTCCTTCAGCTGCTGTATACAAGGTGGCAGATGCAATGATGCGATCTATAAACTGGAAATGCTTCTGGTTACCATAGCAATGTTTATAGATACTATTTTCAAGAATGAACAACCAGTATATCCCTTGCATTTTTTAGTTAGCATTTCCCTTCACTTAGATTAAACAGGAGAGTAAAATAATGAAATGGAGATCATATTATAACCTAGCCAAAATAAATTAGATTATGTGTATACAGTAATGGGCAGAGGAATGGTGAGAATGCAGGGAGAAGAGGTGGCGAAGGTGAATGAGTTTAAGTACTTGGGATCAACAGTTCAGAGTAATGGTGAGTATGGAAGAGAGGTAAAAAAGAGAGTACAGGCAGGATGGAGTGGGTGGAGAAGAGTGTCAGGAGTGATTTGTGACAGACGAGTACCAGTAAGAGTGAAAGGGAAGGTCTACAAGAGGGTAATGAGACCAGCTATGTTATACGGGTTGGAGACAGTGGCATTGACAAAAAGGCAGGAGTCAGAGCTTGACATGGCAGAGTTGAAGATGTTAAGATTTGCACTGGGTGTGACAAGGATGGACAGGATTAGGAATAAGTATATTAGAGGGTAAGCCCAGGTTGGAAGGTTTGGAGACAAAGCCAGAGAGGCAAGATTATGTTGGTTTGGACATGTGCTGAGGAGGGATGCAGAGTGTATTGGGAAAAAGATGCTAAGGATAAAGCTGCCAGGTAACAGGAAAAGAGGAAGGCCTAAGATAAGGTTTATAGATGTGGTGAGAGAGGACATGCAGGTGGTTGGTGTGACAGAGCAAGATGCAGAGGACAGGAAGAAATGGAAATAGTTGATCTGCTGTGGCGACCCCTAACAGGTGCAGCTGAAAGAATAAGTTTACAGTAATGAAACGGCTTCGTAAAACTGCATGAATAAGCACTAGTTAATAGTTAATTTCTTAACAGCTGAATTTACCTTAATAGGGAGACTAGCTGGCTATATGAATACATTACCATTCTGAACAATACTTAAGAAAATTAAATTATCATTGATTTATTTATGTTCTTTTTTATATGCAAACTAAGTGCAGTATGCCATCAACAGCAGTAACATTCTAGAATCCTAAATACAGTCACGAAGCCCTGGATTACTAATTAGGTCTGAAATCATATCTCGAGTGTGTAGCTCATTGTATTGACACAGTGTCATATACTATATATCTGCATGTCTATCTGTCTGAATGAAACTCTGTACACATACCTCTTTCTCAATCCACTTACTCAGGTGTCAGCTTGTATTGATTCAGCTGTCCATTTAGATAGCATGCCACATGTCTGGCTATTTTGCAATACTGATATGCAGACTGCTTCTGTGAATAAGCAAACTGGTTTGTATGGAAATACAGTGAAAAATAGGCAACCCTACTCAAGAGAAATAGGCAAAATCTTAACAAAGCAGTGTTGCAGAACTTTACAGTGGAGAACTTGTCATACTAAAGTGAAGCTAAGTCATGATATATATATATATATATATATATATATATATATATATATATATATATATATATATATATTTTATTATTATTAAAAGGTGAATGAAACATAACAATATTATTCAAAACAGTTCTCTCTATTATTTTAATAAAACACTATAGCTAAGACAAAGGCTTTTGGAGGGCAGAGGAAGTTATAACACAGGAGTCAAGTAGTTTTAATCAGACAGCAGACTATATAAATAAAAAAGTCTGTCTTTAAGTTATTTCCAAGTTCAACAGAGGCTGAGTATCCCAAAGCATATACTAGTCAATCCTACCATTTACTAACATTCGTAACCTTTGGTAACCCACTAGTAATTTCAATAGATGCATTTTTTGAAGTGTGGAAATTCTTCAGCAGTATTAAAACATGATATTGTATTTGGCAATATTAATTGCTGCAAATTAGATAGGATTATCATATTGTCATTTTTTTCAGCCATTTTAATACCTTAGCAAATATGGTACATGACTAGCCTTTATTCTATTCAGAACAAAAGTTATGCAAGTTGAATGAATGTCTTAACTATTTAGATGTAAGCCAAGATTTGATATAAAATGTAATGCGGGCACATTACATTTGCTGAGCATTGTGTTAAACATAACAGTGACATGTATCTTATTCTCAAACAAACTGATGTTTTGATGTCTTTTGAGAAAAGTTTAATAACTGATGTATAAAAGTAATAATTCACTGACATGTCACAGCTAATATCTCAGAGTACTGTTTGCCTATACATTGATGTCTGATATAACTTGAGTACTAAGTGCTTTGCAAGTAGTGTTAGCCTTATGTTGTTGGTTAAAGTATTTATCCACATGCACAATTCATACTATTCTTATTTAGAATGTTATAACTTGCTAGTTTTCAAAAGTGTTATAAAACAGTTCTGAATTTAAACATTTTCTTTCAACAACAAAAAGGGGGGGTTTGAAAAGTAAAGTGAGAAGAGAAGAAGGAGGTTAGGAATAAGTATGAAATAAGTAAGTACTTAGGATGTATAGTTAAGTCTTAAAGTGAAGACTTTAATTTTAATAAGCCGAATGAAACCTAAAATTAACAGAAACACACACATTTACTCTCATATACTGCAATATAAATGTGTTTCTTTCCTTGTACTTACTTTTATTAATGAAATGACAAAATAAGATGAAGAAGGTTTATCCTTCAAACCCTAATAAGCTGTTATATGTTTTCTGCCATTTTTAATTTCTCCAAGTCTTTTGGGTTTCTAATACCATGACGGGAATGGACCCCATTCCTAAGTCAAAGTACGATTTAAGTTCATGAAATTAGTATTGTTTCACTCTCTGATGTTAGCCAAAAGTGCTCTTCGCAGCACCCACAGTGTACCCAGTAATGACTCCTTCAGCAATCCATACAGTGTTACATGAATTGGTACCATATCTAAATACGATTGTAAATTCTTTTTACAAGACCAATTGCTCCGACTACTATTGTACTAGTAGTAGTACTCCTACTACTGTTATATGTCCTAGAGAGTGAATTGATGATATATTTTGTTAATTTTATACTTAAGAATAATTACAGAATCTGTAGCAGACTGATGGTTAGATCTTCTTTGTTTGCTATTGAATGGAAGGAAATGCTTGGATAGCATTACTTTCTGAGCAAGGAGTTTTAGACACCAGGTGGGAGGAGAAAGAGTAATATAATTTTTACAGTTAATAGGAATTAGTTCAAGGCTCAGGGTGTCTATAAAAATCCTTCATAAAATTTCTGTATTTATAAGCTTAGTCACTACTTACATATTCATTTACAAGATACCAGTATACAGAGGAGATTAAAAAAGTTATATATAGTATAAATCCTACAAAACAAAATGTTAATCCCACTGACATAACATAATGACATTTTTAAATTGTATATCATTAAATATTGCTGGCCTAAATAATGCCTGTAAGAGAGAATTTATTTAGATACTTAAGGTCACTCAATTCTCAGATTATTTTTTTACAAGAGACACACTTGTTACAATCTGATATTAATAGGCTTAATCCCAAAATGTATACTGTGCTATCAAGCTCACATCATACTCAAAAAAGAAGAGGTATAAGAATACTATGGGAAAAAAACATCCCTGCACCTAAAATAATTAATACCTATAAAGATGATAAAGGCTTAATGTGTTCAGTTACACTGGAAATTAACAAAACACATTCATAAATCTATATTGGTTTCCTGGGATAGGAGTAAAATCTGAAAAGAAACAAATAGAACAAATCATAAATCAATTAAAAGGAAGTCTTATAACTGCAGGAGATTTCAATTGTATAACAAAAGAGAAGAGTCGAACTCCACACAAAAAAAAAGAAAACTCTTTCCATCAGCTAAAGAACTTAAAAAATGTATAGACCTAGTGCAACTCAGAGACATTCAAGATTATGCAGTCCCAGACTGGCTCTTCTTTACACACTACTCTCACAGACATGGAACACAAGCAAGAACTGATAGAATATATATATATATATATATATATGGGTCACCTTTAAAATCTCGAAGTCGCGTTTGCCCGAAACGGAATCCGACGGGACGAGAATACAGAGATGACCGAAAAGGTGAGAACCCGACGGACTCGGTAAGTGTGCGATCGAGTGAGGGATTTAGTGTTAGGGAGTGGACAGGTAAGTGTGCGATAGTGAGGGACTGTGGGTTAGGGGTGGGTTAAGTGAGTTAGGGTTAGGGTGCAGGTAGGGTGTGTGTGCGATGGTGAGGGACTGTGGGTTAGGGGTGGGTTAAGTGAGTTAGGGTTAGGGTGCAGGTAGGGTGTGTGTGTGATGGTGAGGGACTGTGGGTTAGGGGTGGGTTAAGTGAGTTAGGGTTAGGGTGCAGGTAGGGTGTGTGTGCGATGGCGAGGACTGTGGGTTAGGGGTGGGTTAAGTGAGTTAGGGTTAGGGTGCAGGTAGGGTGTGTGCGATAGCGAGGACTGTGGGTTTAGGGGTGGGTAAGTGAGTTAGGGTTAGGGTGCAGGTAGGGTAAGTGTGCGGTAGTGTCGGACCTTAGGGTTAGGGTTTGGGTTAGGGATAGTGCATATGTTATGTAGTGTACTGTGTTGTTTACGTGTAGTGTGTTGGTGTAATGGTTTTCGGTGTTTTGCGTTGTCGGCGTTTTATGTTTTCGGTCTTTTCATTTCGGGCATTAGTGTGTCGGGCAAACGCGGTTTCGTGGTTTTAAAGGTGATCCATATATATATATATATATATATATATATATATATATATATATATATCTCCATGGATTTTAAAAAAATAGCTTAGATAGAGTAAAGACTATAACATGTCCGCTTTCTGACCATAATGCAATAACCTGCCAACTTATACTAAAATAAAATTTTAGCAATCCAATAAGACGCATACCTGCGTATATAACTAATTTAAAAGAATTTAAATAATTTCTAGAAAAAGAGATTGGAATCTATTTAAGTTCTAATAACACTCAAGATACGTATAAGATATACATATGGGATGCCTTCGAAGCATACATTTATGGCAGGAGCATATCTTGATATGTTTATAAGAAAAAGCAATGGGATAAAGATCTGATAGAACTACAAGAGAAAATAGGTAAGTTACAACTCAATAGTCAAAATACAAACCCAGATAAATTACAACAAATAAATGAAATGAAAAGTAAGTAGTTAGGGATTCTAAATCACAAAACAAAGATAAACTTAGAGAGAATGACAATTATAAATCATTCAGTTAATTCAAAATATTTGCATAATTTAACTGTGAGAACTAAAATATATAATACGTCCAATCATATTAAGAAATATTTTCACCTTCCAAACATAACGTTTCAGAATTAGAAGATATAGTAAAAGAGTTTAAGGACTATTTTACAAAATTAAATGAGGAAATCATGTTACTAGACTCTAATGAAAAAAAAATATATAAGGAAATATACTAAGAAAAAATTAAATATTGATCAGATTAATACTACAGATAAACCTATTTCAATTTCTGAGTTAAAGTCACGTATTAAAAAGTTAAAAATAAATAAAGCTCCCAGCAATGGCAGTATCATCCCTGAATTCTATAAATTAATAACTAAGGAATCTCTGAATATACTACTTGATGTTTTTAATATGGTCAAGAACTTAGAAACAGTCCCCCTCTTGGCATTACTCTTTACTCAGTCCAATATTAAAGACAGATATGGACCCAATAAAATGCTCATCTTATAGACAGATTTCTTTGCTGAATGTTGATTATAAATAATTTATGGCTATACATACAGACAGATTAAAACAATTTATTCCCTCTCTAATTGATAATGATCAAACAGGATTTATTCTGAATAGGAATGTATATGATAATATAAAGAGAATAATGTCACTAATTGATCTGGCTAATAAAACAAAAGAAAATTTAACAATAGTAAGCCTTGATATTAAATGTGCCCAAGGGAGCCGGAACCATAGAGCAAGGGGGAGGGAGTGCCCTCCCACTTTTACAGCTGTAAGACCTGTCTCCTAATGAAGCTGCAAGACCTATCTCTTAATGAAGTGACATAGGCAATTCAGGATCCATGTGTGCAGCGTGCATTGCACACTAACGTGGATTTAAACACAAGCGCGCAGAAGTTGTGTGCATTTTTTGGGTTCAAGGTTAAGGAAAATTATACTGTTTCCTCAAGTGCTTATCAGAGGAGAGTTTTCCCTGTTGCCCCCGATTGCTCTGCTGTGTGTTTCATGAGTTTTTTTTATCTACAGTTGTCTGCTGCCCCTGATTGATTGTGTGTGTGTGAGCACCAGAACTAAGGGACTTTTTGTTACCCTCACATTGAGATCGTGAGAGGGCACTGCATCAGGGAGTGGCACCAGGTATCATAAGGGCCAGCTACACTTCTGGGTGGAAATATTTTGCAATATTGTAATATTTCTGTACTGAGACTAATTTATTAATATAACACTGTGCTGCAGTAATGGAGAGTAGCTAGCATTAGTGCTGCCTTTCATTTTTCCCCATGATTCGGTGCTCGATTTATTTGGCTTTGTGTTAAATTGTGGATGCTACTGGGTTTTTTTTCTGTGTGAAGGGCACATGTACTTTCAGAATTCAGTTTTTTGAAAGCCAGACAGGTGATGGAGAAGAGGCAAATGATGGCTGCCAAAACTGAGACAGAAGTATTTGCAAGAAACAGCATGCTAGTAGAGTTGAGGGGGCTGTAGTACTAGAGTCTGAAGTGGCATCTGATTGGCAGCCTTCAGGGAAAGTGGTGTGGTGCCTGCACCAAGTTGGTTTGGAATGAGACTGGCCGTTACTACTGGACAACACTGAGGTAACTGTGGGTAGAGGTTTGGGTGTTACTTACCAACTTTTGTCAAAAACTTGCCCACTGATGTTTTATCATAATCACTGCATCTTTAAGCAGGATGCTGATGGCCTGTGGTGATCACGGATAACAAGAGTCTAAATGGAGTTTGTGTGAGTGAGTAATGTTTGCAGTGAATCTCAGAAGCCATACCAGATTGTTGAAGGAGACTTAGTACAATTAGGAGTACCACTGGAAAATGAAAGTAGCACAGAATATGAGTATCGATTAATTAGGCAGGACTTTGAGAAATTCTTTCCATATCTTGCTAAAAAGCTAGACAGGCTAAAGGCAAGATTGCCATTTCCACGTAAGAATTATCATTAGCTTAATTAAGTATAACTTTAGCCATCTCATTGTTTCCCTATTAAATGGCCTTAATAAATAGTAATGGAAGTCAGAAGTGCTACATGTCACTAAGAAAAGTGTGCTATTTATGAAAATATTAGTACAATAAAATAGATAAAATGTTTTTGCAGAAAGAGGCTTACACTTGACAAGCCAGGGTCTGCCTCTCTATGCTCCTGCTACCAAAATATATAAAAAAAAGCTGTGAATGTACTAGCCCATACTAAAATATTCCTATATGACTCCTAGAAGGCACTACCAGAGATACTAACAGTGTGTTATTATGTTGGATTAAAAGACTACATGGACAGTTTTTTTTTATGAGACGTTGAATTGATAAATTCCTGAATTACCAAGGTGTAAGCTTGGAGTCAGGATATTTAATTTTCAGTATTGGGGTGCAGAACCCACAAAGGAGCTGCAAGGGGGTGGGGATAAATCAATCCCTGCACTAATGCATGCTTAATGTATTTTTTTTGTATTTCATTGCTTCTTACGTGTGATGATTTCACTTCATTTTTCAATGATATGATTCGATACTGCTGCTCATATGTACTGTACCAAAGGATGATTAAGCCTATAAAACTGATGGAACATTGTAAGGAACTACACAGTGAAATTAAAATATACTGAGGGGGGTGTCTAAGAACTGATGGCAAAAAAAAAAAAAACAATTACAAAGAAAGTCCCACAAACTAGGGTCATCCTGCTAAACTGTGTATGGAATGCTCTGTTGTTCTGATGAAGAATGAAGAAACAAGGGTGCATTAGCACTAAGCTGAATGAACATCACGCTAAACAAATAAAACTGCAGACAGACATTCTGTCAATCTCCTGAACCATCTCTCTGTCTTTGTCTCTGTTTTCTCTTTTGCTCTCGCAACAGATTTTTACAGAATATTTGGCTCATATTTTTGGTCTGTTCCTCTTAAAATGTGTGGTTTTCTGGCAAATCAGTGAGAACTAAATTCACTAAATAATGATAGTCCTTTAAGTTTCAGTTTTCCTATCTTTCAGGAAACACATGGTAACACAAAACACTATATTCTAGCAACTTTCTAAGATTATGCAAGCAATGTTTAAAATGTGTCCCTGGTTTTGGGCCTTTGCCCACCTCCCCAATAAATTTTGGCTTTTCCCAGATTTCTTGTGCTGCAAAGTTGAGAGATTTAGTTGAGTGTCAAGTGGATTTTACAAGGAGCTGAGAGCTTCAGGAGAAGAGAAGTTTAGTTCTGATTATGCCAAGTCTGTTTGCATTGTTAGTAACACAACAGGTAGTATACTTGCTTTTGGTGCAGAAGGTGCAGGTTCTACTCCCACAGTATATAGATGGATTGCTGGTACTGTACTGTGCTGTATTTTAAAGGGAGTGGATGCTGCAGTCCTGAGGATGTCCTCTTCGGTGGAGATACCTAGTAACGATGAACCTGTCATCGGTATGACATCCATTCCCTATTGCAATATTATTAGCTTATCATTTTTTTCATTTAACATAGGCAATTCGTCAAGCACAACAGGCACTTTATTTGATATAAAGTTGTTTGCTAGCAGCAACCTCTTCATTAGTTACAGATCCCTTTAATGATGAATTGTTTAGATAACTTTTACTTCTACAGAGATTGTACATATTTACTGATATTGTTAGAATGTAATGACAGAAATTTGAGTAAACTTTTATGATGGAAAAGTTCTGAATTGGGCAGTTTTGTTATTATTGGTTCACAAATTTTGTTTCATTGCTTACTGGAAAAATTTTCAAAATAATAAATTTAACACACCTAAAAAAAGTGAACCTATGTTGCCATAGTAAATAGTTTTATACAATTGTCCTTTTTAGATCAGTAAGTGCCCCTCTCACCCTCCACCCCCTCCAGCCTTCAACAGCTTCCAGCACCTCTGACTGTGCCTTTGATTCTGTAAACTGGAAGTATCTTTCATTAGTACTAGAAGAATGCAACTTTTCTCATAAATTCATACGGCTTATTAACCTTATATATATATATATATATATATATATATATATATATATATATATATATATTAATTCACAAGCATATGCTAAAATAGGTCCATTTACATCAGAACCAATAAAAATAACAACAGGCACTAAACAATGATGTCCTCTCTCGCCATTATTTACTTTAGATATTGAGTCATTTGCTAACCTTATAAGATCACATATTGATATTAAAGGAGTGTCAAAAAAATAAAGATTTAATAGTCAAGATTCAGTTATTTGCCAATGATGTTCTTTTGACTTGAAAAGATTATAATACATTTCTCACAACTCATTTTACTCTAATGGAAGATTCTCAAAGAAAATCAGAACTCACTTTTAATGAAAATAAGATGAAAATCCTACCTATAAATTATAATAATAAAGATATACAAGAAGATTTTAAGAAATATATAGCAAAAGAATGACAAAGTATTTAGGAATAGTTATTGCAGAAAACATTAAAAAGATAAAAGATATCAATTATGAGCCTGGCCTAGAAAATATAGAAATCCTTATAAATAACTGGAATAAATACTTCTTTACTATGGATGAGAGACTTTCTATTATTAAAATGATTATTCTCCCTAAAATATTATACATAGTACAATCTCTTTCTTTACCTCCACCCAAAACCATTATAAAGAAATGTAACTCTATAATCCTAAAATTCTTATGGTTTCCTAATAAACCAAAAATAGCACTAAATAACTATGTCAGAGACTGGTCAAATGGGGGTATTAGTTTACTAGACCTAGAATTATATTCCATTGCATCTGTCACCAAAACAATAATCTTATGGTCAAATCACTATTATACTGCTACATGGAAATCCATTTTTGGACATTTTTTAATTCAATCCACTTTTCTGACACATTCTAATAAATCTATATTCCCTCATAAGTCCATGTATTGGTTACTAAAGGAAGAATTTATAGATAACTCTAATCCTAAAACTAACTCAGACATAATTAACATAACAATAAAAACATTGAGAACCTTTTTACTCAAAAATCCATCATACAAAGCATGGTTGTTTCTCATTTTTCCAATAGCCTATACACAAAATAACATCACATCCTCCAACAAGCTAGTTATGAAAAGTTTTAAAGAAAACAACTTAATATAGTGGTCTCAATTGATGCATAAAGAGAATGCTTTATCAGCCCAATATATACTTGATAAGTTTAATTTAGAGAGAGAACTATGGTTACATGTTCAAAAAAGGGTACAATATGTTCAAAAAAGAATAGAGATTATGCAACCAATAATAAAAAAATCTATCCCAAAGTTTATTGATTTTTTTAACGATCTTTGTACCGCAAAAAATAGAAAGTAACAACATATTATCCAAAACATATAAAACAATAAGAATAGAGGTGCAATACATTAAAGAGTCATTCTGGAACTATTTTAAGAATATAAATAAAGAATTCCCAAGTGAAGAAGATAACTAACTACATCTTCACTTAGATGGAAACTGTTCTCATGGAAATACATGCACAGATCATTTTATACACCACATAAAATAAGAATCATATCTAAAACTAGAATCACTTGTAGAAGATGTAAATTAGACAAGAAAGCTGATTGGGAACATATTTTTTAATGTGTTGAAATTAAAAGATACCGGGAAAAAATTAATAATTTTTTACAGGCTTGATTCTCTGAGAAATATATATTGACCAAATCCTTGATTCTCTTGAATGCTCCAGTACCTGATTGTGTTACAAAGGTGAAATATCCAATTTTGTGGAGCATCTTGTCAATTGCAAGGAAAGTAATAACAACAAACTGGAAAAGCAACATTGTTCCCTCTTTTAATGAATTCAGAAATATTGCTTCTGAAGTTAGCCATTTGGAGATTATTACAGTAAGAACAAGAACCACAAGAATCACCTCCTCATACAATTCATGAAAAGGACTAACTGAACTTTTAAACAAACAATGATTTATCTATGGTATCAACTGAAAATATATATTTATGTTTAATTGTGCATTTACAGGCACACTTTGTAAACAGTTGTTTTGTTAGTTGTACATATTTTTTCCTCTTACAGAAAAGAAAATTAATTCATGTTCTACTCTGATTGATATTAACATAACGCTTCATTGTTATTGAAAACATATTTCTCTTTATGATTGATTTGAAACTTAAATAAAAAATTATTAGAAAAAAAGTAGAGCCTGGAGGTGTAACATATAGCTAGTTCACAAAAAGCAGACAGCATGTCCATATTGTCAGATGGAAAGAAATGTGTAGTACTGCTACATCCATTGCATGCTGATAGTTAGGGTGAGTCATGTTTCAAAGTTATAAGTTGACAGACTGTGCCATATGGCCTGCTGTCACTTACATGGAGACTATCTCTTTAGAGTTATAATACTTGTGTCATGTTTGGCAGAGAGCAGTAATGTTGCTACAGCAACCAATCTGACCCTAAATCAAGGATGTGACATCACTAGATGGTTCCAGGCACTGGAAGTGAATTTTATTAATGTGAACAAGGTGAGGAGCAGCATGCCCTCATTGAATAACCAGCTATCTAATCTTGAAAAGATATGCAAGAAGTTTAGATCTTTACAGTTGGGCAATGCCTTTTTCAGCAAGTGGCCAAGGGGTTGACATTGTGGAAGCAACCTCTGGGCATTGAGGCAGGCAATACAACGAATCGAGAACTCATTAGTCTTTTTGACAGAACAGGATTTGAGATGATGGAGATTAACATCAGGAATAAACAATGTAAGTTGAACACCTTACAAAATGAAATGACTGTACTGAACCAAAGGGTTGTTAACGACTTGTTTATGCAGTACAATCAAAAATATCACAAAGTGTTGCAAGAGCTAGACTTGTTTGTTAAAAATAGTTTGCAAACTAAGCAGCACAAACTTAACAGAGATACCACTGACTATAAGAACAATCATGCGTATCCTACTGACAAAACTGGGAGGGGACAAATGGTGGCCAGTGAGGAAGAAAGGAGGGGTGACATTAACATTCAATATTCCTCATTTAATGAAGAAACCACTGAGGAGGATTATAACTGTGATGAAAAAGTTTTTTTAGAACAGAATCCTGAATTAAGGAGGCCAGAATGCCTGAAAAATCAAACCAACAGGGGCTACAGGAATCATCGCAACAGCTGTTATTACAACAGGGGTCATTATGGAGGGAGGAGAATGACGAGGAGAGATCCCTAAGTTTATTGCGGACGTCTTTCACTTCTGAGACTGATTTTAGTATTGTTTTTGATACACTGACTTAGAACACTATTTGTGAAACCAGCTTTACTTTACCATGTGCTGTTTACAAGAACCAAGGTTTCACGATTTATAATTTTAGTGACATTATTATACAAACTGTGCATTTTGACTTGCTTAAGAAAGATTTCTTTATCCCTAGTTTTAATATTGAAATTGCTGATGTTTTAACTAGTTTAAAAGTATATACAAGGCAACTAAATTTGAGACTATTTTTTCATGATAAAACAAGTAGAATTAGTAGAACGCAGGCCCTGCGGAGGAAAATTTTGTTCATTCCACCTAACCATCCAGATATATTACTTTTTGAAAAAATGGTTGAAGTGGAATTTTAGAGAGATAGCAATGATTAAGAACAACTTTGTATATAATCTACCGAATGAAGAAAGGAAAATACTTTTTGAATTGTCCAAAAACCTCAGAGTTATGAAACCTGATAAAGGTGGAGGAGTGGTAATTATGTTACAAATAGATTATGCTTCTATGATGCATGAGATACTTAATGACTTCACCTACAACAGGGTTTCTAAGAGTGAGGTTAATAGGGCCTATATGGGAATAGATTTTTTTTCTTTCCAATGCATTGTTCCAAAGTAGAATAAACCAAGCTGAGTTCAGATATCTGATGTTAGAGGAGCCTATTATACCACAATTTTTAACATCCCTAAAATACACAAAAACATGCAAAACTCACCATTTAGACTGATTGTTGCTACCAGGAGTTCAAAGACTGAACCCCTGGCAGCATTAGTGGACATGTGGGCTAAACCTGTGGTGAGGGAAGCCGACTATGTGTTAAAAGATTCTTGGCACTGCATTGAAAGATTAATGGGATTGACTGGTGACCAAGACTATTATTTCTTAACAATAGATGTTGTTAACTTGTTCTCTGTTATTCCTCACAGAAAGGGCTAGGAATGTTTTTTTAAAAAGCATTATAAAGAGCAATAAAGTTCAGGGGGACAGGATCAATTTCTTAGTTGAAGTTAAGAAGATGGTCATTAAAAACAATTTTTTTCATATTTGAAGGAGAGTTCTTTCACCAAATTGCTGGTGTAGCAATGGGGCCAAATGTGCCCCAGTCTTTGCTAACCTAGTACTTCTTGAATGGGAGAAAACTGACATCTTTTAATTCCTCTTTATGGCACAAATAAAACTGTGTAACAGGTTTTCGGATGACATAATCATCCTGTGACAAGGTAAAGAAGAAGAGGCAGTTGAGTTTGTCAAATATTTAAACATGACAACCACATTTTTTCAGTTCACTAGCCAGTGGGAAGCAAATGAGATTGATTTTTTAGGTATTCATCTCAGTAAACTACAATCAGTTTGGTCAGCAGCATCTATAGGAAGGAAACCTACTCTAATACTTTACTTCATTTTGAAAGTTGTCACCCCTACCATCAACAAAAAAGTATAGTCAAAGGCCAAATGATTAGGCTTCCTAATTTAATAAGTGACAACACTACATTCCTGCAAAAAATATATATCTCGATTGACATGTTTAGAGAAAAGGGTTATCCACTGAAGATGTTGCTGAAGATAAAATGTGAGGTTGTGAAGAAAAGAGACACTTTGTTCAGGCCCATACTTATTGCTGGTTGCCCTGTACAGACCAGCAAAACAAATGATCAAGATGTTTTTCATCTTGAGATATAACCACCAGTCTACAAATTTGATCTCTACTGTCAATAAATGTTGGGATGTATGTTTGGACAGGGAAACAAGAGAAACGTTAGGGGCCAAACCACAAATTGTCTATAGCAGAGGTAAGAACATAAAAATATTTTGGAAAGCCACTCTAACCCTAGGAAAGCAAACTACAAATTATTGATGTATAAGTGTGGGGCATGTAGATACTGCAGGTTCATAAATGATGGACCGTATGTATTAATCAGTGGTTATGATTATTCTCTGAAGTGTCCTGGGAAATGTTGTTGTAACACGTCCATGCTTGCTTATTTAGCAACCTCTACATCTTGTCCAGGTTATTACGTGGGAAAATCTATACATAGGATCCACAACAGGATTTATGAACACTTAAGGGCAATTACGAACAAGGACAAACATAATGTGTTATTTGTACATAGCACAAAATGTTCCAACTTAAAAAAATATATCTTTTTTGTTATTGATAGAGTTATTTTGGATGAGAGAGGAGGTGATGTGAAACTTGAAGTTGAAGCTAGGGAAGCTAAATGGCAGTTGAGGCTAAATTCTACAAATCCACCCATCCTTAAAGATAATATATCATTGGCCCCTTTTTTAAAACAAAAAGCTAATGTTATTTAATTTTGGCAGTTATAATATATGCGCATATTTTGTAGAGCATGTTCGAACATTACATTTTATTGGGTGCACTATTACAAGGCATCCATTGAATATTTTGTACTCTAGAAAAAACATGGATAGGCTTTTTAACTTGTTAATAATATTGATTAGGTGTTTGAAATTAGTGATGTGGTTACAACTTTAAATGCAAACATTTATTGTATGATGTTTGAATTTATTGCAATTTCAACAAGGGTTGTAATCAGTTAATTAGGGTGACATCATGCTACATATAAGGATCTTTTACACTTTGTTTAAATGACTCTGATGAAGCCTTTATGTTGAACAGGCGAAAGCGCTTCATCGTTTGGACAATTTGATTTATTAAAGTTGGTTCCGTTTTTTTATCCTGTGGTTTGGATATTTTTTATTTTTATTTTTTTCTCTGTCATTTTTTGCCTTTGGCAAGTTTTGTTTGCTTGGTTTACTTTAGCCATGTTTATTAATGTAGTAAAGTAGAAAGAAATTAGGAATGAATGGAAAAATGGACAGGAGTACCACACTTAAATGCTGCTGGGGCAAAGCAAAATCAAATTATCATTAGTGATAGTAGCAGTATAACTATATTGTTCACATTTTATCAAAATATTGACAGTTGTTGTTTATTGCATGCCATCATTGATATTTCTTCTTTTGATCTACTCATATTGCACAATTATATATAAGAATATAGAAGTACATTTAAGTAATGGTGAAATATTACAGTTTTCCATGCTATTTCCCTTTACAAGTTCATTTACCACTGTCTACTACTGATACTCCTTTTTTGTATCTCGTTTACTTTCTGTCTTGCCTACATTTAACAAATACAATGTTTATTTCATGTGTTATTCATCAATTCAGACTTCTCATAAGTTCTTTTAACAAAATTAGCAAACATTCTGCTGTTGTCCAGCCCTTGATGGAACAGTGGCATTTATTTATGAAGCTGAGTTAGGAGCACAGACTTGTCTTTTCTTACTACTGGAAGAAACACACTATAGGCTAATGTCACACAATCAGTTTATTTGCAATTCATTATGAATTTACATACTTTATTAACCTGCTGTTATTGCTCAATTTTGTCAAATTCCACAGTCTGTAATGCCTTTATTGTAAAATATTATCAATATTGTTGTTCAGCACTTTCCTTTATTAAAGCCATTCAACATTCACTACTATACACTTCATTCCTTGAATATCAACACTACACACCTAGAAGCTTGTGTCTTTTGGCTAAAGTGCCTAAAAGTAGTGTTGTTGTGACATACCAGGTCTGTCCCTCTCACTAGATTTGTTATAGCCAATTATTTTTCATAATTCTGAATTGCCAGTTATTGGCAGAAGATTAGGTCAGGCAGATGTCTGTCAGCTTGTTTACACAGTGGGAGCTTCTTCCCTTAACCATTTTGACTCCTATGAGGGCATACCATCTGTAACTTTACCCACCAATACTTCCAGTGGGAGCATCCTGGGTGCTTTCCAACAACTGCTCAGGTGGGGCATCCCTATCCTACTTCATTTATTGTAAATTCTTACCAAAATCCACTTTAATTCTTTAACTAAAGTCATCTTTCACCTCTCCCTTGGGACACACTAACCAAGGAATTGTCTTCTTCACTTTGGTTAGAAGGTTAGGGAAAGAGACTGCTTGCTTTAACAATATTTAAAGTAAAACATTTTCCTACTTCATTTTTACCTCAGTGTTTTATAAACATATTATTCACTCCTCCTTCATGATAACTCTTGATTGACAGCTCAGTTCCACCTTACTAGCCCCAACCCCATTCCCTTTCTACTTAACTTACACCTACCATTTGAGCTGCACAGGCATGTTACCACTACCTATTGGGGAGGGGAGGCCAAGGAGAACATAGTCTGTTCCAAAGCTTCTTTTATCTTTTTGTCCTCCCCTTCCAGAAAAGAAATAAATTGTATGTTGATGCCAAATGACCAATTTATTTAAAACTCAGAAAAGGCTACAAACAATAATAGCCAAGATTTTTTACTCAGAGCTGACAAATAGCATTAGTTTTCAGTCTCTTTATTACAAAATACCATCAATTCCTATTTTAGTACTTTTGTTTATTAATTTCTCTCAATATTCCTTATCATTCACTTCATTCACTTGAATACCAGTATTTACTTACCCAGAGTCATGCATCTTTTGGATAAAGGATCCTAAGAATAGGGTTGCCAAACAATAGCTGGCCAGATCCGCTCACCAAATTTGTTCTAGCCTTTCACTCTTATTCTAGGTAATTTGGAATTGCTAATTAACAACCTGCAAATGTTGACAGGTGTGATGACTGTCAGTTTGTTTAATCATTGGTACTTCTTGCTTTAATCTACTCTGACTCTCATGTAGGGATGCCATCTGTGTCTTTACACACCGATGCTTAAAGTGGAAGCATTCCAGGCGCTTTCTAGCCACACATAGAAGTATGTTGTAGCAAATCTATCTGAGAAGGGTACTAATAGCTGAAAGTGTATTGTGTTTTCTGATTGGTCTGTAGTTCTTGCTGTTGTAAAACTTGTTTTTTCTGATTTTATCTAAGCCCAGTGTTTGCGTGAATTTGTGCTCAATTTCTCAGAGCTATTCTTGGTTTGGCTACTTTGAGAGTTACAGAGAATCTGCTGCATCTAAAGCCATCTGCTGCTAAGAGAATGAAAACAAGCTTCATTCTACACTTCTGTGGATTATTGTTACTGCATTTCAAAAGAATCCTGTATTATCTGTACATTTTTCGCACATCAGTATAGTTTCAAAGCTGAACTGTTTCCACTGTTGCTGCTGCAGTACTTACTTACATTGTATCTGCTAGTTTTACAAGACTCTAGTGTCTAGATTGTGTGGTTTCCATGCACTTGAGCTATAAAAGCAGCATTTTTACATTAAGTGGGTTTTCTGACTGCACTCTTGTAGCAAAAGTGTGCTGTAGCAAACATATCTGAGTTGGGGGGGTGCTGCTGGCTGAAAACTTATTGTGTGTTTTCTTGATTGTAGTACTTAATTATTACATCACATCTGCTAGTTTTACAGGACTTTAGTATCTCGATTTTGTGGTTTCACTGATTCTGTATAAGCCTAGTGATTGCTCTAGGCTGCTCTCTGCACAGTGGAGGTTAGCAGTGCCCTGTAAAGATTCAAATTATTTCAAGTTAAAAATTCCCTTAGAATAACTGTCTCTGCAGCCTTCCCCAGTTCCTCTACTGCTCTAGAAGCATCTGACTTGTGTCGAGAACAGCATCGCCTTGTTGGATAGCTGCAATTCACACTGAGTATAACACCCATTCTTCATCCATGTGCTATCAGCCCACTGCAGTCAAATCTAATCAATCTTCTCTGTGGTTAAATCCATAGTGAAAAAACTGAAACCATGGATAGGCGCTTCCTTCTATCTCTGTAACCAACCTGGTGGACATCGGCATCCTGAGGCAATGTAGTACTTGTCTCATATATACTGACAACCACTTAATCCAGAAACAAGCACACACAGTATGTAAGAGATGTAGTTACACTATGAAAATTCAGACAAACAGGTTGGCAGCACACACATTATTTAAATTACTAAATAAGGTTGGAACACATAAACCCACATATGCAGATGTACTCACAAGTATCTTACCAAAAACCTCAGTGGCCTACAGTATGCTGCCCTCAGAAAGCACATTCACACAAAATTAAGTCAACGCCAACCACTACCAAATACACATCACAGTGCCTCCACAAGCAAGCCCCTAAGGCACATATTCAAACATCTTGGTCATAGGAGACTCCATCATGAGTCACACAGAGCCCCCCCTCCCTTCACCAGGTTGGTTAAAGAGAGGGTTACAGTTGCCTGTCAGGGACCAGGATTTACCACATCAGGCAGGCACTCTGGTCACTCAACCACAAGTACCAGTTTGACTCAGTCATAGTCTATGTGGGTGTGAATGACCTGAGACAAACCTCCCTGAGCTATATGAAGAGAGACAGGATGGACCTGTCTGAGTATGTGTCACAGGCGGATATGAGCCTTGCATTGAGCAGCATTCTACCCTCATCAAGAATGATCCCACACTACAAACAGAAAATGATTGACTTCAATAATTGGCTTAGCTACTTCTGTCATTCCAAGGGGTACCAATATTTCTGTGCCTGGGATGACATGACTGACAGACCACCCTGCTTTGCCAAAGATGGATTGCACCTGTTGCAGCTATTCTTCTGAATATTGGCCAAGTCATTATCCACCCCTATAGTGCTTTTTTTGGGCAGTGCCAAACCAACAGACCTATCAATGTAGCAAAATCTTTTAATGCCAAGCTGAAGATACTGCTGCTCAGTGTTAGGAGTCTTAACAAGAAACTACACTCTCTGAAAGAGCTTCTCAACCTAGAGAATGCTGACATCTGTGCAGTTACAGAGAGGTGGTGCAAGGCTGTGGAAAGTACTCCAGCAGTGAAAGGCTACAATGCCTATCACAGATTCAGACCACCTTCTGAAAAGTAAAAAAGGAAAGGAGGAGGTTTTTCCATTTACATAAAAAAGCAATCATACCTCAAGATTGGTCAAGCAGGATAACTCGTTTGAGCTATTCCATGCCCAGCTGACTATAGACAAAATCCTACACCATATTTTCACTAGTTAGAGGTCCTCAACCAAGAGCCATGAAACCAGTCCACATACATAAAGTTACTAGAATCACTCACCATTCAAGTCAATACACTACCCACGGGTGATTTTAACTAACCTTCCATAAAATGAGAATTATATACAACCACTAACATGCAGGCTCAGAGATACCTGGACATTGTCAATGTAAATGCTATGGAAGAGCCAGACTGCACTCCCACTTGGGGCTCAAATATTCTTGACATAGTACTCATAAACTTGGGAGAGTGTTGCACCCCCGCCCCCCAGTGTAATGTCCTCTTTGGTAAGATAGGATCATAAATCAGTCTCCTTTGAAATAAATGTACTGGTAGAACTCCCATCAATCTCTAAAAGCCTAAAGTATTTTTCCAAGGCAAATTACCTTCTATTAAGTCATAGCTTAGGTAATTTTAAAACTTCCTCTAACCTCGAAACATGGAGATCTATGCAGAAGTATACACAAATGCCCTGTACAACCACTTAAACAACTGCATAGAAATGGCAGTACCTGACCGAACTAAACCCAGGTTTAGCCAAAAAAAAAACATGGCATGCTGGTGGAACCCTAGCATAAATAGACTATACAATCGAAGGAAGAAATTTCTGTTTAGAAGTAAGAGGTAGTGTGCACAACAGAGAAAAAAAATCCCTCACTAGTCTCAACAGGTAAATCAGGGAACTAGTCAAGTCTGCAAAAGCTAAAATAGTCTCTCAATCAAAGGATAACCAGAAAGCATTTTAGTTATGTCTGAAATCTTAAAGGAAACACTCAAGAATGTGCTGAGTTGGCTGTAGATGGCATTAACTATACTCAGCCAGAAGAAATAGCGAACCTGCTGGCCAATAAATTCAGCTCAAATTTCACCCCTTCAACACCTCTTATCACACCCCATGAAATACTCCCACCATTCCTTTACCTGTTAGTACACAAGAACAAGTAGATCTCTATTTAACCACAGTCTCCAGACATGCTTTGTCCAGTCAAGTGGAGCACAGCAACAGTTATCCCTCTGTACATTGGGGGACCATGAATGGACCCAGGAAACTACTGACCCATAAGTCTGACTAACCTCAAATGCAAGGTTATGGAAAGGATAAACATGGACCTGATAAACAGTAACATAGGACATCTCCATACTCTAGACCTGACCCAGTTTGGCTTCACCAAGGGCAGGTCCTGCCTGCTCAATCTGATGGACTTGTTTGAGAAGGCCACCAAGGCCATGGATGAGGGTAAGTCAGTGAATACCACCTACTTTGACCTTGCATAGGCATTTGACACAATACCCTCTTTGGCTATTATAGATAGGCTTACAAAACTGGACATAAAGTACAGGGAGCTTGACATAATGGTCAAGGTATTTGCCTTATAGACACAAAGTGCAGAGTTTGATTTTAACATGGGTTAATTGATTAGGCTTAAAATGGCCCACAAGGGCAGTTAGCCTAGTACTAATCTATGAATCTATGAACCTATGAACATTATCAGATTGACTGCCAAGTGACTCATGGATAGGACACATGTTACTAGAGTGGGGGAATCCACATTCAGCAGGAGGCCAGGCACCAGTGGAGTACCACAGTGCTCAATGCTAGGCCTCCTCCTGTTTGGGTTATGTTTCTCAGATGTCTAGGCAAGTGTAGATGGCTTTGGCTGACCAAGTTTGCTGATGACTGCAAGTTAGGGGCAATCACTGACTTCCTGAAAAATGTTGATATCCTACAGAAAGGTCTGACGCAAACTAAAGACTGATGCCAGAGTCATGACTTCAAACTAAATCTGAAGAAGTGTATAATAATACCCTTTGGGAAATTAAATACCCCTGCAAATTATAACATTGATAGCACCCTCCTAAGAGTGGACCTAGAATGAGAAATGTGGGTATTCAGATAGATAGTAATCTGAATGTTGACCACCATGTATCCATGGTGGTGAGGACATTCTTCTTTGTGGCTCAGCTTATAAGTAAGGGCATGGCATCCATATCTAAAGATGTCATAGTACCACTGTACTCAATCTTCATCAGACCAATAATCGAGTACAATACACCCTTTGGCAGCTGGCCCCAGCTCACGGGGAACCAACAAGCACCTGAAACAAGTTGAGCACCCTCAGAGGTTTCTCACCAAAAAAACAATGTATAACCAACATGCCATATGAGGTCTGATTAAAAGACCTATCATTGTACTCAGTTTCCTACCAGTTACTGAGGGGGTGATCTATGCTTGTCCTACAAGGCAGTGTTTGACCTATACCTGATGACTAACTGCACGAGGTTTACCCACTTCAAGGATCTAAACCTGATCTCTGACATGAATAAATCATGATGGAGAGACAGATATGTGTCCCAGAGATTGTCCCTCCTCTGCAATAGGCTTCCTGTTCATGTGAAGCAGATCCCTTCCCTGATCATCTTCAAGCACAGTCTAAACCAATGCATGTGAAATCACAAATTTACTCCTGGGGGTCGCCCATGTCCCTTATGGCCAGAGGCAGTCTGTAAAAATTGTCAAAACCCTGCTTTCTGACCCTTGCTATCATTATTCTAGGGATAGAAAACTAGGTAAAATCTATGTCGCATAATCGAAGTGTAAAAACTCTGAATGTGATAACATCGAACCCATAAACTTGAATGCTCAGAACTCCAAAGACCGAGAACAGAGATTTATTTCTCAGGGAAAAAAAAAATCACTGTTCCAGTATAAAACGCGAAACATATGAACATTACAAACTATTTTTAATGTGGGGGGCTTCTCCCCCCCATACCCCTCGACGTGGGAGGCTGTGCCCCCCACACGCCCCTACTTAAATATACCAACCCCAAGATTGCACCACAGTGGAGGAAATAGCAAAGCCACGGAAACAGCCCACCAAATTCTTTCCCTGGGAAAGAATTTGATGTTCTGCAGCTTCAGTATTTTCAGTCTTCGAACTTTTGAGTTGGAGGTTGTGGCGTTCGCTGTTCTCAGCTTTCAAGCTTCCAATATACAGCCGCTCTTCAGCTGTGTCCTATGAACCTTTGAGCCTCTAAGTTCTTATTCAAATCAACCTTACTCAGTTCCTTATCTTGAGCCATCCATCACACCACCCTTACATAATTCCTTATCTTGAGCCATCCATCACCCATCCCATGAGACACCTTTACCTAGAAATAATCCTTTTGTTCACCAGTGTATCTTTTACTTTTGCACATGAATAACAGTCTATTCCTTCCATGTCCATCCTATTTTTTTAATTATTTCCTTCTTTTATGTAAGCTAGTTTTCCCTGCCTCCCCAGCTGGTACATCTACCACCAAGAACCCCTTGTTTACTCCTCCCATTTATTTTGTCTATGCTTGAAAGAAATCCAGCACGTCCAACTGAATATGTACATTAAATAAATTCATGTCAATGTCTGTGAGGTGAATTCCAGCTGACTTATAACCATACCATGTAATCATCCCTCTTATTATCATGCTTAGGGCAGGAAATTCCCAACATAAGAATGTTCATGCATTCATTTATTCATCTATTTCCTAGTCACCTCCATGGCCTAGTGATTAAACCCATTATTCCAAACAAACCTTCATATTACATCTTATGACATAATTCTGACATTAGTAAATATTTACTTCAAATAAAACACAATAGCACTCAAATACATGTCAACAATCCATGTGTTAGGAATTGCCCCAAACTATTGCCCCAAGTGTATAACGATTCAGTTTGGTGCTACTTCTCTGAGGATGTGATGTAATGTTGGCAGTAGCAGTTGCATCCACAGTATCCATCTCCTTCCATTTTATATCAACCTGTCTTTGAATACATCCATTCTTAGCTGCCTTCCACCGACTCTCGCCTGGACTCTTCTCCCAGCACAGTGAAGAAAAGAGTACCTTGCTTTCCATATTGCATTGCTGACCTAGAGAAAGAAAGAAAAGAAACAACATGGTTGGTATTAATTTTTGGCATATATAAACAGGCTGGGCACCAGCCCCTCTAAACAATTTACAATGCTCTGGCCTCCTCAAAACCTCTTATTAATATTATCTTCCTTGTTTACCTTGCTTATGCCCATCTTTCATCTAAAATACCATAAATAAACTGGAGCATTTCTGCTTGGGCCTCCACTAAAAATTGGCTTTGTTCCAAGTCAAACTTTCCCAGTTAATAAATAAATAAATAAATAAACAAACAAACAATTGGCAATCATTTACTTTCTTGGTAGCTTCAGTTGGTCCCCCTAAGCTGTCAGGTCAGTTGCAAACCCAAGTCAAAAAGATGGTTCTGAAAAGTGAGTTAGGCTAATCCTCATGAGGCTCAGAATCTTCTTGATTGTCCCTTCTAACTGCTGTACCTTGAGAATGTGCTCAGAGGGGGGTTACAATTACTGAGCCAGTAGCCTTTGCTCTCTTGCTCTAGTTCTTTAATGTGATCACCCATCTTAATGGGCATAAGTCCTTTGGACCAAACATGAAGCTGAGCTCCCATCTGCTTGAGCTGGTGATAATCCCTGTGAATGTATAAGAAGTCTAGCCCCCATTTATCTAGTGTATGAACCAGAGCAAGTCACTTAACCAAACAGTGTTTTGGAGTAATTGGGAATTTAGGCTAGGCTTCTAAATGGTTATTTAGACTTCAACCCCAGTAACAACCTGTATAACTATGTACTAAGTCTACTTAACCCTTGTCAAAAAGGACTTGTTGATCTCTTTAACTCTAATTCATCTTGGACGCTGTCAGCCATGATACAACCTCTACTATCTCACTAGCTAAAACTTGATGAAGTCAAATTGCCTCAACACATGAAAACTGCTAATGTAGCCCATACCACATATATTGCAAAACCACAGCATATAGCATGCAAACCCAGCAGAAACAAGGGTAACAAATCAGCCAATAGGACTATCTTTGAACATGTTGTCTGACTTAAAGCTTCACCCATCCTTTTGTCACCCCAGTTATCATCCAATCTTTAACAAAATCTAGTGGGTCCTGCACCTGTAAGTCAAGGCTATAGGCTTATGTGGTTTTCATTGCATCCCCTTCATGCCACCTGTGCAGTCAACATCTCAGCAATAAACATAATGAATGTTGCGTACTGTGTCATTCTCTACGCTCTGTGTCTCGTGTGCTCCATTGAAAGACTCTGAGGTACTTGGTGCCCAGGGTTCTTATATCCACTAACCTTCATCCATTGCCCTATTTCTAAGATCTGCCCCATAAACGAGCATCAGATATCTGTGTAGCTGGAAAAGAGAAAGACTATCTGAGACAGCATTCAATTTTCCTTAATATGCTTAACAACAAAGGCTATTTTAAATGTAAAACATAGTAACTTCTTAGTAACAACTGCTCTCTGTATGACTCAGAAACACTTCTGTTCAGTGTTTGTAGAACTGCCTGATTATCGTTTTGTAGCACAATCTTTCTGTTCTCCAACTCCTGACTTCACATCACACAATTGTTTCCATCTAAATGGGTATTAGCTCTAGGGAAGTGTTGTCCTTCAGCATGTCCTCTTGTTTCTATTCCCCTCAGCAAAGGGACAGTAAATCATTTGTTTTCTGAGGAAGCCCCCCCCCCCAAGCCCACTAAACCTGCTGCATTAGAATACATTTCCTAGTCATTGTTGCCTACCAAGTCATTCTGCCAGAATGAAGTGACATTAAAATCTGACAGGAACTGTCTACAGATCCTGAGTTCCTCCTTGACCCATTCTGGAAAATAGGTGCTATGATACTTCACATCTTACCATTGAGGAGCACTTGCAAGAGGCTTCAATTTTAACTGCCTCAACAGTGACATGACTTCCTGTATGCTGTACTTTTTTTGGTCAGCATAACATCTCTTCTGTAGTTTATTGCCAGCAATGTATCCTCTGGCAACTGGAGATCCTGAACATGAATGTTTCCCATTAGCCCAAGGAAAATTAAGTTCTTGGATGACTCCTCATGCTAATACATAGTTAATGAAAATACTATCTCCTTATACATTCTGTCATCTAAATGATGCACTTCCCACTTAGCTTTTTCTGTACTTTCCTGTGTCCAGTACAAAGTTGTGCTGAATTTCTCAAAATTGGCACATGCTGCCACATAACCATTGGCATGCCCTTATCAAAATAATAGTTCACCTCTAGCTGAATACTTAATATGTGCCACCCGTCCTTTCATACTATTAGTAGTCAAAATTGCTGACACTATATTTAACTTAGCAAGCCCTGGTAGCATTATTCATGGAAGCAAATTGGAACTGTCAATCCCCCACACTATGTTGTCATTGACAGAACTGCTTCTTGGGTAAGATGAGCAGCAAATTAGTCAAAATACCCAAAAGGCATTTCTTTGCACTGTCCTTAAAGGTTATACTAACCAATGGGAAGGAAGGCTTTTCAGATTGTCCCGCTAGTCTTCTTGCTGATAACTCCTAGTCGAATAACTCCAACAACTAATCCACAATAGCTTTTCTGCCTTTGTCAATTTTAGATTTTGCAGGAAGCTCCTGTAGCTTACTGTTCACCCTGTAGAAGGGTTCCTCACCTAAATTCACTCACTAAGGTTTCTGACTTTTTTAATTTCTCCAAGTCTTTTGGGTTTCTATTACCATGACATGAATGGACCCCATTCCTAAGTCAAAGTACGATTACAATTCATGAAATTACTATTCATAGATAGAAGTTCATAGATTAGTACTAGGCTAATTGCCCTTCTGAGCCATTTTAACTCATTACATCCAAGTGATGCCTCTAGGTGCATTTGCAGCTAACTCCTACTGACACTTCTAGGTGTTAAATATTGCTTGTTCATGTTTGTATCAGTAATTCCAAAACCATGCTATGTACAAGGTTTTAAAAGATTTCATCTTGAAGCTTACACAATGGCAAACTCAATTGCATTAATTTATGACCTTTGTCTAGTGCAGGTAAATAGATAGTAACTGTTGTTTTTATGATATTAATTTAGGTAGATATAATTTTCACGTTTTTTCTTAATGTCTCAATAACCAAGTAAAACAGACAGAGCTCCTTAGCCTCATATGAAAGCTAGCAATTGGATGGATAAAATGCTGCTGAGAGTATGTGTGTAACTTGTTTACAAAATATTACAAATGTAATAGCTACGGTGTTTACTGTGACTTATAAAATTCAGTTTAAGACCTAGAACCTGAAGAATACTACCACTATTAAATTGGTTTGTGCTGAAGAGTTTGCCATTTATACTTCTTTCATAAGCCCTATGGTTCCAGAGATATGAAGATTTATTTGAAATGTGAGGACATAATTTGATTCTGTCAAAATGCTTAGGCTCCGCCCATTGCGATTTACAGTGCAAACTTCCTGAACTACATTGGCGTGAATAAGTTAAGTCTAGACAATTACCCCATGTGAGAATCAAGCACTGTACCTTGTGTCTGTAAGGTAAACACCTTGACCATTATACCAACCTTCCACTCATTGTTTGAATCTTTGATGTCAGCCAGAAGTGTTTCCCACTGATTGCTGCAATCTTTGATGTCAGCCAGAATTGTTCTTTGCAGCACCGGTAATGTGCCCAGTAATGACTCCTGCCATTCGTATGAAGTTACATGTATTGGTAACATATCTAAATGCGATTGTAGATTCTTTATTTTATAAGACCCGTTACTCCTACTACTATGGGAACTGTCTAGGTATCTTTCTTCCTCATTGCTCTTATTTCTGCCTGCAAATCCTGATATTTTATGACTTTGTGTCCCTCTGTACACAAGACACTGTAGTCAGTGGTTGTAGGAATTTCAATGATCAGTCCTACTTTTGGTTTCTTTTTATGGACCACTATATCTGGTTTTCTCACATCTGTCTTTTGAACTGTTGGTAATGTCTGATTCCCTGTGATATAGACTTCAACATTTTCTATGATGCTGTGTGGCTCATGTTTCCAGTGTTTTTCAGCTACTTCAATATTATAATGTTTGCACAATCCTCAGTGCAACAGTCTTGCCACATTAGTATGCCTTTCAGTATACAGTCCTTCTACCATTAATATGCCACAACTAGCAATGAGGTGTGTGACTGTTTCCAGTTCAGTTTTACAAAGCCTATGTTTGTCTGTTTTTCCCACATGTTCAATGGACTTTGCAAACCAATGTGTGTGTAGCCCACTGTCTTGGGCCAACAGGATTAACGTTTCATCCTTTGGTTTGAATTCATCTCTCCTTAACCATTCCTGTGTTCGATCCTGATCAACATGAGGTTCTTCAAGAAATTTTCTATACTTGCAACTATATTTATGCCTTTTCCACATTTCTTGCCTTCTCATCTGATCCTTCACCTTATATTCTTTTGTTTGTTTGTATACACACACACACACACACACACACACACACACACACACACACACACACACACACACACACACACTACACATAACATCCAATGTTCAAAAAATAAAACAGTTGTGTCAATTCAGCTAAGAAAAGAAATGTTGGCAAGAAGGAAGAACATGATTTATGTGCTATACTGGCCTGCTATGTAAGCACAAACTGTTCAAGACACTTGTGAGTGCATATCATAAAAATAATCCAAGAGAAGAAATGATTTCTTACACAGTATAGGAAGGATGAAATAATCAAGCTGGACCAGATTTCTTTAAGTTTAGAGACTGTGTGAGCCTAATATATGCAACATACTATTTCAGGGGTCATGAAATCAGAAGACATGGCCTCTGCTGTTGATATCAATGCACTTAAAGTTGTGTTTTTGTGAGATGAAATACCAGATGCAGTTGTCTTATAAAATAGTCCACAATATGCAAATGCAGAATTCAAGAGATATTTGGAGCCATGACAGTTTCAACATGTGCCCTTGTAGTCTGAGCTATCAACAGTTCTATGGGCAGGTTGAGAAGGTAGTTCAAACTGTGAAAGATGTAATAAAGAAATCATAGAATATTAATTTTGACTGTTGAGTAACTGCACTTCTGGATTTGTAGGACTATAGAAATACTCTCTTGCATGTTGTACTGCTATCACCTTCCAAATTGCCGTCCTATCATGGACTGGGCTGGTCAAATGCTGCACTCTTTTACTGTCTGAAAACTATGGAATGCCCTCCGACCTTCTATCAGAACAATCAGTAATCCTGCTCTCTTTAAGAAGTCTCTCAGTTCACACCTTTTTTTCTCTCTGGCAATGTACTTCGGCCAAAATAGTACCTCCTAACACCTGATCCACTACTACATCCCTCTACAGTATCACTACTTTGGATCTCTCTCTGACTTGCTGAATTCAACTGCTTATGCCTACAAATCTCCAACAAGTAACAATCAAAACTGCTACCCTACCTGACTAACTCCATCCTCAGTGATCAAATTGTACTCAATGTTGATGTGTGATGTTTGTAAATAACATGTACCATTGTGTTTAATATTTATTTCCATGCACTGAGACTGTATATACACTGTATATTGTACTTTTTCTTGTATGTACTATTAATGTTATGTGGAGCTTTTCTCCCTGGGCCTCTAGTGAAAATGGGCTCACCTAGGCCCAGTAGACTTTCCCGGTTAACAAATGCAATAAATAAATAAATAAATAATAAATATTTGCTTCATTTCCCATATTGCTGAAATTACTGTTAGTCTTATGAACTTTTGTGATATGTTTTACACATTTTGTTCTGCTATGTAGTTATAATCCCTAAACTGTAATCTAACGTAATTGTGAAGCTTTTCTCTCCAGGCCTCTGTTGAAGAGGGGTTTGCTCATCATCCCAGTTGGACTGTCATAGTAAACAAATGTTAAATAAATAAGTAAATAAAAATAAAAATAAATAAATGTGTCCCCTTCTGAAGTAAGTGTCATGCAACATTTAAGAATAAACCCCTATAGTCAAACTCAGATATAAACACACTGGATAATAAAACAGAATAACTCATTAAATGCAAAAATACATTTAACTCTCAAGATGCTAAAACTGCTCTTACTAAACTAAACAGTGAACTCCATATCCTGATTAAATAAACCAAGGACAGATGCAAGGTAAAATAGCCACCCCAGGTGAAGGTTAACCTCAAAGCCTTCTTTAACTAATTTAGAGACTTCAGAAGCAATGCCCAGCACTTCACAGAACGAACAGTAAATAATGTCACATACTTGGATCCAGAGGACATGGCCAAACTGCTAATAGACAAATTTATCTTTAACTTCACCACTGTCCTCCCCTCTTATATTCGCTGACCACATTCCTGAATTTACACCCCCCCCCCTCTCATTTCCCTTGAACAAGTCCTCAAGGCACTAGCCAAGACAAGGAACACTACATCCATGGGGCCAGATAACCTACTGTGTTTAGTGGTCAGCCTGAAACTCCCTACAGAGGCTATTTAATATAAGACTCCAAAAAGATGTGCTCATTGAATGGAGGATAGCAACAGTCATCACCTAGAACAAAGGTAGAGTGTCAAATGATCCAGGTAATTATAGATCCATAAGCCTGACTAGACTTATCTGTAAGGCTATGGAAGGGATCATTATGGCACTAATAAATAATGATGTGGGCAACTTGTTAATCCAAGCCAGTACAGTTTCATAAAAAAGTGCAAATCCTGCCTTTTTAATATGGTTGATTTCTGCAAGAAGGTTACAGAGGCAATGAATGATGGCAAACCAGTGCAGACCACATATTAAGACCTCACCGAGGTGTTACGTATGGATATGTCTATATGTGTGTGTGTGATATGTCTGGAGTATGCTTGTCTCCAGATTGCTGTTAAAGCTGTCAGCCTGTGCTACTAATGCTTATACTATGGGCCACTTAAAAGTTTTGGTACCAAAAATATCATCTCAATCCGCTCACAAAATTAACTATATTAACTAACATTTTATAGATTCCTGTCACAGAGACTTCCCATGCTTTGGAACAAAATTCCTAACTACATTAGACAGATCCCCTCACTAACACTGTTCAAGAGAAACCTTGACGAGTGGATGGGTAACAGAAAATACACCCCTGGGATCACTTCATTGGCTCTGCTTGACAGAGGCTCAGTTAATTAATCAATGGGGTGGCAAAAGCCGACACACTCTGGTTAGGTTTAATTTTTGTGGGTTTTCTTGATTTTGGGCAGTCCTTCTCAAGTGCCTGCTTTCATTTTTGTGAACATTTTATATTAACCTAAACACGAAATAAAATCTTTAATAATAATGTCAGATTTGCCACAAAATGTTTTACTACATGGTAAGGAAAGCCACAGTATGTCAGTTTTAAGTAATTTACTGAAGGCTTGGCTTCATCATTCAGCACTGTGTGTTGGTTTGTTAATCACTTACAGTTTCAATTAAAACAAAACTTTTCATTGCTGCAAGAATGCCACGGTAGGACGGAGTGGTGGTGAAATGCCTTCTTTCACCTTGGAGATGCAGTAAAAAGAGGTGAAAATGTTTCCATTCTTTTGATGAGACAGTGAAGACAGAGGTTCATTATGCATGTATGAGGGATTCCCTTACTATGAATATTTAACTCTGAAGGGATTGTCATTTCAGTATATGAGAAGTTGTACAAAAGCCATTATTAATCAGGTATGGCTTTGTAAGGCAGGTTTTGAGTTTCCATCCTGATTTGAGGATAACGGACTGGATGTGAATGATCAGCAGGAATTTCCTGATGAGGTTCTTAACTCATGTGCTGCACACAGCAACACAGAAGCAACTGTGGGCAAATGATCACAGGGGCTATAACATGCCTAGCCATGTACAGATTCAAACAGACACACTGAATGTATTTGCCCCAGTCTGGGGACACTTAGGTACCCAGTATCAGCTAGCCCGGTTACATAGAGATGTCACTTCAGGTCTCAGCATTTCTTAAATGTACAATCCCAGCATTTAAAATGTGGGTAGCATTCAGGATGACAAAAGTAACGCCCACCTTAGCAATGTCACATACATTCCTGCCCACAGTGACATTTCATTTAAATTATATTGTACATCCCCTTCCCTAGTCCTGTATTAGTTCCCACTGTAAACAAAACCCTCATGTTGTGTTCCTATCAGCTTGTGGGTTGTAGGGTTTTAATTACAGCCGCATAGTTCTTCTGTGCCCCAACACCTGTTACGTAAGTCCTATTTTCCATTTGCATAACAATGAGCGGGGTGGTTGCAAATGAAGGAGATTACAGCACACTAATTTGAATGAGCCATAGAGCTCAGATTGAATGAAAGCAAATGGATGCCATTATTTTGCACTCTCTAAGTAGTGCTTTTGCAATTTAGCAAGTGTAAAACAAAAAAAAAAAATTAACAAAAACACAGAACTGTTTGTGTGTGTGAGTGTATGCATGTGTAAGAGTGCAAGTAAGACTGACTGAGCCATTATTTTACACTTGCTAAGCAGCTATTTTGCTGTTTAATGAGTCTAAAAGTAAAAGTAAAAAAAAAATGCACGTGTGTGTGTTTATGTTTCTATCTGCATGTGTGAGTGTGTGTGTGCTTGTGTGAATGAGAGCAAAAGTGTGTGTGTTGGTATGTATACATGAATGTGAAGGGTGGCGTACCTCTCAACGTCTTAGAGCAAAACATCTGGACAAAGCCTAAACTGATGGGGACACAAATAGGGATTTTAAACATTGCTCTTTCAAACTAAGAAAGTTGATAGAATAACAGGTTTTGCATCAGCATGACTTTTCTGAAGGATGTGGAGTCTTAAACTCAAATGTTTGTCATTATTTAATGACTTCAATCCTCAGCTATTTGCCAGAAAAGTGCAGATTTTAGGAGGAACACACCAAAAATATGAGGCAAAAATCTGGACATTCTGTGAAAATCTGTACAGTTGAGAGGAACCGTGAAAGCAATTGATTGGTAAGAAACAGCAGCTAAGAGGTTTGCATATCCATGGAGCTCTTAGCTCAAGATAGAAACTACAGAGTTGTTTGAAGGACAGCATGTTCCAATGCACAACTGTGTTT